>NC_137647.1:25142730-25205230 GCF_963383615.2 Lipophrys pholis | reverse complement strand
TAACGTGGTGGTTTTATTTTGACAGTCACCATAATAACAATCTAACGTGGTGGTCTGTCCTCGAGAATATCCGTGTTCTCGTGGTGTTAAAGTTTAGAGCTCATTGTTCTCTGCTGTGAGTGTGTGTGTGGTTTCATTACTCAAACAAACTACAGCACCCACTAGTGGTCCAACATGTGAACTACACCTTTTCAGTGTTTCTGCTAAAACAGACATCTTTTTCACAACATTGCTGCGTAAACGCAAAACTTTTCTGAAACAGAAATGTCATGAACGATGCATTTTCTCTCGCAACATCGAGTAAATAAGAGAAAAGCTGAGGTGGCTAAAAATAGCTACAGAAGATAAAGTTTTAATAAAATTTGGATTATTCTAAATTTTAGCTGTAAAACCCAATAAAGAAATCCAGTTTTCTTATGTAAATAAAAACTTTAAATATACATTTATGAGCTGTGTTAAACCACGTTTTACAAGGTTTTGTTTGAACAAAAATTTTACGATTGATTTTAATTGTTTTTAAATGTATCTCTTTTGAAATAGTTCACTGTATTCTGGACAAACAGGGATTTTCATCTGTGGTCAATGAGCCACCCAGATTAAACGTCCATGATGAAAACATGCTGAAAAGCTTCATATGCTTCTTTTCCACAAAAATAATTGTTATTCTTCATATTGAGTACAGATTTCTAAGTAGTATGTTATTATTTTCATCAACATTTGTCTGGATTCTGTGTTAAAACAGACGGAGTAACTTGACTTCATAAAAGTTAACCATAAATATTAAAATAAATGTTAATCTTTTTAAGAATTAGACCCAAACTCAACCTGCAGCCCTTTAACAGAGAACAATCCTATTTCTCATTCTACTGGAGAACTTTCTCATGTTATCAAATTATCCTTGTCGTGGCAACAAAAGTTACTTTCTCTCCAAAATGTAACTTACGATGTTCGCAAAAAGTCCTGATGCTGGAAAAGCTCCGTGTTCAGTCTCTGGTGGATGTTTGAAGAATGGAGGACTTTCATCAGTGCATGGAGTCCATGAAGACTGAACGCTGGAGAGTTAATGTGTAAATATCTGTGTGTGCTCACGAGCTGATAATATCTCACTGAGGACTGCTGCTGATGATCAGCCACAAAAATATATAAATACAACCTACATACAGTTTAATACACGTCTGCTAAACTGTGTTTTACTATTGTCTTTGTTGACCGAAGTGCTCACTGACACACAATGCATGTCTGAAAAGCACCCCAAGCCCACAAGGCCTGCACACACACACACACACACACACACACACACACACACACACACACACACACACACACACACACACACACACACACACACACACACACACACACACACACACACACACACACACACACCTACACACACACACACACACACGCACACACACACCACAAAGTCACTTCAATCTACATTAACAAGCAATCTACATGCAGCCGAATACCTGTGTATGTGTGTGTGTGTGTGTGTGTGTGTGTGTGTGTGTGTGTGTGTGTGTGTGTGTGTGTGTGTGTGTGTGTGTGTGTGTGTGTGTGTGTGTTCGAGGGAGAAAAGGTCGGGATCATTTACACACGAGGTTTTTGGTCACAGGGGCATTAAGAAGAACCACAGTGTCAAAGAAAACAGGAGGTAGGACAAGAGAAGAAGAAGAGAAGGGGGGAAGAGGAGGGGCAGAAAGAGAGGAAGAAAGGGTGAAAAGTCAAAGTATATAGAGAAACAAACTGGAGTGAGAAACAAACTGGAGTGAGAAACAAACTGGAGTGAGAAACAAACTGGAGTGAGAAACAAACTGGAGTGAGAAACAAACTGGAGTGAGAAACAAACTGGAGTGAGAAACAAACTGGAGTGAGAAACAAACTGGAGTGAGAAACAAACTGGAGTGAGAAACAAACTGGAGTGAGAAACAAACTGGAGTGAGGACGAGGCAGCAGAACAATGATGAAGCTCCATGTGATGACACAGTGCTTTTAATCTGTGCTAATCCGTCTCCACAGATTAACGCAGTGAAAGTTTTCATTTCAAAACAACGTCATTTCACTGCTGTGTGACTTTTCCTCCTTGTAAACAAATCCCATGAAAATCCAGACTCCAGTCCACAGAGACAAGAACACATGCTTTGGGTTGAGCTGCATGAGAATGAAACTGAAGTTAAAGCCTCTGATTCCCTGGAGAAAAACCGACTGGCCTGCACCACCCTATCCACCCACTCCACCCACTCCACCCACTCCACCCACTCCACCTACTCCACCCACTCCACCCACTCCACCCACTCCAGCCTCAACAACTCACTCTTATTTGTACTCAGCTTTGAAAATTGGAATTTCTTTGAGGCTCATTTTACGTGTGATCTTACACAACGGCTTCCCTCCCTTTTCTGTCTTCATTACATTTGTATATTGCAAAGCTGAATGCCAGATTTCCTGATTATTGATTATGATAAGATTTACAAATTGTTCAGCTCCAAAGACACAACTAATCTCCTTCATCTAAAATATGTTGCTGTTGCTACTTCAATCCTTTTAATTCCAATTTTATTATACCATTATATCTACAACACATTCAGTAATAAAAACTGTAACTTTAATGGAATAAAATATGTTTTTACTTTCAGATTAACTCCTTTTATCCAGAAAAACAAAACGGCAGGTGGGAAAAGGCGTCCCCCGAACCCGAACTCAAGGCTCACACTGACTTAGAAAGACGCAGTTAATCTTTATGTGAGAGTGATGACTGGAATGATGAATTTTCACAGGAGTTGTCGACACACTTTGAATTCCATCAGAACTGAGAGACAAAAATCAAATCTTCCCTAAAAGACGCTGTTTGAAAATGAAATTACCAAAGTTTTACACAGAGCCGAGCAGACTGCTCAGGAGGTAGGATGTGTGTGTGTGAGCGAGGTAGGATGTGTGTGTGAGCCAGGTAGGATGTGTGTGTGAGCCAGGTAGGATGTGTGTGTGTGAGAGCGAGGTAAGATGTGTGTGTGTGAGAGCGAGGTAGGGTGTGTGTGTGAGAGCGAGGCAGGGTGTGTGTGTGAGAGCGAGGTAGGATGTGTGTGTGTGAGAGCGAGGTAAGATGTGTGTGAGAGCGAGGCAGGGTGTGTGTGTGAGAGCGAGGTAGGATGTGTGTGTGTGAGAGCGAGGTAAGATGTGTGTGAGAGCGAGGCAGGGTGTGTGAATGGTCAATTCTTTGACTCTAATGTGGTTTGTCTCAGTCGTTCTGCAGCGACTCTGGAGCGGCTGTGCAGCGTGGGTCAGGGAGCCTCCAGCACCAGCGGGGTAATGATTAGAGCCACGTGGAGGACAGGCTAGTGTCCCTCAGGACAGGTTTGGGGGACAGGATGAGAGACGGTCCTGAGGGGAATCAGTTAGATGTTTGGAATGAACCTCTTCTTCATGGGATTTTACAGTGTGATGGAGCGAATCTAATGTTGGTCTGCCATAAATGAGAAGAGCATTAGGTGTTCCTAATATTCTCTCTGTGTATGTATATGTGTATGTATACGTGTATGTATATGTGTATGTATACGTGTATGTATATGTGTATGTATATGTGTATGTATATGTGTATGTATGTGGTACATGTATGTGGGGCTGTTTTCACTGTAACACACACATATCAATCAAGACCATGCATCGAGCGACAACCTGCTGCTTTCACTCAAGTACGGCCCCAACCCCCCCACCCCCGACCCCCCACCACCCACCCCCCCGACCCCCTCCGTCCGGCGCCGCCCCGTCTCCGTCTGCCTACCTTTCCGAACGTTCCCGTCCGTCGTGCGCTGGAACTCGCCGGCGCTTAGCAGGAAGCAGGCGCGGTCATGTGGGTAGCGCTCACGGCTGGTGGTGGAGCCCAGGCCGCCAGTGGCCGGGCTGCGCTCGTCGCCCAGGACCTGGTCGATGGTGGGGCAGTCCTCGTTGGCCAGGGCCGCCGCGTTGGCCGCCGCATCACCGTTCGGTTTGGAATCTAAGAAACAAAGGCGAAGCAGCAGAAGCCTTGGTCAGGCCAAAGAGCACAAGACGGAATGAACTCGGACACGTCAAGTGAAGGAAACCAAACTATGATAACTTATTACTGCCCAGTCAGGCAGCAGAGTGTGTGAGGTCATTCAGACTGATCAGTGCAAGAGTTTCATCCTACAGACCACTGATTTCCAACCTTCTTTTCTCGAGGGACCCTCATTTTAACCATGTAAACCTCGGCGACCCCCTCCGTACCACAATTCCCCAAAATAATAAAATAATGAAGGAACCTCATAACACACTATTGTTGCTCTTCCACTAGTACCTACTCAGCCCTACTTGACTCAACTTGCCTTGCCTCGCCTCTACTTGACCCAGTCCCGGCCGTTTATAATTACATATAGTATCACCACGGGGTAGGCGGAGTATTAGTACTTTCCCCATCATGCACAACTAATCCCCCCGATTTGATGCGGAGCAAACATGCATTGGATATCAGCTCAAATAACAAATTAGATAGTATATATTTCTAAGGATTTATTAACCATATTACAAAATGTGGATTGTTACGATGATGCTTCACTGCCCAGTGTTTCAGTTTCACTGGTGCCCCTGTTAACCGGTGACTTCTGCCACCAGCCGTGAGCAGCACCTGATGTTGAAATAAGACCGAGAAACGCTACGATACTTTAAACTTGAATGGAAATCTGGTGAAACGGCGTTCGTCAGGACAGCTACGGGTTTCGGTCTGGTTTTTAACATCTGCTGTGACGAGGGGACGTTGGAGGAAGCTGGTCACCAGTTAACAGGGAAACCAGTTAATCTGAAACACAGCAGCTGGAAGACCTCCTTATACTGGTAGCGTTTCGCTCTGTCGAGCTCCTGAATCCTCTGGTCGCTGCCAGACAAAGAAATGCCGGATTTCTGAGCGTCTCTCTCTGGTTGTCAGCGTTCTGCTTGTGATCGGGTTTAAAAAATGGCGGCGAACGAGTCGCCTTCTGACTCATCTGTGTCGTGGCCTGTCGGCCAATCAGCAGCTGCCGTCTGCTGACGTCACACTGTCTACTGGCCTCAGCTCGCTGGGAACCTCGGTTACCAGGTACCACAGAAGTACCTGGTACGGTGACTAACATGTAGTGGGAAAGCGTCAATAGCGGGTAGAGTCAAGTGGAGTCGGGCTGCGGAGGAACAAACGAGAAATAGAGCTTCTTTGTTATTTTTTGTACCATTGACTTCCTTTTTTCTGAGGATAAACTGGGTTCACACTCCGTTTTGGGGAGTTTGTTGTCCAATGCCTCTGCAAAGCCCTATTCTATGTAACTCTTGGTACCCCATTATCTATTTTTACATTTTTGACAGATTCATCTTTCTTTCAACGGTTCTGAATCCGCTGTGATTCAGAGGAGTTTCTCGCTCTGTCAGAACCGGTGACCAATCAGATGACAGGAGGAGAGGGAGAGCTGCCTCTTGCTGAGGTTCTCAGGCTGGAGATCTGGAGCTGCAATAGAAGCTGTGGACCCTTCAAGGGTTTGGAGATAATTTACTACACTTAGTACTGTTGTTGACTAGTATTGTAGAGACTTCAAAAAATCTCCACTAAAAGTTTATCAGAACATTGTTCCTGAAAGAAATGCACATGGTAACATGACTTTTTTTAATGCATTGGGATTTTATTTTCTAATCCATTTTGTTGGAACAACCAGAATTGTGTGATTTCTAAAGCACCTAAAGAACAAAATTAGCATTACTGAAATTTCACATGGTGGAAATACTGCACTTTTTTTTATTATAAACAACCTCCATTTCCATTTCTATTTATTAATATTTCCAGAAAGGTTTTCCCCCAAGGACAATGCATTATCCAAAGAGCTGTTGTGCTCATACCCCGTTTCTCCGTCACATTTCAAGTAAAAATACTTCATTTTTGAATTTTCATTTCAGTAAAGTTTTGTGTTTACACAGCACCATTCAGAAAATCATGTCCGTTTACATAGAAATGGAGAAACATTGAAAACGTTGTAGTTTTCATGTTGGTTCACTAGTTGGACCCGTTGTTCTTATTCTTCTCTTCCTAGTTCTTGTACTGAAAGCACACACACACACACACACACACACACACACACACACACACACACACACACACACACACACACACACACACACACACACACACACACACACACACACACACACACACACACACACACACACACACACACACACACACTCACACACACACACACACACACACACACACACACACACACACACACACACACACACACACACACACACTGGAGATGATGGACATGTCTATTAAAACAAGCAGGGATTAGATGTTCTTGACCGTTGCGTCCGGGATTATCGCCACATTCCTGCCTGGCTAGTCCAGAAGTTCTCTGAAACCAGATGGACTGGTCAAGAGAGAGTAATACCTTTTTTCAGCTTTCCTGTCCAATCGTAAATTAAAATCTATTTTAGTGCACTTCACTCCAGGAAGAACGAGGACACCAGGAAGATATTTACAGCTTCAGAACCTCCTCCCTTCACAGCCATTCACTGTTGAAATCTCTACCCCGTTCATACATTTTGGATGAGGAGAGGAACTTGGACAGTTTTGTGTAATTGTTATTTTTCTTCAAGGTCAGTCTTATGATCAACCTCAGAATTTAAGGCTTATATACGTGATGTTGGGCTCAAGATTCCATTGAACTCCTCCAGCAGTTTCTCCCCCCAAGAGGAGAAACACCAGAAACAATAAAACAGGCCGTAAAACAGCAGCAACCCGTGGAGGGTACGCACACCCTATAAAGAAACTAGAGAATCAAGTGAGCTTCCAGAAGCTACTTCAATCTCTGTGGAGGAACCGGGTTTCAGAACCGAACCTCGCCAGAACTCTCTGTCCTCCTCTCCCCCTCTCTCTCTCTCTCTCTCTCCCTCCTTCACTAACCCAGCCCTGCGCGTCCGCCACCACTCATGTTATCTGATGGAGATAAGCTCACACATGTAGCCACATTTAGCACCCAAACTGCTCTCTGGTGCCGCTAAACCACGTCCAAACCATCACCAGAGTTCTGGCTGCAGGTTCCAACATCCAGTTAGAACTCTGGCGCTCGGAACCGGACTGACAACGGCATCCGGTTGTCACTGGAACACAGTCTGCCTCGGTGAACCGGGCGTCTTGTTTATCTGGTTGCTAAGCAACCGCCTCCACCCCCAGAAAGAGCGAGTCAAACGCCTCTAGTGGTCGCGTGGGTCATTGCAATCCCTCTTGACATCCACCTGGTGGACACATCAAAGCATTGCGCTCTCCCTCTGCGTGCCGCTGCATGCCCCTAGTGGTTGGCATGGTCACCACACTGAACCCGACATCTGCCTCCATCTGGTGGACGTTTGAGGTCATTACACCCATTCAACCTGATCCCTCCAGACCACGCACGCACGCACGCACGCACGCACGCACGCACACACACACTCTTTGTACATAGTGTTTGCTGTTTAATAGATTAGATCTCCGTGTTAGACGACGTTTGATACTTAAATGAGTTGATTTATGAGATGATTTCAGAATTATTTATGAATTAATAAATCTTATTAATAAACACCTGTTAGCTGAATTGTACGCTTCTTGGTGATTATTGTGTATTTATTGTTGACAATTCACTGGTTTGTAACAGTCTGTGCTCGGATCTCACACCTTCCCTTTTATTTAAGATTGTTATATTTTATGCAGAAATATTAACTAACTTAAATAAACCATTTTCCAAATGAGACTGATATTTTGGTATTAGCTATTTACAGATTATCTGGTGGTGCCCCGATTTATTATTAATGAATAAATAACCAATTTATTCAAATAAATAATTCTTCATTCATAAACTATTTTTGATAATTTATGAACTTGAAGTAATTACCCGATTACTTTAGGAGTTGTTAATTAGTAAATGACCATTTACTTCCATTGATAATTTAAAAATTTTCATAAATTACTTGTAGTGATTTATCCAAAACCAAACAAACCACAGCATTCAAATGTTCAAGCACACATAGCTAAACCAAACCTCACTGCAACAGAAACACAAGCAAGAACTTTTGCCATCTTTTCCTCCCAGTGGGATATTAGAATGAGTCTTTTAAGATTTTTCCAGTGTGAGAAGTTCTGAGATGATGTACGCGAGGCAAACCAATTTTGAAAAGTTTAAGTGATACTTTGTTTAACCTTGGGTACGTGGTTAGCAATGTACAAAAGTAACAGCATTTAAGTAGAAGTGAAGAAGTATTATTTCATCCATAAGTAACTTAAATGGGAGATGACGGACTTAATTCAGATTTACACTCATGGGAACACTCTCAATTCAGAAATGATATTTTCCAAGCCGGTAGCTCCAGCTGGAGAATGCACTATTTCTTTGTGTTGATCATTTACATTTTTTTGATACTATTTTTGTGATGACTCAACTGCATTGTTCTCGCTCTACTTTAAAAGGCAAACTATATAAGTAATGCAAAAAGCAGGTGAAAGATCATTGTTATACAAGTTAAAAGAGGAAATTTTTAGTGAATTTAAATCAGACTTGAACGCATCTGCTGATAAGTATAGACATAAATTACAATTAGTTCATCATTGATAAAGCAGACCAAGGAAACCTGCCCATTGCTCTTTGTTTTCAATATTGGCCAAAATGAGTGTGTTTGGCTTCACTGTAATGTTTTAGCAAATCAGAGCAGGGAGTGGGCTGGAACTCTTCTTCGAGACAAAGAGGCCACAAGGAAAACAAGTTAGTCACCACGGTCCTCACCTCTTTCTCTAACCTGCAATGATATCGCAGTAAAAAAAATCACTCATGCAAAAGTACCCACAAATTCTTTGAGGAATAACTTGCCCGTTCCAACACTTGAACATTGGAAAGCAAACACAACTCAGTTGGGTTTAATCACTGACCTGCTCTGTTGATCTCAATGATTTCTTCCTGTGCCAGCGGGCAATCTCCAGTACCCATCATGCTGCCAGATCCCACCATGCCTGGGCCGAGCACGGTGCCCATCAGCCTGTGCGGGGACGCAGTTGCCATGGCTAGGGCGTCTGGCTTGCAGTAGTTGGGGCTCCCCGGTTGTGGCGCTCTTGGGATGTGCTTGTTCCTCTTCTTGGGGAGCTTCTGCTTGGCCATGGCCAGGGAGTAATACATGCCGAAGTTGTTCACAATGACGGGCACGGGCATGGCGATGGTCAGCACTCCTGCCAAGGCGCACAGGGCTCCCACCAGCATTCCTGACCACGTTTCGGGGTACATATCCCCGTATCCCAGAGTGGTCATGGTCACAACAGCCCACCAGAAGCCAATGGGGATGTTCTTAAAGTTGGTGTGGGCCGCTGCTGTTGGATCATCTGGGTCGGCGCCAATGCGTTCAGCATAGTAGATCATGGTGGCAAAGATTAGGACGCCCAGTGCCAAGAAAATGATGAGTAACAGGAACTCATTTGTACTGGCCCGCAGGGTGTGGCCCAGCACACGCAAACCCACAAAGTGACGGGTCAGCTTGAAGATACGCAGGATTCGGACGAATCGCACCACACGCAGGAAGCTCAGCACATCTTTGGCTGTTTTGGAGGAGAGGCCGCTCAGCGCCACCTCCAGGTAAAAGGGAACGATGGCTACAAAGTCTATGATGTTGAGGGCACTGCGGAAGAACTCCGCCTTGTCGGGGCAGAAGACGACGCGCGCCATCACCTCAATGGTGAACCATATGACACACACGCCCTCCACATATGTCAGCCAGCTGTCTGTCACCACCTCATAGACGATCTGTGGAAGAAAGAAAGAAAGAAAGAAAGAAAGAAAGAAAGAAAGAAAGAAAGAAATTTGACTTTACATTCTTGTATTAATTCAGTACAATATTTTTCCACCATCTCATCACTATAAATATTCAACAAATATGCAACAGAATACTGAGTTGAATAATAATAATAAGAGAGAAAGTTTCACTTTATAAAGTGCCTGACAGGTTGTTGTAGAAAGTAAACATGAAAGTCATTAGCCCACTTTGTAAAGCTGAATTTAAGGACAACAGAAGAAATTCTGCAGCAAAGCAGCAGGTTGCCATGTTGACTGACCAGTAGCCGCCAAACTGCTAAAGCTAGATGAAATATTTACAGGTAAATTATTAATATCTCCTCAATCTCTCTTTCCTATGTATATATATATATATATATATATATATATATATATATATATATATATATATATATAAGTATATACTGTATATATATATATATATATATACTGTATATTTATATATGCATGATCAAACAGTTAGTTCTGAAAATTATTACAATCTCAAAATAAAGCCAATTTTGATAAAACATTGTGGTGCAAAATACAATAAATCCTATATAACCTCCTTGCTTGGTGGGTTTGTTGGACCAGATTGGAGCCTCTTGGTCTGTTTTGGGCCTTATGTTCTCTGCTGTTAAGGGAACATGAAACTTGTGTGTGCAGAGTGACGCGTGACGTCAAAATCGTCACCGCCCCGTGTGCGAGGCTCCGCTCTAACCCTCTGCAGTCGACCGCGCAGCCCAAATTTTGTGGGGGCTGACTGCTCATGCTCCAGAGCTACTGGAACATTGTCTGAACAATCACAATTTAAAAGCAAATAAAGATCCAGAGGCTCAGAACTCATGAAGTGAAATAATAAACTACTTGAGGAAAGGTGGAGAACGCCGGGCAGCAGAAGTGGAGAAAGTTTCGGGATCGTTTCATTACTTTATGGAACGTTATGGAACATTATGGAACATTATGGAACGTTATGGATCGTTACGTTATATTATGGAACGTTATGGAACGTTATGGATCGTTACGTTACATTATGGAACGTTATGGAACGTTATGGATCATTACGTTATTTTATGGAACGTTATGGAACATTGTGGAACATTATGGAACGTTATGGAACGTTACGTTACGTTATAGAATGTTATGGAACTTTAATGGATCGTTACGTTATCTTACGTTATGGAACCTTATGAAACGTTATGGAACATTATGGAACATTATGGAACGTTATGGATGTTTGTTGTCCTCGTCAGGCAGGTTGTCCTCATTAAGGTGAGTTAACAGGTAAATATGTGTCGTTGTACAGTGGGTGTCCAGTACAGGGTGGAGCTTTCACTGGTCCACTCCTCACAGGTTTTACTGTATATTTTTATATAAACTACTCTGGTCTCTGTTCTTGTCCTGTTAGATCTCAGTGTTGCATTGATACTATTGATCAGAACATTGATACTATTGAAGAGAGCGTTGATACTATGGATCCGAACATCTTAAAGGTACAGCACTAAACTGGTTTCGATCTTATTGATCAGACAGGTTCCACTTCGTTCATGTTAATGATTCTTCACTGAAGTTAAACATGGAGTTCCACAGGGTTCTGTGTTGGGTCCTATACTTTTCACATTATTCATGCTTCCTGTAGAAAATGTCATTAAAAAACACTCTATTAACTTCCACTGTTATGCAGATGACTCACAAATCTATTTATCTATGAAACCAGATGATACTAATCAACTTGTTGAACTAGAAGCCTGTCTGGGAGACATAAAGGTTGAATGAGATGTAATTTTCAGCTTCTGAATTCAGACAAAACAGAAGTAGCACTGTGAGGAACCTGGGAGTTATTTTGGACCTGGACTGATCCTTTAACTCCCACATTAAACTAGTCTGCAGGACTGATTTTCAGGCCCCTCCCATGATGAACCAGCTCCCAGTTTCAGTTCAGGAGGCTGGACTTTTCTCTGTAAAAATGTTTTGAGATGACTGGTTCGTATTTGGCACGACATAAATAAAGTTCAGTTGAATTGAATCCCAACTCTTCCAGATCTTCAACTCAAAAATGTTAAATTGACCAAAAGCCTTTGACCGCAAACCCAATCTCTTTAAACCTCATGAAGACTCTCTTAACCAAACTCAACTCTTTGATAAAGACTGTGGCAGAGAAACTTGAGCGTACCTCCTCGTGCGTCACGTTGCCGACTGTAACAAGCTCCGTCTTGTTGTAGATTGTGTTGAAGACTTCATGTGTCTCCAGGCAGAAGGTGGAGATGGAGAGGAGGATGAAGAAGAGCGAGCCAAATGCCACGTACTGCAAACAAAGACAAAAACAAAGACAGGAACACTTACAAGTTGTGCTTTGAGCTTTGAGCTTGGAAGTTTTTGTTTTTGTGTGACACATTGTCACACTTTTTCTGGATGAGTTGAATTATTAGCATCAGAGTGTTCATAAGCTGGGGGGGGGGGGGGGGGGATGAGAGTTAGGAGGACGAGGGTTAGGAGGAGGAGGGTTAGGAGGAGGAGGAGGAGGAGGAGGAGGGTTAGGAGGAGGAGGAGGAGGAGGAGGAGGAGGAGGAGGAGGAGGAGGAGGGTTAGGAGGAGGAGGAGGAGGAGGAGGAGGAGGAGGGTTAGGTGGAGGAGGAGGGTTAGGTGGAGGAGGAGGAGGAGGAGGAGGAGGAGGAGGGTTAGGAGGAGGGTTAGGAGGAGGAGGAGGAGGAGGAGGAGGAGGGTTAGGAGGAGGAGGAGGAGGAGGAGGAGGAGGAGGAGGGTTAGGAGGAGGAGGAGGAGGAGGAGGAGGAGGAGGAGGAGGAGGGTTAGGTGGAGGAGGAGGGTTAGGTGGAGGAGGAGGAGGAGGAGGAGGAGGAGGAGGGTTAGGAGGAGGGTTAGGAGGAGGAGGAGGAGGAGGAGGAGGAGGGTTAGGAGGAGGAGGAGGAGGAGGAGGAGGAGGAGGGTTAGGAGGAGGAGGAGGAGGAGGAGGGTTAGGAGGAGGAGGAGGAGGAGAGCCACTGCGGTATTCAGAAAGCAGCAGTCATGCTTCGACGCTACAGGAAGATGGTGTTAAGAACGTGGAGGAGAGAAGAGGGAAACTGCTGCAGTCTCTTTTAGTCCAGCAGCAGAGTCAGAGGCAGGCAGAGCCAGAGTCAGAGTCAGAGTCAGAGTCAGAGTCAGAGCCAGAGCCAGAGCCAGAGCCAGAGTCAGAGCCAGAGCCAGAGCCAGAGCCAGAGCCAGAGCCAGAGCCAGAGCCAGAGTCAGAGCCAGAGCCAGAGCCAGAGTCAGAGTCAGAGTCAGAGCCAGAGCCAGAGCCAGAGCCAGAGTCAGAGGCAGAGGCAGAGGCAGAGTCAGAGTCAGAGTCAGAGTCAGAGTCAGAGGCAGAGGCAGAGGCAGTCAGAGTCAGAGGCAGAGGCAGAGGCAGAGGCAGAGGCAGTGTCAGAGTCAGAGTCAGAGTCAGAGTCAGAGTCAGAGTCAGAGTCAGAGTCAGAGGCAGAGGCAGATTCAGAGCCAGAGTCAGAGTCAGAGTCAGAGTCAGAGTCAGAGTCAGAGCCAGAGCCAGAGCCAGAGTCAGAGGCAGAGGCAGAGGCAGAGTCATAGTCAGAGTCAGAGTCAGAGTCAGAGTCAGAGGCAGTCAGAGGCAGAGGCAGAGTCAGAGGCAGTCAGAGTCAGAGTCAGAGGCAGAGTCAGAGGCAGAGGCAGAGGCAGAGTCAGAAGCAGTCAGAGTCAGAGGCAGAGGCAGAGGCAGAGGCAGAGGCAGAGTCAGAGTCAGAGGCAGAGTCAGAGGCAGAGTCAGAAGCAGTCAGAGTCAGAGTCAGAGTCAGAGGCAGATTCAGAGGCAGAGTCAGAGGCAGTCAGAGTCAGAGGCAGAGTCAGAGGCAGTCAGAGTCAGAGGCAGAGGCAGAGGCACTGGACTGACGCCACTTTCTCCTTGACCTCCTTCTTCTTGTTTTCTTTGCAGTGAACTGACTGAAAGTGTTGAACATGACCTCCCCCTCTATAGAGGAAGTATGTTACTCCTGAACTCTGCTTTCTGTGTCCCTGGTATTTCTATCATTGGGATTACTCAGAAGGATTTGATGGTTTTCTAACGTCATGGGAATTATTGAAAAGTCAAGAAAAGCTCCTGAGCTTTCTAGGATGTCCTGTTTCACACAAGCATCTTAACTGTAAGTTTACTTTTTAAATAAATTGTGAAAAAATTATGATCCGAACACATTTTTTTTCCTCGATGTTTTTGTACTAGTTTATCAATATATTCTGGAATCAATGTCATTTAATGTTGGAAACGGCGCGTCGTTCAGCATCTCTGTTCAAATTCAACCAAGTCAGGTTCTTCCTCCATTTGTTCCCTGGAGCTCAGTCAAGAGTAGAAACACCCATCAATCATAATTACACTTCTAACACTGGACCTCCATGTTGTGCTGATAAACTGTTAATGTGTGTCTGCTCTGACTGAGGGGCGTAAAACACCTACAGTATGATGTTAATACATTCCCCCTCAACTCTCCATTTTTTAACTGGAACTTTATTCTGGAGGTTTCTCCAGTGATAGTACCACACCTCTTGAAAAGCTGAGTCAAACTGATGAAACTCACCATGTTGGACCATTTCAAATGGAAAAGTTCTCTAAATAGGTTCCATTCCTTCTTAATTCTTAATAAAGTCAAGACTTTCTTCAAGGACTTATTGTGTATTTCTTTATAATAATATCAGTAGGAAAAGTGTAAACCTGAGACTGTCGACACAAATTTCTTGATCTAAACCTAAACTAGTTTCAACCGGATGTATTCCTCCAGGAAGAGGTTGTACGTTCTTGCTGACATGTCTTGTTCTGTGGGAACTGTGATTGAACGTGATGTCAGAAAACACGTCAGTGTTTATGTCCAGACACTGAAAGGTGAAAGCAGGATTCTCAGTTCTTAGTACTAGTACTTAGTACTTGCTTGCAGCTGCTGGAAATTGTTTCCACAATGATTGAATATGTTGAAGGGAACAAAGTGCTGAATAAGTCTGCAGTGGTGTCCCGCTCGGCGCTGGATTGAAGCCTCCGCTGCTAAACAGACTGAAAAGCCCCGTTTCCACAACGTCTGGCGAGAAAAGGCTCCTTCTTGTGATTTAGTTTCAGAAAACGTGTGACACGGCACTGGTTTGAAAACAATGTCTGCCTCCATGGCAACGGCAGAAACACTGAAAACCATGTAGTGAGCGTGTTCAGCCACTCGTTGGTGCTGTTGTTTGTTTTTGTAATGAAACCACACACACATGCAGCAGAGAACAATGGGCGCTAAACATTAAGAACAGGAGAACACGAGCAGACGGGTCATTTAGAGTCACCAGTCAGCCTCAGACATGCACAAGGACTCCCTGAGTTGAGAGTACACACCACTACACCACCAGCGTCCGTTCCCAGAAGCTCTGTCAGGGATTATGCTTCTCCCGTTATGCTGAGGTGGATTTGTCACAGATTCTTGTTAGAATTCTGCTGACGACATTTCTATTTATACGAGCTTTAAAAGGAGACTTTTTATAGGCACTTGATGGAACCCTGTTTTAGATCCTTCACTTCTCAAGCTTCCCAGTCCAGCAGCTCAGAAATACTGTTATTATTAGCCCTCTGGAAACGCAGACAACAATGTTGGTCTTCTAACTCTCACAGAGGTTTCATTCTGCATACAGACAGGAAGGGACAGTATCACCTGTGATATACACAAGTCTGGGTTTTTTATTCCATTATCAAGGATAATTGGAGCCATGCAAATACAAACACTTGTACTGAAGTACATGATGTTGATTTTTGTGATTCTGACTTAGATTTGATGTAATGTTGTCATAAGTGACATACTGTCCTGCATCTGAAATGTTGACATGAATTCACAGTGAATGGAAACATATGATTATTTATAGTTCGGTCATGTTTTGCAATTTGTACTTTGCGAATGTTTGATATCATGTTGACGGTAGATATGTGATACATCATGCAGCCCTAATTTCTTTCACACGTTACAGTGTGTTACAGTATGTTCCAACTATGATTCGTTTTTTGTTCTTTGGCAAGTCATGCAACTTATGTCACAAGGTAACTGATATATGAAAATATACAGCATATGCCATGTCACACCACTAGATGTCACTGCATGCCAACAGAAAGCTGCTATTGCACCACGGGAAACCCTGCATTAGCATTATACTGACAGCAAGAAAAATGTCTCCAAAATATATCAAATATGCAACAAACACAGAAACAGTTGGAAAGTGAATGTTCTTTCATTATCAAGAGTAAACTGATCAAAATGTCTCAGTGTTTTTAATATTTATGATCTGGTTAAAGAAAAATCTGTTAATGGGATGTCATTGTCACAGGATGTCCTAAAAAAGCTCTAATAATCAGGTTATCTTATCCTGTGCTCAACATGGTACTAGTGCCCTGCAAAAAAGAGTATTTTTAATAAAGGTGATGTGTTTCGTAACTGTCAATAATTTGTAATGGCTCGTTTCAACGGAACTTACCATATATGGTCATGGGTTAAAAGCTAGTTGAAATATATGCATAAGCAAATATCTTTTTCACCTGGTGTGTGTGTGTGTGTGTGTGTGTGTGTCAGGTCAGTGATGAAGACAGATGAAGTCTTCCTCGGCTCGTCCCGGGAGCACATGGAATCCCACAGCTTATTATCATGGTCTAATTTAACAGTGCTATCTAGAGCTGCCCTGGATACACACACACACACACACACACACACACACACACACACACACACACACACACACACACACACACACACACACACACACACACACACACACACACACACACACACACACACACACACACACACACACACACACACACACACCTTTGTCCAGCACCTCAGAAGATATGACAATATCACATTGATTTACATTCATTTTTCGAACTGGACCAATAAGTCTGTGCAGTCCTGAAGGTTTGGTGCCCCCTTCTGTCCGCTGAGGTAATTACAAAAACACGGTTATCCTTATCCTTCTTCCTAGAGCCTCGACAGCCATTTCAACCACTTCAAGATTCTAAAACTTTCAGTTAGCTTTTTAGTCTACCGTTTATTTACTTAAATTGTAGTTTGCATTTTTAGTCACTGTTATCCTTTTTTTTTGGGGGGGGGGGGGGGGGGGGGGGTTACATGTTAAGCAGTTTTCCAGTACTGTTTACCTTTACTGAAAAGTGCAATGTGAGTAAACTTTGATGGATTAGAAGGATTTAACAGAAGTTTCATTGTAGTGATGAGCTGAACCTTCAACACTGTGTGGCTCACTTGAAGCGCGTCAAAGGTGCTCTATAATCTGGATGTTAGTGTTGGAAGATGCTCTATAATCTGGATGTTAGAGGAGGAAGATGCTCTATAATCTGGATGTTAGAGGAGGAAGATGCTCTATAATCTGGATGTTAGTGTTGGAAGATGCTCTATAATCTGGATGTTAGAGGAGGAAGATGCTCTATAATCTGGATGTTAGAGGAGGAAGATCAGAATCGGAATCAGAATTCATTTTATTGTCATTGTTCTCTGAAGCACAACGACATTAAAAAAATAGCAAATCTCATAAGAAAAACTTTGCAAGATAATTACAAACTGCATAAAATAAAATAGAAAAGTGCAGACATAAAAACTTTAAAAAACTGTACAGTCCCCAGGGGGTATTTACAAGACAGGAGGGACAAAACAGCAGTTCAGGGTTTGTTGGTGTTTTGAGGCACTCAGGGCAACAACAGCTCTGGGGTAGAAACCGTTTTTTAGTCTGCTTGTTTTTGTCTTTATTGGCCTGATGGCAGCAGCTCAAAGAGGTGAGGACCCCCCGGTCATGTGGGGAGTCCCTGAGGACGTTGGGGGCTCTCCTGAGGCAGCGGGGGTTGTAGATGTCTTCCAGGGATGGAAGAGGACAGCCAATCAGCTCTGGGCGGTGGTGATGACCCTCTGGAGCCTCTTCCTGTCTGCTGTGGTGCAGCTGGAGAACCACAGCCAGACGACGTAGCTCAGCACCGACTCCACCGAGCAGCGGGAGAAGCTCAACAAGAGCTCCGGGTTTAGGTTGTTCTTCCTGAGGATCCTCAGGAAGTAGAGTCTCTGTTGGGTCTTCTCCAGGAAGTAGAGTCTCTGTTGTGTCTTCTTCAGGAAGTAGAGTCTCTGTTGTGTCTTCTTCAGGAAGTAGAGTCTGTTGTGTCTTCTTCAGGAAGTAGAGTCTCTGTTGTGTCTTCTTCAGGAAGCAGAGTTTCTGTTGTGTCTTCTTCAGGAAGCAGAGTTTCTGTTGTGTCTTCTTCAGGATATAGAGTCTCTCCTGTGTCTTCTCTTCAGGAAGTAGAGTCTAGAGTGTAGAGTAGGGGGCTTAGCACACAGCCCTGTGGGGAACCGGTGCTGGTGCTCAGTGCTGGGGACAGGTGGTGTCCTACTCTCACCCTCTGGGAGCGGTCCATCAGGAAGTCCATAACCCAGTACAGATGTTGTGGGGGAGACCCAGGACCCCCAGCTTGCCGACCAGTCTGCTCGGGATGATGGTGGAAGATGCTCTATAATCTGATGTTAGAGGAGGAAGATGCTCTATAATCTGGATGAAATAAAGAAAAAAACTACATGCAGACAGCTCTTACAAAAGAAAGCGATCTAAGCATGCTAATTCAGTACTATACTGTTACTACACTGCTAATTCAGTACTATACTGCTACTACACTGCTAATTCAGTACTATACTGCTACTGCACTGCTAGTTCAGTAGTATACTGTTACTGCACTGCTAGTTCAGTACTATACTGCTACTACACTGCTAATTCAGTACTATACTGCTACTGCACTGCTAATTCAGTACTATACTGCTACTACACTGCTAGTTCAGTAGTATACTGTTACTGCACTGCTAGTTCAGTAGTATAAATCAGTACTGTAGATACAGGCTAATGCTAAAGCTATATGCAGTGTTTACTGTTGTTATTATTTCTGGGTTAGTTTAGGATTAATGGACCACTTTAATCCTAAACTAACTTTAATCCAGTAGTAACTGTTCAGAGTGAAGCGCCACAGTCAGCAGGAGGTCAGCTGGTTTTATACAAACACCAAACTGCTTTATATCGCCAGAGTCTCCCTGAAGAACCAACCTCTATTGTTTTTACAAGGAAACAGGAAAACTGGATTAAAAGCAAAGCTAATAAATAATCCACACGCCATCATTCACATGCAGGTTTGTAGTTAATATTCCAGATAAATGCTGCTGCTGCTGCTGCTGCTGTTTTATTCCTGCTTCCATCACATTTCATCCCCCTGCCAGCCACACAGACTAACCTACATCGCTTCCCTGGACAATCTGCTCTCTTTCTTTAGCTCTCCTTCTTTATCTTCTTCATCACTGGCTGCCTCCTCTCCCTCCTGTCTCAGCTATTTTCTACTCTATTCCTGTCCTTCCTTTAATACCTCTCTCTTCTATCAGCCATCACTTAATGTCCTTATGACTCTCCTTGCTAAGCCTTTCTTTCTTTCTTTCTTTCTTTCTTTCTTTCGTTCTTTATTTAATGCCTGGACGTGTGTTTGGGAGAGTTGAGAGTGATTAATTATCGAAAACAAACTTGTTTATTTATTTGTTTGTTCTCCATTCTACTGTGTGTTTACTGAATGGTCCTTTACGTGTTGTTAGTTCAGTTTCAACAAAGTTCATTGGTTTTCTTGTGTGTTTTGTTGCGTGTCTGGTGGCCAGGATGGTGTCCTCTGAGACAAGGATTCGGGTTGGTGCTGCAGCCTGGCTCCACTGTGGAGAAGGTGAATAAACAAGGCAATGGTGCTTTTCTTTAATGGCCCAAAGTATGTGGCTGGTCTAAATGAAAGCGGAGTTGTGATGAATGATGAGTTCATCCAGGTGTCCCCGCTGGCTGGTCGGTCCAGTGGAATCAGCGTTTCCTGAACGGGGCGCTGCAGCGAGAGCTGAGGAGGTTCGGTACGTTTGTGGGTGGTTTCCGTCTGGTATGGCTGCAAGGACACACAGCTGGAATATGTCCAGTCTCTGCGGAAAAGGTCTTCATGTTTCAAGACTCTGCGGCTCAGACACTGGATGTGTCATTCCGTGTGAAACATGAGGAAGATATTTATATGGTGCATGCAAACTCTGGGAGTTTTAAAACGTTTGAATGTGGAGAGCTGGCCCATAAAATGTTTTCATGTCCGTGCCGGCAAAACGCTGCGAAACCTGGCAGTACTGAAGGCAGAGAGCCGAGGGCTGAAGCTGCATCGCTTGCTGACCGTGTTTCTCAGAACTCTGGAGCTTGCCCAGAGGTGACCTGTTGGACATTTTTAGAGACTGTTTTAAGAATGGGACTCTTCCTGCTTCCTGTCACCGTGTGGTGATCTCGCTGCTGCCTAAGAAGGGGGACGTGACCCTGCTGAAGAACTGGAGACCAGCAGCACTTCTATGCATGGACAGTAGAATTTAGTCAAAGGCTCTGTCGAATGAATGGAAAATTCTTATTGATGTTTTATTTGGCAGGATAAATGATCATTTGTTTTTAATGAGAGACACTTTTGAGTGCTGTAAACTGTATACCTTGAACACTGGCCTTATTTCTATTGATCAGGAGAAAGCTTTTGATCCCGTTGATCACTCTTGTTTATTTCCAACGTTGCTGGTTGGACAAACTTTTATGCCGTGGGTAGAGTTGTTGTACACCCAAACATCATGTGTGATTAAGGCGGACTAAGCTGTCCTGTAGCTGTCCGAAGCATCTGGCAGGGTTGTCCTATCTCAGATCAGCTGTACAGTAGGGCTGTTGAGCCACTGCTGAGCAGACTGAGGAACCGGCTGACGGGTCTGTGTCTGCCAACGTGAGCTCTTGAGTCCAAGGTGGTTGTGTCAGCTTATGGGGACGATGCACATGTTTTTGTAGCGGGACAAGAGGATGTACGAACTTTACAGGACAGCTTAGCCCTGTATGAAAAACTCTCTTCAGCCAATGTGAACAGATGGAATAGGTGAACTCGGGGAAGAGCCTACCTGGATCCAGTGCTTGGATCCAGGTAGGCTCTTCATCTCTTTGTAGCTACAGCTCCATGTGTCACCTTCCACTGGAGATCACCCATCACCCATCAGTAGTTGCCCCTCCTTGTCTTCCTTGTCCAGTGCCAAAGAATGAAGAGGAGCAGGCAACGACCACCACACCTCTTCTACCAGGTGCCGGACCACTCTACTGGACCTGAGGCCCATCATCTATGTCAACTGATGCGTGGCTGTCTGAGAAAGATGGTCCACCTTTGTGATTGCTGCATTAATGAGCTGGCTTCTGAAGGTGGCTGAGGAGAACTGCATCAGAAATCAGGCAGTTGTGGAGCAGAGGTTCTTCAGAGACCCATAGCCCAGGCTTGGCATTTGGACGGAAGATGTCCAGAGTCCTCCATCCTCCACCATTGAAATGTAGAAAGGTGTCAGTCCAAAAAGGTCACATTCAGATGTTCATGTCAAAAATAATTGTTTGCCCAGTCCGAGTCTTCCAGCCTTCCTGAGTAACAGCTGTGCAAGTGGAGTCGTACAGAGGAGCCATAGAGCAGTCTCTGTGCACTCTGCAGGCTAAAGGCCAGAGATCTGGAGATGCTGTCTATAGCCCCGTTTCCACTGCACAGAATGTGGCGGGATGGAACGGGACGGAACGGGTCAGTATGGCGAAGCATACCCAGACCCAAATCTGTTGCGCGTTTTCACCACAGAAGGTACGGTTGAAATGCTAGATGGTAGATGCTCGATGGGATGGTGAGCACTGCAGATATGTGACTTCGCAACAGTATTCTCAGCAAGGCTGACCCAGGCTGCATGAATCCTCTGTTGTTGTTGACATACTCCACTTTGCGCTTGTTGTTTTGGTAACTCGTTGGGCTTTTTTTTGCAGCCACAGAACTGCAGCCAAACCTTCTCCGTTGGTTTCGAGAGAGCAGATGCCAGCCGGCTGACCCCGGTCCCGTGGTACGAGTCGTGACGCGACATGACGTGACATCAGCGGCACCGGCCAGCCGGCTCTCTTGGAACCAACGTGGAAATTGCAGCTTCAGACCCGTGGCTGCAACAAAACCAAAAACAAGCACGCGTTGTGACACCAGAGCACACACTGACTCATCGCACATCGGCCGGCTGGCAACACATATGTCACGTCACCGGCCGGCCAAAGTGTGGGAACGGGTCTAATGAGGCCCTACCCCCCTCTGCCATAGGGAGATACAGGACCGATGCTCGCACCCAGTGCCGTCCAGCCCAAAAGAAATCCACCTGAGCTTTCTGCAGTCATTCCAGGACGCCCCTGTGGAGGTACCAGGACTCTCAGTTTGTGCCACAGAGACGAGGCAACGACATTGTTGGCTATGAGAGTTCTTCCCCTGTAGGACAGCTGTGGTACCACCCATTTCCATTTAGACAACCTGGCCTGCATCTTATCCAGCACTCCCTTCTAATTCTACTTCTCTCGTTCCTCATTTCCCAACCACAGGCCCAAGGCTTTTATGCCTATGGTCCCCCACTTGAGACTTGCAGGGGGGTCAGGAGTGTCCTGAGGACTCTTGCATGAACTAAAAGAACAGGGAGAACTGCTCTTGTAGTTGTGAGCCTGAAACTTTAGACCAGGGTTTGGTAATCCTGGTCCTCGAGGGCTACAGCCCTGCATGTTTTCCATGTCTCCCTGCTCAAACACACCTGAGTTATCATTATGAGGCTCTGCAGAAAGCCTCATAATGAGCCAGTAATTGCTGTCACCTGTGTTGACATGAGGACACATTGAAAACGTGCAGGGCTGCGGCCCTCGAGGACCAGGAATACCCACCCCTGCTTTAGACTCTAAACTTTAGAGCAGGGGTGTCCAACCTCGGTCCTGGAGGGCCCCTGTCCTGCATGTTTTAGCTCCTCCCAGTTGCAGCACACCTGATTGCAATGAGGTGCTCGTTATTGAGCTTTTTCACAACATTGATGATGACATCATCATTAGATACAGGTATGCTGAAGCAGGGAGGAACTAAAACATGCAAGACAGGGGTCCTCCAGGACCAAAGTCGTGCACCCCTGAAGAGCATCTAGTGGTGTCCTGTCCCAGGTTGACTGGCTTTTACAGGCTCCTACTGTCACGCCCTGCACAGCAGTGTCCACATCGGGGCGCTGTTGCCCTGCTGCTGCTTCTCTGCTCTGTCTTCAGGTGGGCGTGGCCAGGTGGTGCGTTCACGGAGCTCTAATGGGAGATTCTGTGCAGCTGTTGTCACCGGGTGAAGATCGTTTGGCTGATTAGGAGTTTGGCTATTTGGCCAGGCTCCGGACTTCACCCGATGGAGGAACGCTCTGTGCCTACAACACCGCCTTGGCCGTCGGCCCACCGACAACAGTTCAGTCCCGGACCCCCCCACTATCCAACTCTGGTCCAGGTCTGCTTCATAAATCACTCATCTGTTCTGGATCTGATCAGCCTCAGAAGATCTCCCTGTTCAGTTCTGCTCAACCCGCCTTTGAATTTAATCAGTGTATTAAGCACCCTTGAACTCTACCTCAGCCTCCTGGTCTGTTTTCTGCGCCTGAGCCTCAGTACCCAGCCCCTAACACCTACAGGGGCTGGTGGAGGCTCTAATGGTGCAGTTCCACCGCACTTCCTGTGCCGGAGCGTCGCGGGGCGGGGCGGGGCGGGGCGGAACGGGACGGGACGGGTTTTCGCGGGGTCCGACTGAAAAGTT
Organism: Lipophrys pholis; assembly: GCF_963383615.2. Lineage (NCBI taxonomy): Eukaryota > Metazoa > Chordata > Actinopteri > Blenniiformes > Blenniidae > Lipophrys > Lipophrys pholis. The sequence continues at coordinate 25,181,728 of NC_137647.1, read as the reverse complement.
GTGGATGGTACGGAAAGAACCAGCGATCACCGGGTACGATTTTCCGCTACCCTTCCATTGAGGTACCTAGCACCGAGGAACGGGTCTGTGAGGAGGAGCTGCAACGTAGCCGTCTGCTGATTGGTCAGTGACGATCGTCACTCTGGACTTGGCCGCAATATTTAATTATGTTATCGGCTGTAAACCCTCCGTCTACATACGTCGCTTTGTGCTCACTGGTTGATTTGTTAACTGGTTTATTGAAACGTCGGAGCGCAACACAACGTGGCAGACGCTCCTCCTCTCAGGAACAGGAGGAGTTTCACCAGGAGCTCCTCCTCTCAGGAACAGGAGGAGGAGTTTCACCAGGAGCTCCTCGTCTCAGGAACAGGAGGAGTTTCACCAGGAGCTCCTCCTCTCAGGAACAGGAGGAGGAGTTTCACCAGGAGCTCCTCCTCTCAGGAACAGGAGGAGGAGATTCACCAGGAGCTCCTCCTCTCAGGAACAGGAGGAGGAGTTTCACCAGGAGCTGCTTCCGTGTTCTTTGCTGGACGCGTCTCAGAGTTGTTCACAGCCCCGCCTACATTTTCGCCGTACTTTCTGTGTTGGACCGAGCAACGGAGTTGGGCCTGGGTGCGCTTTGCTGCACCGTAACCTCCCGCTCCGCCCCACTCTGCCACGTACTGCGGTGGAACAGCGGCTTAAGAGAGGCTTTTTCTGTCCCCCTTTTTGTTTTTTCTCGAAGGTACACGAAGCAAAAGAAAGCCACTTTGGTTTTATTGAATTTTATCTTTGCATGTGTGAAACTTCCAATTTGTGACAGCAGGAAGAACCAGGTTTCAGTAGACGTTTTTACTGACCATCTGCATGTTTTTATAGGTCTGGTCACAGCGCTCTCTGTGTGGGGAACCAGGCAGGTCCGTTTCTCCCTTGGGGAGGGAAACTGTATCGTCATGAAGTTTTAACATTGTGTGTGATCTTCTTGTCGATATTTGATCAGTGTGTAACCTGTTTTTGGTTTCACACTGTTTGTTTATATATTATTGGTCACTTTGTGAGGATTAATAAACGTTATTGATTTTTGTGTTTTTTGAATAAAGCTGTTTTTCAAGTCTTTAAAATTTTCAGCTTTTACTTGAGTGTTTGAGTTGTAAGAAAAAAAATTCCTAGAATAAATAATTTCAGTACAAATTGTGGAGATTAATAAAGAGGCGGTAAGCAGCGGGTGCAGATGTTTTTCCTTTATACTAAATGGTGACTCAAAAACCTTTGAGAGGATCCACAAACTGGTTAAGACATGTGATCTGCATGTTGAACCAAATAAAGGTTTATGGGAGCCATTATCAGAACCTTCTGAAAGCGCTCCGAAGGTGGAACTTTTTGAAATCCCTCTGACTCTCATCTCTGTTCCTGCTAATGACTATCAGTCATAATTTAATGATTTTTAGCATGTAGCATCGCGACTGTGAGGGCAGCAAACCTCTTTAGAGTGTCACAAGGATCGGAGTCACGTGATGCTGGATTCAGCTCCTATGGCCCCCGTCTGTGGAACAGCCTGCCGGGGAGCCTCAGGGCTGCAGAGACCCTTGAGGTTTTTAATAAAAGGTTAAAAGCTCATATTTTTAATCAAGATTTTTAACTGATTTTATATATGTGTATGTATATATGCAGATGTGTATCACCTATTTATTTATCTACTTTTATCAGGTTGTTAACTGAATCTTTCATCTCCAGTGGTTCCTCTCAGGGGTCGCTACACTAGTGGGGCGTTCCCGTGGGTTCCTCCGTCCCCGGAACCTGGTTGGTCCCCCACGTATGTTGTGGGACTCGCCGGTCTGCCCGGGCTGGGGGGATCTGTGGGGCAGCGCCCCCTGTGGTTAGAGGCTGTGCCACTCCCAATGTGGACGGCCCCCAAATGTGACCTTTCCTCACCTTCGTCCTCAGTGTCCTGCCATGTCTCCATACCACCAGGCGTGTGTGTGTGTGTGTGTGTGTGTGTGTGTGTGTGTGTGTGTGTGTGTGTGTGTGTGTGTGTGTGTGTGTGTGTGTGTGTGTTTGTGTGTCTGAGTGTGTGTTCACTTGTTTCTTGAACATCTATTGTATCTGTTTTTAAATCATGTTAAGCACTTTGTGTTACATTCATTGTATAATAAAGTGCTCTATAAATAAAGTTGATTGATTGATTAATACTGTTGGACATGTGCGATGACTTCACCCAGCAACAGGTTCCACTCCACAGTGACATGTTCCAAGGATGGAAACCAATTATCATGCAATCAATCAAAAAATGTTGGATTGTCATTTATTAATTGATCATTCTGATCAGCCTGATGGGTGGATGACCTGTCCAGGTTGTGTTTAGCCACAAAGTCTGCATTGACGTGACCTGGATCAATCTAGAACACCAGTTTTGTTCAAAACGCCACTTCAGCAGTGTTTCCTGTTGGAGTTTGTAGCACTGTGGTGATTGAACCCTAAACTGACCATCAGAGGTCACAGGTCTCTTTCAATTTTAACTTGTGCTTTTAAAATCAGGGAGAGAATCGAAGCTAATGTTGAGTATACACATACTTCAGGTCCATTATTAAACTGGACTGCATGCGAGGATTAAAGCTCTTGACTTAACTAGTGGTGACACTGTTGGCTCTCACTGCTTCTGTGTATTTTGGAAATCATTGGTACAGCATGTAAGGTGAGTCTGGATCATGACAAGGCATTTTATTTCTGAAACAGTGACACAACAACCGGAATGTCCTCGCTTACACAGCAGAAAACACACACACACACACACACACACACACACACACACACACACACACACACACACACACACACACACACACACACACACACACACACACACACACACACACACACACACACACACACACACACACACACACACACACACACACACACACGATACAAAGTGTCCCTTGTAAAGGTGACTTCACTACAAATAGCTCCTCACTGGAAGGTTTGCATGCTGTTTGCTCCCCCCACACACACGTGTGCACAATGCGTTTCCTGACCACATCCTCAACAAGCAGATCAGTTCTTAACCTCAACCCCATCTTAAACTTCTCCTCCTCCTCCTGTTCTCCTCCTCCTGTTCTCCTCCTCCTCCTCCTGTTCACCTCCTCCTCCTGTTCTCCTCCTCCTCCTCCTGTTCTCCTCCTCCTCCTGTTCTCCTCCTCCTCCTCCTGTTCTCCTCCTCCTCCTCCTGTTCTCCTCCTCCTCCTGTTCTCCTCCTCCTCCTGTTCACCTCCTCCTCCTGTTCTCCTCCTCATGTTCTCCTCCTCCTCCTGTTCCCCTCCTCCTCCTGTTCACCTCCTCCTCCTGTTCTCCTCCTCCTCCTGTTCACCTCCTCCTCCTCCTGTTCTCCTCCTCCTCCTCCTCCTCCTCCTCCTGTTCTCCCCCTCCTCCTCCTGTTCTCCTCCTCCTCCTGTTCTCCTCCTCCTCCTGTTCACCTCCTCCTCCTGTTCTCCTCCTCATGTTCTCCTCCTCCTCCTGTTCCCCTCCTCCTCCTGTTCACCTCCTCCTCCTGTTCTCCTCCTCCTCCTGTTCACCTCCTCCTCCTCCTCCTCCTCCTCCTGTTCTCCTCCTCCTCCTGTTCCTCCTGTTCTCCTCCTTCTCCTGTTCACCTCCTCCTCCTGTTCTCCTCCTCCTCCTCCTGTTCTCCTCCTCCCCCTGTTCACCTCCTCCTCCTGTTCTCCTCCTCCTCCTCCTGTTCTCCTCCTCCTCCTCCTGTTCACCTCCTCCTCCTGTTCTCCTCCTCCTCCTGTTCTCCTCCTCCTGTTCACCTCCTCCTCCTCCTGTTCACCTCCTCCTCCTCCTGTTCTCCTCCTCCTCCTGTTCTCCTCCTCCTCCTGTTCTCCTCCTCCTCCTGTTCTCCTCCTCCTCCTCCTCCTGTTCTCCACCTCCTCCTCCTGTTCTCCTCCTCCTCCTGTTCTCCTCCTCCTGTTCACCTCCTCCTCCTCCTGTTCTCCTCCTCCTCCTCCTCCTGTTCTCCTCCTCCTCCTGTTCTCCTCCTCCTGTTCTCCTCCTCCTCCTGTTCTCCTCCTCCTCCTCCTCCTGTTCTCCTCCTCCTCCTGTTCTCCTCCTCCTCCTCCTCCTGTTCTCCTCCTCCTCCTCCTGTTCTCCTCCTCCTCCTGTCCTCCTCCTCCTCCTGTTCTCCTCCTCCTCCTGGTCTGGTCGGTCCAGAAACCTTCAGTATTCTAAGTTTCTAGCTCCTCCTTGATTTTCCTCATTTGAATATTGGATCATAGGAGCTGCATTCAGAATCTGCTGTGTCTGTGTGAGCTGGACTGGCTCCGCCCACACATGCCCATCTTGGGAAGAGGAGGAAGGACTTCCTCTGGTGGTGCCATGTGCCAGAGCAGAGCTGCCTAATTGTGGGAGGAGTCAAAGGGAGGGCCTACCTTGATTGGGATTGGCTGAACCCCCGATGACACTATATAGGGTTTGATTTCTGATTGGCTGCTTGGAGCAACACACTTTTTAAAACCTGAAACAAGCCAGGGAGAGAGAGGACAGACTGTCCTCACTTCTGGGACATCAGTCCAGGTATGGAGACGATTAGTACTGCTGGAGAACCTTTAAGAAGTCAAGTTTGCAAAAAGGACCACTTTAAACTGTAAGTACTGTCCAGAATGTTTTTCCTATCACAGTAAGTTGGATCTCAGTTACTGGTCCCTGTAAGCTTGGTAAAACAAATGCACATACACTTCTAAGGCCCTGTCAAATGCTCATTTGCTGAAAACGACGACGTCAAGACTCCACCTCCCGACCCGATCACCCTTCTCTGTGACGTCACTAAACCACAACAACATGGTGGATTACATGCTGGATTACATGCTGGATTACATGCTGAAGAAGCTACTAATGCTATTTGGTTTAATAAAGAGAGATGTTGGATTTCTCCATTATGAGGATTCTTAAATGATCTGTATCTTCTTCACTGCTTTGGTGTATATCTGTGGCAGCGTTACAGTGCCACCTATGAGCCTATATTATATGTACTACATTGTTTTGGGTCATTTTCATGGTGCCGTGTGGATGCAGATGTTCCCCATGTTGATGGGAAACCTTTTAAGAACAACTGGTAGATTAACATTGTTTTGGCTGGTGTGGACAGGACCTCAATTTAAACCAGGGGTGTCCAGCTCCGGTCCTGGAGGACCCTGTCCTGCATGTTTTAGTTCCTCCCTGCTTCAGCAGACCTGAATCTAATGATGATGTCATCACCAAGGTTGTGAACAAGCCCAATAAGGAGCCGCTCATTACAATCAGGTGTGTTGGAACTGGGAGGAGCTAAAGCTGCAGGACAGGAACCCTGGAGGACCGAGGTTGGACACCCCTGCTCTAAACTCTCCCTACCACCCTGTTCTGAGCCCAAATAAAATGTGTAAACAAACAAATTTAGGTCTACTCAATGACCTAGCCCAGATCTTGACCACTTCAGCTTGTCGATCCCAAAAGATCATTGAGAGCACATGAAAACATAATTATTGTGAATTCATGCTGCCGGTATTACACTGACATACATTCAGCAACAATTTCAAGTGAAAACACAAAACCTTGGGTGCCAATTCCCACGACAAAGGTGCTCGAAACCACTGAAACGGAACGGTGGCAACACTGCTACTGGTCATGCGTAACACAGCTGTGGTAACCAGTGCACATGTTGAGCAGCTGGATGATACGACTGTTACAATGGCAGGAGTCTGCAGGAGCTTTAGGATGAAACGTGATAGGATGTTTGTTTTACTGGGATTTCCCCAAACGTCAACACAGGAGGTCAGATATGAACAGTCAGAGTTATATCACATATACAGTGCTTCGCCATCCAGCAAATCTTTTACTTTGTATATTAAGGTCAAGATCAAGTCAAGGTTAATGTATTGGTACCCATAGGTAGACTTGTTTCACAGATTTTGTGATTACTTGGCACGTCATAACAAATAAAGACACACGATGAACCAAACAAGCAGATAATAATTGATCGAGTGAGACAAGACAGACAAGACAAGTGCTCAATGTTCTGCTATTCACCAATAAATAATTAAGATAAGATCAAAAATAGATGAAGAGAACCACAATAAAAACACAATAAAAGCTTACAGAAATAGAAAGCAGTCACTAACATAAACCAAGATAAGAACATTCAATGAAGAGTTGTAACCCACCTACAAATTGGGTAACTAAAATAAATGTTCCCATTTAGAAATCATTAAAAGAGTTCATAAGTGTGTAAGTTTAATAAATAAATGTAAAAAAAAGATTCATTTGAATAGTGTAATCTGATGAGTATGGAATACATTAAGGATTACCTTTTTATGGTGTGTATTTCAGGCTTTTTTTTGTTTTTGACAGTTTACGACAGTTGAAAACGGTTTTTGGTAACGTCCTCCTGGTGGAGCGGGAGAGAGAGAAGGTGGAAGGAGCTTGGGATGCAAGTGAGCCTTCGTCCTATCGGATAACTCTCGTCTGGCGGCGATGTGTGTGGGTTGTTTTATTTCCTTTCTCTTTCTGGACTCATCCCAGATAACGCTCAGAGTTCCTCTGGCGGCGCTGGACAAGCGGATCCTCGTGGCTCCACCCGTAACCCCATACCTTGCTATCTCATCCCATCCAACATGAAGGACAAGGCATGACTGTGACTGTGTGGACGACCATCTTGGATTTCCATTTCTCCCACACCAGTAAGATCGTTCTATTATTTGCGACGGGAAGAACCGAGCTAAAGCTGCAGCAAAAACAATGACTCTGGCCAGAGGTTAATTTTATTTATTTTTTAATGACAAAAAGAAGAAAATAGAAGTGTGTATGTATTTTGAAAAAAAAAAAAATGCAATAATAATCTTGTTATGGAAAAGTATGTGATTTGTGTCTGTGAATTACTCTGTGTGAAGTCACTCCTTTTCTCCAGCCTAAGACTGATTAATCATTCTCTAATACATTGTCTCACCCTCCAACCAGGACATCACTAGTTAACTGTGGTGATCCCAGATTCTGAGTTTATTTTTTCAGTTTTGTAGAGACCTGGTTACAGAGTCACGTCAATAAATAGAGCTAAACATGGATAAATAGAATAAATACGATGAAGTGCGATGTCACTGGATCTTTGTCACAATGATGGCAACAGAAACAAAGCTGTTCATGCTTCATTCTGCACTGTGGGACTAGGAACCTCCGCCCACAGGGGAGGAGCACGAATTTGCCTTGTAAAGGATGGGAGTCACTATCAATGATTGATGAAGCTCCTCTGTACCTGTTTAATGAACAGGGAGACTGGAAAAGACTGAGCCTCACCAAGGAGATGACGGCTCCATTTTACCAGTTGGTTTCTCTCTTTTACAGAGTTCTGACCGAAGAGAACCAGGCCACCAAACAAAAAGATAAAACTGACTCAATAAAAGACAGATAAAAAAGACGAGGATTGTTCGGTCAATGGGGGAAAAAAGCAAGTTTCCTGAGGCAACGGAGGAGCTGACGGCCCTTTATCTCCTCGAAATTCTGTTTTTCCTCAATAGTGGTCCCCAGGTACTTATATGACTGTATTTGCTCTATTTCACAGCAAATATTTCTGATGTTTTTACACCCAAAACTTTAGTTTCCCTCACTCTAATCATTTCAATACCATCTATATGGATCAGTGTCATTCCCTCTTTGACAAAATAAAACAGTTTGTTTTCCCCGGATTTAGTAACAATTTATTTACATCAAACCATTAAAAAAATAATTTTTTATTCTTTTTTGACGACATCAAACTCCTGTGTTATATTTTCCCCAGTATAAAATAAGGTGGTTTCATCTGCAAAGACAAAACATCTGCATCTGCAAACAAACAACAGCACCAGTGACGCATTTTCACTTGTAGAAACAGAACTTTGAACACAACTATACCTACTATTTTCTTTACTTACCCTAAGCTTCTCTAACCCAAACCCTATTCTAGTCCCCATAAAGTGGATGGACTGGGCTGAAGATGACAGCAGGACATGGGGAAAGACACGCTGTAGGTGCTCTAGTAACTGGGGTGTTTAAAGCTCTGCAGCACAGTGTGGAGCAAAATTTAATATTGTAATGCACGGTTCAGAGTAGACCCGCCACTAGGGGGGAACAAGGGACAGTCGGATCAGTCAGCCAGAGAGTAAGGCAGAGTTTAGACATTGTGCTTCCAGATATTTCAATACATTACGACCCGGTGGGGCCAGAACAAAGACTATGGACTCCTGCTTTATATGAAAAAACCACAGTTTAACACGGAGTGGTTTGCTCTGGAGGCACCGGGGGAGTCCCAATGATGGTAGAGTGCTAACGTGTAGCAAGATGAGCATCGCAGTGAACGAGCTAACGCTAACAGCATGGATGGACTTAGACCTCCACAGACATGGTGTCTGGACTCCAGAACCTTGTCAAAATTGTTTGCCCAAGCTGCCGAACAGGTCAAGGGAAAAAATCAAAAAATTACTAATTGTAATCGTTGAGTATTATTCTAACTTTTGGGAAATAGACTTTTTGCCAGACACAAAATCTACTACAGTGATATAAAGAAGCTAAAAGCACATTTTGCTAGATAAGGCATTCCGAACACAGTGGTCTCTGACAACGGACCTCAATATTCCTCGCAAGAGTTCCAATGATTCAGCCAAGTGTGGGAGTTTGAACACAAAACCTCCTCTCCAGGTTACCCACAGAGTAACAGCAAAGCAGAGTCTGCTGTTAAAACTGGAAAGAGACTTTAACACAAAGCCAAAGCTTCTGGACAAGACCCTTACCTTGTGCTCTTGGCTCATCGTAACACACCGTCACAAGGACTGGAGAGCAGCCCAGCTCAAAGACTGCTGAGCTGCTGCACAAAGACTCTGTTACCAGCGAAGAACAGCCGACTCAGCCTAAAGTGGTTCCAGCAGAGCAGCCACTGTTGAACAACCAACTGCATCAATGTTCCTACGACAACCGCTCAGCCAGAGAGCTAGATGCCCGACGACCAGGTGACTCTGTCAGAGTGCAGCCATTTGAGCATCACACAGAATGGAGGCTGGGCGAGGTAACAAGACCTGTTGATCCTAGATCCTACGAGATTGAAATGGATTCGGGTGAAGTTCTCAGGAGGAACCGGAGGAACCGGAGGAACCGGTGACACCTCAGACGTGCTCACGTTGTTCCTCAAGCAGAGGCAGTTGACATAGAAACTGTAAATACTCCGCAAACCCAATCAGGCAATGTACTGCCCCATTCAAACCCTGAAACTCAGAGCGATACCTCTAGCAGTGAGGTGCCAAAGACAACCAGATGTGGTAGAGTTGTTCATACGCCTCAGCACTACAAGGACTTTACTACGTAAACAGGCACTTAGCTAACTTTGGGGGGAAGAAGGAAAAAAAAGAAGTTAAATGTGGTTTGAGCTGTTTAGGCCACCGTGTTAGTTTGGAAATGAGTAATAGAAAAAGAAAAAAAAGGTTTTCTGTACTTGTGTTAAATTTTTATTTGCATTTCATGTGTTTACAAATGTGTTAGTGCAGGAGTGTCAAACTCATTTCACCGAGGGCCACATCCGCACCGTGGCTGCCCTCAAAGGGCCACATGAAACTCAATTTTAAATATTTCTGACTTTATTACTTATCATTACAAATATTATACACAAATATATCTGCTAGTTGCTGCTGCGTGCGGTTTCTCACGGGGGATTGTCCGCCGTCGGTTGGAACACGGGTCGGTGTGGAGAACCACTTAATCTGGATATGAGCGAGTGCAGAACTACTTCTGTGTCAACAAAGGCACATGTAATTAGCGTATTGTTGCCAATAGACACGTACCCCAAGGCGTGCACTCTAGAAAACATCACGGTATTTATTTTAAGACAATCAGACCTTTAAGTCTTCGTGGGCCTTGAGTTTGACACTTGTGTGTTAAAGTATAAAAAAAATAAAAAAACTTTCAAAAGAGAAAGGATGTAGCAAATATTGCAATGCAGTGTTCAGAGTAGACACTAGGGGGCGAACAAACGCTGCTTTAATCAGTCAGCTAGAGAGTAAGGCAGTGTTTGGAGGCTGTGCTTCCAGATAGTTCAATAAATGAGGACCCGGTTGGGCCAGGACACAGAATATGGACTGCTGTTTTATATGAAAAAACCACACAATGCCCCTGCACAACATCTGGACATACCTCCCTTTCCAGCTATCTCACTTTACTCTGCTTGATTCTGCCCCGCTCACACTCATCAGGCTCTCACTCTTCCTCTCATCATCTGTCTGGTCTGTGTAAAAAATACTCTGATATTCCATCAAAGCCACTGGTTGCCTGGTTGCTGGCTCATTCGTCTCCCTCTCTTCCTGGTGTCGACACATGGCCACATGGAGGAGGTGTCAAAGATCACTTTCAACACAAACAACCACACACTCCTGACAAAGCTAGAATGATTTAAAGGCAGCAGCATGTAGTCACACCAGTCTGAGTCTCAAGTAAGACACACTAAAGGATCCACAAAGAACATTTCTACAATGAACACGTATGAAATGTAATCCTGCAACAAACAAGAAGACGCTGGGGAAATCAGTTTGGAGTAAAATGAAACCTTCATCCACATACAGTCTAATATGACTTTTAATTGTCCGACTAGTAAAGTGATTTATTAAACTGGTTCTGGCCTGTATGATGATGTTTATGGAAAAGTCTCAACATGAACTCTCTGAACTGGACTCTGTGAACTTGATCCAGACTTCTTAAACTGAGCCTAGACTAATTACACAAACATCACACTGTCTGAAGAAGACACAGCCTCTTAAAGCTCGACCTGTACTGCTTAATCAATGCCTGGACTCTTTAAACACCCTCAGAATTCAGATTTGGATTTTACATCTTTAAAAAGCAGACAATGATTCAGGAGCTATGTGAGAACCTTGGCTTCATCAGTATGTCCTGTTCCTGGACCTTTTAAACTACAACTAACTACATGTTTTCAACTCAACTCAAGCTTAAAAGCTGGCCTTTCTCTAAAGTAAAAACATATTAAAGTACTGGATGAAAGGGTGGGCTGTGGTTCTTTCCTTAACGTCTCCTCCTTCCTTGGAGAGACAGGCAGAGCAGACGACCACAGCCAACCAACTCAGCTTTGAATAAACCTCCCAAAGTTCCACTGCACCGAATCAGCAGCGACGAGGAGGGTGGACGTTTGATGGGACTGTTTTGGGTTAAAATAAAAGACTCTTGAGTGTTTTTTGTTTGTTTGTTGTTTTTTTTTCAAATACATTGATAGGTTGAATCACAAAAATTCAATTGCCTCCATATACTGTATGTGTAAAAATTGTCCAGTCAGCTCCGGGTTGGATGTTGTTTCTGCTGCGGTCTGGGAGAAAGACAGACGAGCATCAGAGCCCTTCTATGAAAGAAAAGATATATTTTTCTGGCTAATTTAATCTGCTAAGCAAGAAACTAAAGATCGAGTAGACAACTTATTCTTAATGTGCCACATCCAGTGAATACCCCTGTTAAAACAATGAGACAAGCAGGGAGTAGTGGGAGAAGGACAGTGTTGTCCTGCAGGGATGTGACAATATCTATCTACACAATGACTGTAGGAAGAACTGCAGCAGCCCAACTCTGAACTGTCCAAAAACAAAACAAAATGAAAAAGGAAACCCCAAACAGAACATAGAGAAAGACTCATCAGTAACAGGTATGCCACACCCCTCTACTTTGCTGGCACAGTGCTGAAGGACGCAGCTGCTGCAGTGGTTCGCTCTGTGCTTCGCTCAGTGCTTCGCTCAGTGGTTCCCTCAGCCGTTCCCTCAGTGGTTCCCTCGGTGGTTCCCTCGGTGCTTCGCTCGGTGGTTCCCTCAGTGCTTCGCTCAGTGGTTCCCTCAGCGGTTCCCTCAGTGGTTCCCTCGGTGGTTCCCTCGGTGCTTCGCTCGGTGGTTCCCTCAGTGCTTCGCTCAGTGGTTCCCTCAGCGGTTCCCTCAGCGGTTCCCTCAGTGGTTCCCTCGGTGGTTCCCTCGGTGCTTCGCTCGGTGGTTCCCTCAGTGCTTCGCTCAGTGGTTCCCTCAGCGGTTCCCTCAGTGGTTCCCTCAGCGGTTCCCTCAGTGGTTCCCTCGGTGGTTCCCTCGGTGCTTCGCTCGGTGGTTCCCTCAGTGCTTCGCTCAGCGCTTCGCTCAGCGCTTCGCTCAGCGTTTCGCTCAGTGCTTCGCTCAGTGCTTCACTCAGTGCAGAGGTAACTCCAATACACTAAGTAGGGAGGACAGAGCGCTGCCAAATCGGAGCCCCAGACCGGCAAAGCACTGTGTGAGTGAGCAGAGTGGCAATCCAGATTCTACCTGCTGAACAGAGCGGGCGGATTGCCATGATACCAACCCATCACCATCATTCATGCTTTACTCCAACCACAGCTTCCAAGCTTTAAAAGAAAACATGTCCTTGCAAGTTCAATCCCCCATCTCAATGCTTCAGTATGAATAATAATGGAAAGTAGGTTGTGTGTCATGGTTTTAGGCAGCCAGCCATCCAGCCCTCATTAGGATGGTAAAGTTTTGGAAAAGACGGCCGAAAAAATAGCGGACGTGTTTCTCAAAGCCTCTAAAATATGTTTAATGTCCATCACTACTTGTCACCAAATTAATCTTTTTTTGCCAAAATATAGCAAAATATCGGCTCCAGTATACAATTCATAACTGACTTCCTGTTTGTATTACGCCCAGTAACGAGCAACATGATTGGTCAATTGATACCATGTGGTTTATATGTTTTAAAAGGTGGCCTCTGATTGGTTCTTAATTCTCTGACTCATCCTACTGCTGAAGCAGAGAGAAGGAATTTGGAGGAATTTCCTTTCCATGTTGCTGAAGAATTCTATCAGCAGAACCCACACAGGTGGCGTTAATTCTATGGACCTATGATCTATCTCATTTTTCATTTCCAAAATGTCCCTGTACATCATGCATGCTTTTCATTGAAGAATAAAATATTCTTTGTTATGAAAATGTTGATGTTGATTTAAGTATTGACAGTCCTGCTTGTTCCTCAGCAGTTTAATTCAGTGTGACTGTGACGTTCTAAAGTGTTGGACTGAGCTATAGGAGGCCTGCAGAGAACATATAAGATCCAATGTTCTATTCAAATCTAATTAGAGGAGAAAAGAAACTATTTCACCGTCTACAGGTGCTGATAGAAGCAATGTGAAACTACAGGGAGCATAAACAGGGACAAGGACAGGGACAGGGACAGGGACAGGGACAGGGACAGGGACAGGGACAGGTACAGGTACAGGGACAGGGACAGGTGGAAACCATCACCAATGAAAAGAAGCCATTACCTTAAAAGAAGGGGGGGGGGGGGGGGGGGGCAGTCCACGGGCAGGGTGAGTGGGGTCCTTGGTGATCTCAATATCTTTGACAGGCAATGTCTTTCTGTCAAGTCCCCTACTGGTGGTGAGATCACCATGATCCTCTCAGCTGCCCTCACCACTCTCTCCAGTTTGTTTTTGGTCAGAGGCAGTGCAGTTCTCATGCCGCAGAGAGAAGCTGCTGGTCAGCACACTCTCTGTAGAGGTGGTGAGGCTGATGTGCTCAGGTGAGCCCTCTTCAGACCACGCAGGAAGATCATGTGAGGTTGTTCACCACATGCACCCCCACTGCAGTGTCCATGATGTAAACTGAGGTGTGCACTGGCTGTTTCTTCCTGAAGTCGATTACCAGGTTTCTTCAACGTTCAGGATCAGATTGTTCTGGTCACACCATTCCACCAAGACCTTCACTTCTTCTCTTTAGTTCTCCTCTTCATCCTCTTGGGTGAGACCCCCACCACTGCTGTGTCGCCTGCGGACTTTATGATGTGGTTTGTGCTGAACTGATCTACTGAGCATGTGCACAACTACTGTTTACTCCAGTCGTGGCCCACGTGCATAGTAGCTGTGTTTCCACTGTCAACAATGAAACGGCCTACACCGTTTCCAAAAAGTCTCGTCTTCACCTGTTTACACTGTTACAGAGTCTGAGTGTTTTCAAAAAGCCATTAACAAAAAGTTGTGATTTTAGTGTCTCCAAGCATCATTGTCGTGTTAACGGTTAACTAGAACGTAACAAAAGTTGTGCATTTTCACTGGGAGTCATCTGTGTAAACAGCCCCAAAGGCTATTGTAGATTTCACTTCCCAAATGCTTGACATGCATCACTCCAACCACAGCTTCCAAGCTTTAAAGGAGACATATTACGCATAAATTCACTTCCTGAAGGTTCTCCAGAAGTACTAATCGTCCTCATACCTGGACTGACGTCCCAGAAGTGAAGACAGTCTGTCCTCTCTGTCCCTGGCTTGTTTCAGGTTTTAAAAAGTGTGTTGCTCCAAGCAGCCAATCAGAAATCAAACCCTATATAGTGTCATCGGGGGTTTAGCCAATCCCAATCAAGGTAGGCCCTCCCTTTGACTCCTCCCACAATAAGGCAGCTCTGCTCTGGCACATGGCACCACCAGAGGAAGTACTTCCCTCCTGCCGTCCCAGCAGATGGCGGTGTTGAGTCATTTGGGCTATGAAAAGCACAAAATGCTGACACGTTCAAACATATAGGTACTGTAAGCTACAAGAAATTGAAAAATCCATTATAATTATATTAGAATTAAAACAAATAGTCAAAATGAATATTTCATTCATTTCAATTCAGCCATCAGTAGGCATTGCCTCCCCTGACTGTCCTGACTGCACGTCACTGGTTTGTGGAACCTCTGACTCCGTGCCTCTGTGGGTGAACCCAGCGGTGGCATTCGCTTGGCTGCGGAGGTGCTTTTCCCTCTCCTGTTGCTCTCCTCCCCTTATTGTGTTTCATGCAGACGTGTCGCGCTATGTTTGCCGAAGTAGAGACACAGGGCGCATTGAAGACCCGATCTGGTTCAGCGGCTACGACCAGGTGGAGCTCGTTTCTCCAGCTGATCCCTTGCACCCGGCTGCCCTCGGCGCTGGATCTTAGCACTCTAAACAGTCAGTATCGTTACGTGTCTTACTCTCAGCTTTCCGTGCCGCCGCTAACTCCGCTCCTTTCTGCCTCCCGTCTGAAGACTCTCCTGTCTCGGCTCTGGCTTCCCCCCGGACCGGCGTGTCCATCCTCCCCGGATCGAGTCGCGATCCAACCCGACTCCCGCCCCACCAGCATCTCCTGCTGCCCCGCAGTCTGGGCCGTCTGCCACCGGAGCCCCGATGATTACTCGCTCTAGGAAACCCGCTTCTAGAAACCCTCTCGGGTGAGAACCTCACTCTTGGATGACCAACTCGGATCCCTCGGAACTCAGATCACAGCGAAGACTTTCAATTTCACTTCAGTTCCTGTTCAGCTCCTTGACTTTAATAATACACTCTCAGTAAGAGTACCTGACTGTCTCCTGCTGGTTTATCTGCACCTGAGCCCCACAAAGCACATCGGAACATAAACATGATTAAAATATGATGCACAATTTATTGTATTTTATTGATACTTTTTTGAAATCCAGGCATTCAGGAAAGCTGCTGCGGGGTTAGGGCTAGAGGATGTGGTCTTCCATGACAGCGGGACCACGCTCCTCTGTGACGTCTCTACTGGACAGCCCCGCCCCATGGTACCTGCCGGCTGGCGACGCCAGTTTTTTGAGGCAATAACTTTTTTCACATCCAGGTGTGAGGGCATCAGTCAAACGAGTGAGGACAAAGTTCGTCTGGCCAGGGCTTAGAAAGGACATGAGGAGCTGGGCAGCCTCCTGTCTGGCCAAAGAACTTTGTGGTGGACATAGGGGGTAAACAGGTCCGGTTTCAGTGGCTGCAACCGGACCTGACGGAGACGTGCGGAAAAAAAGGGCGGAGCTGAAGAGAGGAGGAGGACCGAAGACTTGGTTTTAAAGACACAAAAAGCATAAAGCTGCACATTCACACTTAAAACACAAGATGTGACTCATAGATGCTGATTTGCTTCAATCTCAAACTTCAACAAAGGGAACATTTTATTCAAAACAGCAGTTGAATGCTCAGCTCAGTTCTCCACTTGCAGGATCACCTGCTGGTGTTCAAGAGAAGAGGTCTACTTCTTCTGCTCTAATGTAATACTGCGGTGGAAGTGTGTTTGCGATGCACTGCCCCCTGCAGTTTGGGAGTGGGAGTGCATGTAGTATAAACGGCACACATGTTCTCTCATACTGATTCCACATATCTAATTTCCACACGTCACGCCCGTGCGTCAAGCATAAACAACCTTTACACGTGTCCGGGTTTTTTCAAACCCCCAAAAAATCTTCTTTGGCACAGATCCACATATATACCTGTTTCAGAGCTAGTATTAGCAGCCACACCTGTAGGGGGCAGTGTAGCGAGAAGCATGAAGCCATGTTAGCCAGTCAGAATCCTGGAAAAAACACAACGGCAATCTGTGACGTAAATCTCCACCTACATTAAGATGCAAACGGAGCATTCCGTGCCGCTCTTTTGGATTCACCCTCTCCTGGACACATCTTCATCCCGACTTGAGTAAATAAGACTTTGTAACCTAGCCTGGCCCAGCGTCTGCTTTTGGGTCTCACCATTCCTGGTCCTTAAAATCTTGGACAGCTATGGTTCTTTTACAAAACTAGGATTAACACACAATATAAAGACCAGTAATCAATTTATAGTTTATCTTTTGATCGATATGCAGACCTGCACAATTGTAATATCAACATGTGCAAAATTCATCGTCTTTCCCGCTTAGTCCGTTTGGGGTGGCAGTGGCAGTATAGAGAGCAAAGACGTCCAGACATCTCTGTCTTCTGCAACTTTCTCCAGCTCCCCTGGGGTCCCCGAGCCTCCCAGACCAAACCAGAGATATCATTTCTCCAGCAAGTCCTTGACTAACTTCAGGGCGTCCTCCCTTAGGGCTTTTCCACCAAAAAGAACCAGGTTCTAGTTCCGTTCTTAATGAGCAGCTCCATCGTCATGGAGCCAGTAGAGCCACATCATCACGTCACTCCAGAACGTGGTACGTCACTGGTTCCACCAATGTAGCGCCGGCAGGATCCAGGAACCAGGAGACGGACTGTACCAGTGGTTTGGTCCGGGTCGCTCCATCTAGTCTGACCTGAACCTCGGATGAAAACATTGAGTCTCCTCGTCGCTCTATTGCTGGGTTTTAATGTCCGTCTTGTTTTAGTCTGGAGCCCCGGAGTGGACATAGAGGGACAAATAATAATAATAATAATAATAATAATAATAATAATAATAATAATAACATAAATGAGTTTGGGTCTTTTTTTTCACCATTCCAACATTCCATAGTGACTTTCTGCTCCTTTCACTTTATTTCTGGACGTGTCTGAATCAAAAGCTTCAACATGGAGGAATGGAGGTGTAGAATGATAGAACGCTGCTCTACAGCCGTTTCCATGGTAACCTAGGTAACCACTCTGATTAAAGTTCTCTTTCACATGAAGCCATTAAAAGGCTGATTTTAGCTCTAAAAACTCCAGCTTTCATTTCCAGTAGTTTGTAGTTTGTTTGGTAGTTCCTGAGGAACCAGAAGTCTGGCTTCATTAGAAAGAAGTTCTGTGGAGCGTCTCCTAGCGCAGCGCCCCCTGCTGCCTCATGAGGACCTCAGCCTGCCGTCAGAACGCCAAACAAGACCTGGAGGGGAAGTTAGTTACGATGATGTCACCATGAAAAGACGCTTCCACCTTGTAGGTAACGATAACTCCAGCGATAACTCCGACCCCCAGCTGATGGCGTGTCTGGTCCTGCCCTCACCCCGCTCTGGTTCAGCAACGATGTGGGGCCAGCGTAGCACCAGTTTAACCCCTGATAGGCCGGAGCTTTGGTGGTAGAAATACAACAAACTGGTGATAAGTCTGGCCCTGGCCCAGAACTAGAACCTGGTTCTTTCTGGTGGAAACAACCCCTAGTGGGACCTGCCTGGTCGACTGGGTGGAGGCCCAGAACTCCAAAGGGTGGCGTCCTGATCAAGATGAACCACCTCAACTGGCTCCTCTCAATGTGGACCAGCAGCAGCTCCACTTTGAGCCTCTCCTGATGGCTGAGCTCCGACCTCTGTCCACCCTGAGGAGAAACCTCATTTCAGCCACTTGTACCCGCGATCTCATTGTTTTGGTCATGATCCAGAGTTCATGACCACAAGTGAGGGTTAGGATATAGACCGACCGGTAAACAGAGAGCTTTGCTTTATAGATGAGTTCCTCTTCACCACAACAGTCCAGCACAGTGACTGTTACTGCAGCTGCCTGTCTGAACCTGTGGTTGATCTCACCACCCCTCCTCCCATCAATCGTAAATAAGACCCTGAAAAACTCCGGAAGCTCCACCCCCTACCTGGAGAGGACCTGCCATCCTTTTCCATGAGGAAGGTTGGCTTCTCCTCTCCAGGTGGGGCTCACATCTGCAGGTGCTGATTTTGCAGGTGCTGATCGGCATCCCAACCGTTTTAAACTCGGCAGCAAACTGTCCCAGTATAGGCTGGAGGTCGTCATGTGATGCTGCCAGAAGGACGACATCATCTGCAAAGAGCAGAGACGTCATCCTCCGATCGATGTACATATCGCAAAAGACTGAACTGAGATGAACTGTGTTTCCATGATTTGTTATCAGTTTCCATCTCCACCCATGACTCGGTCCAAAACTGAAGATTTTAGTTCTTCACT
Source organism: Lipophrys pholis (assembly GCF_963383615.2). Classification (NCBI taxonomy): domain Eukaryota; kingdom Metazoa; phylum Chordata; class Actinopteri; order Blenniiformes; family Blenniidae; genus Lipophrys; species Lipophrys pholis. Next base: position 25,163,113 of record NC_137647.1, on the reverse strand, counting down.
GTTTGCATTCATATTTCAGTGTGATGATTCATCCATCCATCCATCCATCCATCCATCCATCCATCCATCCATCCATCCATCCATCCATCCATCCATCCATCCATCCATCCATCCATCCATCCATCCATCCATCCTCAAGTGCCGCTAAATGTCGCGGGATGATGCAAGAAAAATCACATTTTTCTGCGATAAGTGAGAGATATTTTGCTAAAAAGACCAAAAGGACATCTTTTTGTTAAACACGCAAATCTAAACTGACACGAAGCAGAAAAAGAGAAAGTGAGTGATGGAGGGGAGTGTAGTGGTCCGGCTCCCCCTGAGGTCAGGAGAGGCTCTCTAAATACAGCATGTCGGGTTGTTAAGTAACGTCAGAAAGCAAAGTGCTGCCAGGTTTCTTGAGGATACCGGTGACATACAATAGTAAGAGGAGAGGAAGTGAAATGCATTGCTTGTCCTTGTTGTCCTCTGATGCAGGACCTGCCTGTGCATCATGTAAAGAACCGCCTGGAGGTGCATTATTCAGCTCTGCTTCCTGTTTCTGACTTTTGCTTCCCCTGCTCCTTTTTGGCTTTCATCCTTTTCCATCTTTATATTTTTCCATTTCCCTTTTGCTCATTTTGTACTTCTATTCCTTTCATTTCTGCCTCCCGAGGCTCCTTTTGTTTGCTTGGTAGATCGTAGAGGTGCTTTTTGCTCTCATGGTCATTTCAGCTCTAAGTTTTATAAGCTCACAACAATTAATCCATACTATTGTGCTATAGTACTGTTAACTTCTTGTTTTTAAATGAGAGCATTGAGGTGGATGGTATGGTAATATAATTAGATTGTTTCACATCTTAGGAATTCTCCATGATGAGAATAAAAAATAGTACTGAATTAAAAATGCATTTAAGGACCAAGTGTGAAATAACATTGACTAAAGTTATGTACAAATCACAACTTAAACTTTAAACTTTAAAAAACTTCAGAAAATTGTTATGTTTCCAACTGACCATGAACGCCTCACATGTGCTAAATGTGCAGCTAACGCTAGCATCGCTTTCTCTTCAATCAGAGCTGCAAGAGAAAAAATATTTATTAATCCTAATTGTGCGAGCTAATAGAACTTTTAGCATTCAAGCTTCAACAAATTTACCCTCAGAGTGGTTTTGATGTTAACGCCACATACAGATGTTATTGGTATTCCTTTTCTTTGGGCCCTCCCTTATACAACCCCGCCCCAACTCAACTTTTAGTATGTTCACAGCTCTAGCAGTCCAAGAATGTCTCACGCACGCACGCACGCACGCACGCACGCACGCACGCACGCACGCACGCACGCACGCACGCACGCACGCACGCACGCACGCACGCACCCACGCACCCACGCACCCACACACACACACACACACACACACACACACACACACACACACACACACACACACACACACGCACGCACGCACACACACGCACACACGTACGCACTGAGGCGAAGGGCATGAGCACTCTGGTTCTAACTGCAGTGTGCTACTAAAGAAACATCCTTGGAAAAATGTTCTCTCTTGCCTCCACCAAAAATAAAACCACTTCTCCTGTAGTCCCCCCCCCCCCCCCCCCCCCCCCCCCCCCCCAGCATAGATCAGTGGTTTTCAAAGTGTGGGTTGAGACCCCTTTGGGGGCACCTGGACAGTTTTGCGTGTCAGGGAAACAACGGTTCTTGTATGCAACATTTACAGAAATGAAGTAAAGGGATGAGAAAACAGCAAATCTGAGCCTGACTTGATTAAATACAAAAGGTTCAGCCTCAACGCCACATGTGGACCATAGCTAGCAGCGAGCTCGCCATGTAGTCAGCCTCCATAAAGCTTGTTTAAATTCTAGGCATGAGACCACTGCTGTAAACGTTCCCCCTTCCAGGTATTCCACCATCAGCTGTAAGAAGTAGTATAGCAAAGTGGAAGTGTTTGGAAAACACAGCAACCGAGCCATGCTAATTTAATTAGCGGGATCCACGTTAGCTGGTGTGCGCTGCGCGTGAAAGTAGCCGACACTTTACAGAGTTCTAAACCTCCTTCGGCATTCCCGCTGAGGCAGCTTCATGGTTTCATGGCTCTCCACAGCCAATGGCTGTGGGACCAAACACAAGCAAGCAAAGATTCTAATTAAGACCCAAAAAACTAAAATGCACAGAATTCAGTCAGAATTCAGCACAACTTATATTTCAGCATCGTAATCATTGTCCCTGAATTCTATCGTGTGTAATCAGATCGATGTGAATCTTTTAATCACCATCTTCAACAAGTCTGCTGAAGTTGGAGAGGAACATTTGAAATGATTGTGTTCTGTTGTACGAACACTTTCAGGAAAACGACGAAATGTTGGAGCAAGACTGTGGCTTCATCAAGGCTGAGCCCTGAACTCAACCCGGTCCCAGACCCCGGGGGTCCACTAGAACACACAGCACAAGGCCGGAGGGCCTCTGGAGAAACAAATATTCCTGCAGACACACATCAGATTGTAAAGAAAAGTGATGGGAGACGGCTGGTAGATTCAGAAATCATCAACGAGTGAGCAGAGTCCCGTTACTTTGGTCCATAGAGTGCACCTCAGTGAGTATCAGCACATCGGTTTGAAACTGCTTTGCTCACTGCCTGACGAGTCCCGACACGTTTAAACAAAGAAATACACACTCCATATTAGCAGTTAGCTCTGTTGTGCTTTTTTCTTTTCACATTTAGCTGAAGGTACTGCTGAGCAGCCTTATCGAGCTGATGAAGTTCATAAACACCAGCATGGAGTTCTGTTGTGTTGTTCAGTTCGGTTGTTAGGTACATGTTAGCACTGGTCATTAATGCTACCGCTGTGTTTAATGCTAGAACGAAGAGCACAGCAACATTAACATGTTAGCGTGTTCCTGCTAGCATGTTTGTAGAACAGCACAACTAAACTGCATCCAAACCCATCCCATTAACAAGGTAGTATTATTTCCTTATTCTTGTTTTTTTTTCTGTTCATTCTGAATGCATAAACTCACACTGAAGATGCTCAGCAGCCTTGTGAATGCTCACCATCACCAACGTCAACACGCCTGCAGAGATTTAGCTCTTGTGGAGTATGAACAGTAAACCAGATGGATGGACAAGTTATGAAGAGGTGGAACAAGTCAGGAGAGGAATAGAACGAAGAGACCGTATGCAACGTAAGAAATAAATACCAATATCTCCTTCCCCTCTTCATATATTAATGTCTTCGTCCTCCACCTTCCTCTCCTCTGCATGCACGCTGCGGTTTCAACACAGCCGCGGTGGTGGTGGTGGGAGGGGGAGGTGTGTGTGTGTGGGGGGGGGGGGGGGGGGGGGGGGGCAGAGCTTGTGCACTGACGGGGACGTTCATGACAAGACTGTAAATGCGGCCATATAGGGACAAACACCAAGAAAAAAACTGCAGACTTGGCAAAAATTTAAAAAAGGTAAACAGGCTTTTTTTGTGGAGCGTCCCAGTTCTTTATCCTGTCAGGGTTTGACATGAAAGAACAATTTAATGTTCAGATGATCTTATATCTGTAACTTATAGCTGTTCCGTTTTGTGTTTGTTTATTGTGTGTATATGTATGCAATAAATACAAATACTTTTGTTTTAAACTTTGTTTCTTGAATTTAGACTTCATTGTCTTTTATCTGCTCAGGACAGGAACAAATCAATGAAACATTTTCTGTTCTAGTAAACCAAACTAGCTCATGTATAAACATAAAAACTCTGTAGGATCAAATACTATACAATGTTTTTCACTCTGGGACCAAAGCACAGCTCAAAGATCTGCTTCACTTCACTTATTGAAGCTTTAAAGGCTTCAGGAAGTTTCTGGAAGATGTTGATTCAGAATACACGCTGAAGGGACAATGCTAAATGCTAAATGCTAAATGCTCGCCTGCAGAAAACTGCTGGGAACAAAGAGCCTCTAACGGAAGCAGAGTTCAAACTCTGGTAGAGTTGTTGACGATGCTGATTAAAGGCTTCAGGGTGTGATTTGTGAAAAATTGTGTTTTTCCCCAAAACTTTCATATTATCATCTTCTTAACTGAGCTTGAAAAACAATTAATGGATATTTTATTGTGAAACTACTGTTTTCAAAACATTAAAATTCTGTCAACAGAATTTCAACAATAAATATATTCCAGTAACTGACAGTAATTACATTTTCACATCCAGCAGTAGTCCCATGCTAACATGCACCATCTCCACATCATGGAAGAAATTCAACCTGAATCATCTTGGTCCAGGGCCACACAGGGCCACACAGGGCCACATAGGGCCAACATAGGGCCAAACAGGGCCAAACAGGGCCACACAGGGCCACACAGGGCCAACATAGGGCCAAACAGGGCCACACAGGGCCAAACAGGGCCACACAGGGCCACATAGGGCCAACATAGGGCCAAACAGGGCCAAACAGGGCCACACAGGGCCACAATAGGACCAACATAGGACCAACATAGGGCCACACAGGGCAACACAGGGCCAACACAGGGCCAACATAGGGCCACACAGGGCCAACATAGGGCCACACAGGGCCAACATAGGGCCACACAGGGCCACATTAGGGCCAACATAGGACCAACATAGGGCCACACAGGGCCAACACAGGGCCACACAGGGCCACAATAGGGCCACACAGGGCCAACATAGGGCCACACAGGGCCACAATAGGGCCAACATAGGACCAACATAGGGCCACACAGGGCAACACAGGGCCAACACAGGGCCAACATAGGGCCACACAGGGCCAACATAGGGCCACACAGGGCCAACATAGGGCCACACAGGGCCACATTAGGGCCAACATAGGACCAACATAGGGCCACACAGGGCCAACACAGGGCCACACAGGGCCACAATAGGGCCACACAGGGCCAACATAGGGCCACACAGGGCCACAATAGGGCCAACATAGGACCAACATAGGGCCACACAGGGCAACACAGGGCCAACACAGGGCCAACATAGGGCCACACAGGGCAAAGACAGGGCCAACACAGGGCCAACATAGGACCACACAGGGCCAACATAGGACCACACAGGGCAACACAGGGCCAACACAGGGCCAACATAGGACCACACAGGGCCAACATAGGACCACACAGGGCCAACATAGGGCCAACACAGGGCAACACAGGGCCAACACAGGGCCAACATAGGGCCACACAGGGCCAACATAGGACCACACAGGGCAACACAGGGCCAACACAGGGCCAACATAGGACCACACAGGGCCAACATAGGGCCACACAGGGCCAACATAGGGCCACACAGGGCCAACATAGGGCCACACAGGGCCACAATAGGGCCACACAGGGCCAACATAGGGCCACACAGGGCCACAATAGGGCCACACAGGGCCAACATAGGGCCACACAGGGCCACATAGGGCCACACAGGGCCAACATAGGGCCACACAGGGCCACACTCCTTGGCTGAGAAATCTTCCTCCTCAATCACAATCAGCAAATAACCTATAAAATACTTTATCAACAGAGAAAAAACCCTGTGATGGTGTATATGTCTCTCTGCGGGCTTCTCCGCAGCAGGTGGACAACACACACACACACACACACACACACACACACACACACACACACACACACACACACACACACACACACACACACACACACACACACACACACACACACATACGTATGTATGTGCAGGAATCCAGCACTATGAAAGACGGATTTGCAGGAATTGATGAAGATAAGAGTAATCCTTGTATTCCTGCAGTGAAATTCCTGCCCTGTTACAACCTGGACATCTGCGGCTTATAGTCAAGTGCGGCCTGTATGTGTATTTTATTTTTTCTTTACAAATTCTTGTGCTCAAAAGTCCAGAAAATACGGTAGATACAATCAAATCAAATAATAAATACTTACCCAGCCTCAGCCTCAGCAATACAGTCTGGTGTGAGCTCTGTTGTTTGGCCTGCTTCTGCTGGCTGCAGACTGTTGTTGTCGTTTGTACTGGAATCTATTTGTAACTTTTTTCTGTTTGTTCTGGAGAAACGACGTAATGCTCTGTTGTAGCTGCTTGTAAACGTCAATATTAAGCAAGTTGTTTAATGACAGCTGAACTGACAGCTGGATTTTCTGCATCATTTCAAACCGAAGCACAGTCTTTGTTTCCACCGCTACACGTCACAGTTCAATCCACTCCCAATTCAGATCCATACAACAATTCACCCCCCAACAATTCACACCCGGCCTCTAAGGCCCCGTTTACACGATAACAAATTCGAGTGTAAAACTTTCTTCACTTTTGGGGGGTCCATTTACACGACACCAGTGTTCTGATCCACTGTATCCACAAAGTTTATATCCCGGCTCCCAAAGTGGAAAGATTCTTTCACGGTCACTGTTCCCTCCTGCAGAGACTGATGGAGGCTATGAGCGCTCTTACTGCGTATGGCATCTCTACCCCTCCCTCCCCGTTGAAAATAGTTTCTTCTGCTCATGCTCCTGTAAACAAACATGGCCGACCCGTAGCGGTACGACCCGTAGCGGTATGACCCGTAGCGGTACGACCCGTAGTGGTACGACCCGCGGTCCATATTCTAGTTTTATGGTCCAGATCAGTAGTTTAATAGTTGAGACTCTCCCTGATATCATCCGATGTGTCATCAGTCCATATGGATGTCAGGTTCTCTCCATTTTCTTCACCTTTATAGTGTTTTGTTCTCTGCACACGTCTGTGTAGTTTCATTACAAAATCAAGCAACAGCGCCTTCCTGTGGCCCAACAGACTAACTACATCATTGTCAGTGTGTCTGCTGCTGCAGTGGAAACACAACAGTTTTTTAAAATGGATTAGGTGTTGTCAGGTGAAACGTTGTCGTGTAAACGGGGCCTAAGTCACGATTTACATGTTCAATATTTCAAGTGACAACACCTTTGGCCTGTATACGACGCTGTATTTTCTCTTATCGAGATAATTTCAAGGATTAACTCTGGTTTCTTTTGACATAATAAAATAAATCCTGGTCACTGAGGCTTTGAAGGATGTTTTTATTCTTGACTTGTTCCAGGTCTGTTTATCTCCACGAGGGTTAATCTGGAATAATGAGGTTCATGATCAGAACTGCAGAACCATGAATTTATGGAAGCAGAACTTCTCCTGTCGTCACGGCGATGAATTAATATTCCAACAGGAAACACACTCACACGGAGGAAACTCCGCCTCAAAACAACTGGATGTAAAATATAAAGTACAAGAAGAGCAGTGAGGAAGCTCTGCCCGACACGCTTCTACTGGAATAAAGTGAAACTGAGTGATCAAAGTGCCGTCTGTGTATATTGCAGATGAATTATTCTGTTTTAATCTCATGAAGTCAGCATTAACTAGTCAGGAAGGTTCTGGCTTAGGCTGCAGCAGCAGTGTTGCTTTTAGCTGCTGGACGTGTTTGAATTATTCATAAGGTCACAGAATAATTTCTCCTTCAGTAATCTGGGAACTGCTCTGCAGGGTTTCTCCCTGTGTGATTGGTCAGATGCTGCAAGCCCCGCCCCTTTCATGTAAACGCTCACATGTAGGTCTGGGCTGAACCAGTGAGTTGATAACCTGCTTGGTAGTAACGGGTAACAGGATCATGAGTGTCTGGATCAACCAGGAAACAGAGATCCTGGATATGTTGATCAGGGTCTGTTAAAGAAGAATGTTACGTTCACACTGCGGCAGCGGTGTCATCCCAGATAGATGATTCCCGGTGAGACGATAGTGTTTTTTCCCCCAGATGGACAATTCCTAGTTAGACGTCAGTGTTTTCCCCCCAGTTAGACGATAGTGTTTTTTTTCCCAGATAGACGATTTCCAGTTTGACGATTCCCATTTAGACGACTTATTACAATAAGTGAATTATTTGTAACAATTCACTGACCTAGGATGAATAGTAATGTATTTTTACTAGTCCTGTCAATCGATTTAAAAAAAATTACAAATTAATTGCACAATTTTCTGTAATCCATTTTTTATAACGTCCTTTTAGCTTTGAATGAGTGCAGCGCCACCACTTTGAGAATTTGAATATTTCTAGAAACAAAGTTGTAAACTAATTACATGAACAAAGTGGCAATAATATACTGTAATATCCTCACACACACACACACACACACACACACACACACACACACACACACACACACACACACACACACACACGCACGAAAGTAACACCCATTGAGAGCGAGCGAGCGAGCGAGAGAGAGAGAGAGAGAGAGAGAGAGAGAGAGCACACACGCGAGCACTCACACAGGGTATAGAGGAGAGCCAGGGAAAGAGAGAAAGAGGAGAAATTAATATTTTACCAGTATTTCCTCCAGTTTTAGCAGTTTGGTGGCTGCTGGTCAGCCAACATGGCAACCAGCTGTTTTACTGCAGAATTACTTCAGTGGTTCATCCAGAGATGCTGCTCATGCAACTGCTCTGGTAAAGGGGTATAAAAAAACAAAACAAAACGGAAGTAAACAAAACTACGTTAATTACGTAAAAATTTTTAAACGAATTCAACGTTTCAAGTCAATTATTTCAATTAAAGTGTTATTTTGACACAAAAAAAGCATGTTGGACTAAAAAGGCATGTTTTAGGCCCTGTTTACACGACAACGTTTCACGTGACAACACCTAATCCGCAAGAAAAAAGTGGGGGCGTTTCCACTGCAGCAGTGGACACAGAGACAACGATGTAGTTAGTTTACCGGGCCACTGGAGGGCGCTGTTGCTTGAATTTGTAATGAAACTAGACAGACGTGTGCAGAGAACAAAACACTATAAAGGTGAAGAAAAAGGAGAGAACCTGACATCCGTATGGACTGATGAGGAACCGGATGATATCAGGGAGAGTCTCAACTATTAAACTACTGATCTGGACCATAAAACTAGAATATGGACCGCGGGTCGTACCACTACGGGTCGTACCACTACGGGTCGTACCGCTACGGGTCGTACCGCTACGGGTCGTACCGCCACGGGTCGTACCGCCACGGGTCGTACCGCCACGGGTCGTACCGCCACGGGTCGTACCGCCACGGGTCGTACCACTACGGGTCGTACCACTACGGGTCGTACCACTACGGGGCCGCCATGTTTGTTTCCAACTGGATGAGCAGGAGGGAGAGATGAGCAGTAACAGGCTCTGTAGCCTCCATCAGTCTCTGCAGGAGGGATTTGGGCCGTGAAAGAATCTTTCCACTTTGGGAGCCGGATTAAAAACTTTGCGGATACAGTGGATCAGAATACTGGTACCGTGTAAACGGACCCCCTAAAAGAGAAGAAAGTTTTGCGGATACACTTGAATTCGTTGTGGTGTAAACGGGGCCTCTTAAAGACACAAAGTAGTTCAACAACGGCCAGGGAAAGAAAAAATGAATAAAAAGCCGGGTCACGATGTTGGACTAAAAACATGTGTTCTTTTAAAGACTCATAAAGGTTCTTCCTGTTCGAGGAGTTTTTCTTTCCACAGTCACAAATCAATCTGCTGCTCATGTGGATCCGTTGGGTTTGTCTCCTTTCACTGTTAAAAGCTCCTAGAAATGACTGTGTTGTATTTGGTGCTTTATAAATAAAGTTGAATTGAATAAAGTAGCTGAACAGCGGCCGCCTCGACGCCCAGCGGTGAACCGACAACTCGTCCACGGACAGCTGTTGTCAGCTGTGCTGTGAAGCTCCCCGCCGTTAGTTCACTTTTATAATCATTATCAACATTTCATTTCCACAAACTTCCACACTGTAACTCAGATATGGAAGAACGAGGGAGTTTTATAATAAGCTGAGTTTTTTCATCTAAAATTAATCGGATTTTACACATTATGCCAATATTTTTTGCTAATGTTGACTGCAGGATATTTATATGCGGCTTCCAACCGAGCTTTTCATCAAAAGTAAATCCTAGAAATGTATTTATCGTATCGGTCAAAAAATGCCTCAAAAAATGCGTGATGAAGAGGAAAAACATCACATCAGTTGCTCTGGACTCTGTCTCATTTATTTGGGAATGTAATTGATAATGCAATCCGTAATGAGGGGCGTATTATCAGAGGAACAACACATATTCTGCTCAGGTCCTCATCCTGTCATTCCTGTGATAAAAAGCTCCTCATTAACAATGAAGGACACCATTCTACCTGGATGTGGTATTGTGTAGAAAAATACACTATAAACATGAACAGAATCCAGAGAAACTGACATTTGATGGCCAGATGATGAATCGGTTAATCAGGGGAGAGTCTCAACTATTAAACTACCAATATGCACAATAAAACTAGAATATTTACTGCGGTTGAGGTGCACATGTGCAGCAACAGGCTCCACAGCCTGCGGCGGTCTCTGCATGGGGGAATCACGAGCGTGAAAGAAAAGTTCCAGCTTGGCAGGAGGAATAAAAAAGTCACGGATCCGAGCACCGGTGTCGAGTCAGTGAACCCCAAAACAAAGACAGTTTTGTGGTTGCACATTGTCGTGTCGACCGGGAGGGCCTAAGTTGTTTGAAATACTTTAATATAAATTGTTAGTTACTATAACTACTTTTGTTTAGACTAATGAACTTTTTCTATTTCAAACATACAAATAGAAAAAAAAGAAAGAAACAAGACAATCCACTTCATTTATGAGCACCAAAAGGAAGAAGAAGTAAACAGCAAGAGAAGAGTTCGCTTCACCCAACTTACTGTTTTCGTATAACACATGTACCAATACCACTATTTTATGGACAAGTACAAATATGAGTACTAACCTTTAGCTACTTGCCAATATTGAATACCGATGAGTTATTACTAAATGCCATAAAGCCTAATTCATACTCCACACTTCACACATTAAGGAGTTTTTCAGGTCAAAATGAAGAGTTGCGACTCGTCGGCATGCAGATTACAGTTTGTACCTCGGAGCCTCCAAAGTGATGATTATCTTGTTTTGGAATGAATTCATCATGTGCGTTCCCTAAAAAGACGTAAACTTTTCCTTTGAAGTGTGTGTGAAGCCCTCCGGCTCTGGCAGTCTGTCGGGGTGCTGTTTGAAACAGCACCCCCTGCTGGGCGCCGCCAGGATCACTGCTGAACACTGCCTGTATGTGTGTGTGTGTGTGTGTGTGTGTGTGTCTGAGGAAGAGAGAGAGGGAGAGGGAGAGGGAGAGAGAGAGACAGAAAGAGAGAGAGAGAGAGAGGGAGAGAGCGAGAGAGAGAGACAGAAAGAGAGAGAGAGAGAGAGAGAGGGGGGAGAGAGAGAGGGAGAGAAACGGAGTAGATGCGAGAAACGGAAAGAGAGAGAGAGAGAGAGAGAGAGAGGGAGAGAGCGAGAGATAGAGAGACAGAAAGAGAGAGAGAGAGAGAGGGGAGAGAGAGAGAGGGAGAGAAACGGAGTAGATGCGAGAAACGGAAAGAGAGAGAGAGAGAGAGAGAGAGGGAGAGAGAGCGAGAGGGGGAGAGACGGAGTAAAGGGGGAGAGATGGAGTAAAGGGGGAGAGACGGAGTAAAGGGGGAGAGATGGAGTAAAGGGGGAGAGACGGAGTAGAGGGGGAGAGATGGAGTAAAGGGGGAGAGATGGAGTAAAGGGGGAGAGACGGAGTAAAGGGGGAGAGACGGAGTAGAGGGGGAGAGACGGAGTAAAGGGGGAGAGACGGAGTAAAGGGGGAGAGACGGAGTAGAGGAGGAGAGACGGAGTAAAGGGGGAGAGACGGAGTAGAGGGGGAGAGACGGAGTAGAGGGGGAGAGACGGAGTAAAGGGGGAGAGACGGAGTAGAGGGGGAGAGACGGAGTAGAGCGGGAGAGACGGAGTAGAGGGGGAGAGACGGAGTAGAGGGGGAGAGACGGAGTAGAGGGGGAGAGACGGAGTAGAGGGGGAGAGACGGAGTAGAGGGGGAGAGACGGAGTAGAGGGGGAGAGATATCTGGTTCCTCTGGTGGGTTTGATCTTTCTTCATGTTTCTCGAGGCGGAGAGGATTTAATTTCTGCTCTGGGGCTGCAGCGACACTGTTTCCCTCGATCCCCTAAAGGAGGAATTGTTTATTGTGGGAGAATCTGAAGATTACAGCCATTAAATGAAGCTTACACAGTTTTCATGGTGCACACTGACAAGATCTGGTATCTGGCACCTCCTGCTTTCTGCTAACATTCTCATCTTGAAACATTTTATTTTAACACTGCTTCACAAAGCTGAGACCTACAGTTTGACCAGTGGTCTTCTCCTTCACCAACAGAGAGCAGTGGTCCCAGGCCTGCCCCTGGTATGGAGGGTTGAGCAGTGCCAGCAAACAGGATGGACAGAAAGTCCTGATTTGGTTCAGGGAAGTCAGATCAGGTGATCTTGCAGTCAAATTGAGAATATACTTGTGTTATTGAACAATAAGTAGGTTTAAGTCTTAGTTGTGGTTTCCATAAGCGCCAAGCTTTTTTAGTTGTACATATTTTCACAGTATTCACATATTTCATGCACAAGTCAAAATCCATGGTTGTTTGTGTGAAATTGTGGAAAATAAATACATTTCTTGTGAAATTTAAAGAAGGTGTTGATATCTAAGGGTCAGAGAAGAGAATGGATGCCAGAGACTCCCAGGAAAGAAGTTTGAGCGTCACTAGTCAGAAATAACATTATGGCCACGTACCAAAGATTCAGCCAAAACAGCCTTGATCAGTCCTTCCTGGAGTCCACTGGATCAGTCCACTGGATCAGTCCTGCCTGGAGTCCACTGGATCAGTCCTGCCTGGAGTACTCTGGATCAGTCCACTGGATCAGTCCTGCCAGGAGTCCTCTGGATCAGTCCCACCTGGAGTCCACTGGATCAGTCCACTGGATCAGTCCTGCCTGGAGTCCACTGGATCAGTCCTGCCTGGAGCCCACTGGATCAGTCCTGCCTGGAGTCCACTGGATCAGTCCACTGGATCAGTCCTGCCTGGAGTCCTCTGGATCAGTCCACTGGATCAGTCCTGCCTGGAGTCCACTGGATCAGTCCACTGGATCAGTCCTGCCTGGAGTCCTCTGGATCAGTCCACTGGATCAGTCCTGCCTGGAGTCCTCTGGATCAGTCCACTGGATCAGTCCCGCCTGGAGTCCACTGGATCAGTCCACTGGATCAGTCCCGCCTGGAGTCCACTGGATCAGTCCACTGGATCAGTCCCGCCTGGAGTCCACTGAATCACTGCAGAGCTGCTCCATCAGGAGACACATCCTTTGACACCACCTTTCCAGCCACTTCTGGAGGATCCAGACCACTGCAGTGCAGGAGAGCGGTGGGAAATGCTGTGGCCCAGTCATCTCAGCAGTTTCTGTGACGCCAGTTCTTGGTGGACCTGTTCAGCTGCTTCCAGCGCATCGTCTTTGAGCAGGAAATGTTCACTTGCTGCTTCCACAAGTCCTTGTCGTTCACTGCTGATCGTGGTCATGATGGTGTATTCTGGAAGGATTGTGGGTACCTGAAGCTGTTTCCAATTGTTTCCAGGATCTTTAGAAATTCAGTGTTTTTCAGTGTCATTTTGTTGGATCACGTTTGATTTGTCACACATTTTACACGAGACGCTCTTCTTGACACAACCTGGCCAGTTGGATGTTAAAGATCTTGCTCAGCCCCACAGTGAGATTCGAACCAGCAAACTTATTGTTCCAAACATTTTTACCATCACTGCCACTTCTGACAGTAACTTCAGTAACTTAACCCTGTAATGAGAAGACGATGGTGACAGACCATGGTTTGAAACACAGGTTGTTTGTAATGCTGCGTTTACACGTTAGGACAGTAAGTCAGGAATGGCATGGATATCAATCCGTGACTGCAGATCACCATTTTGACCTAAACGATATGATTCAGAGTAGAGCTGTCATGCGTCGTCATGGACAGTCAACACCTGTTATCATACTTTACAAGTAACGGTAGGGGGTCATCACGTGTCATTACGAAAAGTCACCAGCATTGCCATTGTGCATCGTCACTTTCTCTCATCAATCTGTCACCAATGTGGTGTTTGGGGAGAATTTGGTACATACAGTGGCGGATTTTGCTATGAGCAATGTAGGCAGCCAGGACAAGAGAATTACCGTTAGAGATCCACCGATCCACGTTTTTCCACTTCCTATCCCGATACCTGAATTTGGATATCTGCCGATACAGATACTATTTTCCGATACCAGAGCTCTGTTTGGTTTAATATTATTATTATCATTATTGTTGACTTTATATGAGGCTGTAATAAACTCCTCTCTACAGTAAAGTATGAAATGTACTAATGTATACATGTACTCTCTCTAAAGACAACTTGAGGTTAGTATCAGGACAGAAAAGGAAGCAGTACAAAGTATTTTTGTTCCATGTGGACAATGTGGGGGTCTGCGTGACGTCATCATCTCATAATAAACTAGTTCTATCACTTTATTAATCCCTGGGGAAACTCTTGAGCAAGGCAGCAGCAACACAATGTTTCCAGCTCTAACGCAGCTCCAACCATTGGGACTATTTTCAGGGAGTTTAGCGTGGAGGAGGACGCAGCTTCACGGAGGTGTGAATCGCCTGCTGACAGCCTGGAGGAGCTGCTGCTCATTGTTCTGATGTCAGAGCTGTTCTCCTCCCAGAGCTGGAGTTTGAGGAGTATGTGTCCACATGGCTCTACATGTCTCCAAAAGGCTCCACATGGCTCCACATGGCTCCACATAGCTCTGCATGGCTCCACATGGCTCCACATGGCTCCACATGGCTCCACATGGCTCTACATGTCTCCAGATGGCTCCACATGGCTCCATATGGCTCCACATGGCTCTGCATGGCTCCCCGTGGCTCCGCATGACTCCACGTGTCTCCACATGGCTCCACATGGCTCTACATGTCTCTAAATGGCTCCACAAGGCTCCACATGGCTCCCCGTGGCTCCACATGACTCCACATAGCTCTGCATGGCTCCACATGGCTCCACATGGCTCCACATGGCTCCACATAGCTCTGCATGGCTCCACAAGGCTCTTTATGACTCCACATGGCTCCCCGTGGCTCCACATGGCTCCACATAGCTCTGCATGGCTCCACATGGCTCCACATAGCTCTGCATGGCTCCACATGGCTCCACATGGCTCCACATGGCTCCACATAGCTCTGCATGGCTCCACAAGGCTCTTTATGACTCCACATGGCTCCCCGTGGCTCCACATGGCTCCACATAGCTCTGCATGGCTCCACAAGGCTCTACATGGTACTATATGTCTCCTAATGGCTCCTCATGGCTCCACATGGCTCCACATGGCTCTACATGTCTCCAGATGGCTCCACAATGCTCCACAAGGCTCCACAAGGCTCCACATGGCTCCACAAGGCTCCACATGGCTCCCCGTGGCTCCACATGACTCCACGTGTCTCCACATGGCTCCATATGGCTCCACATGGCTCTGCATGGCTCCCCGTGGCTCCGCACGACTCCACGTGTCTCCACATGGCTCCACATGGCTCTACATGTCTCCAGATGGCTCCACATGGCTCCATATGGCTCCACATGGCTCTGCATGGCTCCCCGTGGCGCCGCATGACTCCACGTGTCTCCACATGGCTCCACATGGCTCTACATGTCTCCGGATGGCTCCACAAGGCTCCACATGGCTCCCCGTGGCTCTATATAGCTCCCCGTGGCTCCACAAGGCTCTACATGTCTCCAGATGGCTCCACAAGGCTCCACATGGCTCCCCGTGGCTCTATATAGCTCCCCGTGGCTCCACAAGGCTCTACATGTCTCCAGATGGCTCCACAAGGCTCCACATGGCTCCACGAGGCTCCACATGGCTCCACAAGGCTCTACATGTCTCCAGATGGCTCCACAAGGCTCCACATGGCTCCACGAGGCTCCACATGGCTCCACAAGGCTCTACATGTCTCCAGATGGCTCCACAAGGCTCCACATGGCTCCACAAGGCTCTACATGTCTCCACACGGCTCCACATAGCTCTACATGTCTCCACATGGCTCCACATAGCTCTACATGTCTCCACACGGCTCCACATAGCTCTACATGTCTCCACATGGTTCCACATAGCTCTACATGGCTCCACATGGCTCCACATGGCTTTGCATGGCTCCACAACGCTCCACATGGCTCCCTGTGGCTCCACATGGCTCCACATGGCTCCACATGGCTCCCCGTGGCTCCACATGGCTCCACATGGCTCTACATGGCTCCAGATAGCTCTACAAGGCTCCACATGGCTCTCCGTGTCTCAACATAACCTTACGCCTGCTGTCTGGAGAGCAGACTGCATCTGTCTGATCAAGTTTGTCTATTGTTGGGTTTGTCCTGTTGTTGTCCTGTGGTTGTCCTGTTGTTGTCCTGTGGTTGTCCTGTTGTTGTCCTGTGGTTGTCCTGTGGTCGTCCTGTTGTTGTCCTGTGGTTGTCCTGTGGTTGTCCTGTTGTTGTCCTGTGGTTGTCCTGTGGTTGTCCTGTGGTTGTCCTGTTGTTGTCCTGTGGTTGTCCTGTGGTCGTCCTGTGGTCGTCCTGTTGTTGTCCTGTTGTTGTCCTGTGGTCGTCCTGTTGTTGTCCTGTGGTTGTCCTGTGGTTGTCCTGTGGTCGTCCTGTTGTTGTCCTGTGGTCGTCCTGTGGTCGTCCTGTGGTCGTCCTGTGGTCGTCCTGTGGTTGTCCTGTTGTCGTCCTGTGGTTGTCCTGTTGTTGTCCTGTGGTTGTCCTGTGGTTGTCCTGTTGTTGTCCTGTGGTTGTCCTGTGGTTGTCCTGTGGTCGTCCTGTGGTCGTCCTGTGGTCGTCCTGTGGTCGTCCTGAGCTTCCTGTCAGGGTATTTGCTTCTCATTCAGGGTGTATGTGTGAGTTCTATTTCACACTTCTGCTGAGCTTGGACACTCATCTCATTACTCCATCTGTGAGGTAACAAGGTGCTGGTTGAAATCCTGAGGCAACAAAAAGACATTAACCCTTTCCTGACCACAGCTGGTGTGGCTCGTTAGTTTATTTTTTGTGTCATCAATAGAGCTTCTGTTGAATAAATCTGAAGGTCAGGGGAAAACCTTTTCCCAGGGGAATTTGTTCAGATAATCCATGACTCTACAAAACTAACAGAAGGATAAATCTGAAAATGATTTTGCGAATATTGCAATTTAAAAACCAGAAACTTTAGTGCATAACCAGAACAGTTGCAGATCACATATAAAACAGACAGTTCTCCAGAATTCAGCCACAAATTTGATGTGAGAGAAAACTTTTAGGATCTCAGTTTCGGGGCCAAAGAGTTCAGTAAACTTCAGCTTCCTGCTCATACTTTGAGAATCCTGATGTAAACACAGGTAAACACACAACCAGGACATGTGACAGTGGATCGGCCATCAGCGGCCACAAGGCCTGGGCGAGTTACAGAGTGACTGAAGTCTGCTCAGAACATTAGGCACCTGCTCAGCCATGGCAGTGTGTGTGTGTGTGTGTGTGTGTGTGTGTGTGTGTGTGTGTGTGTGTGTGTGTGTGTGTGTGTGTGTGTGTGTGTGTGTGTGTGTTGTGTGTGTGTGTGTGTGTGTGTGTGTGTGTGTGTGTGTGTGTGTGTGTGTGTGTGTGTGTGTGTGTGTTGTCTCTGCTGGAGCTGGAGCAGCTGGTGTTTTAGCTGAGATGAATTGTGAGGATCCAGGTTGGGATGACAGATGCTGAGCCGGGAGCTACTTCACTTTATGGACTCAAGAAGCAGTGAGAGGAAAATGTGAATTGTGCTGATGAACATTGTGCGCAAAAATCTGCAACCTCTAAAGAGACGTCTCAAAGGCTTAAGCTACTTAATAATAATGACTTGGATTTATAAAGCGTTTTTTTGCGCTGTCTCGTAGCGCGTCCAGAGACCATGATTCATTCACACCAGGCCCTCCAGTGATGCTAAGCTACGTTGTAGCCACAGCTGTCCTGGGGCTGCCGACGGAGGCCTGGCTGCCATTTTGTGCCAACGGCCCCTCCGACCACCACCAACATTCACACCCACTCATACGAGGCAATGGGCCTTGCCCAAGGACACAACAACAATGACTTTTTGATAGAGTGGGATTCGAACCACCAACCCTCCGGTTATTGGACGACCGACTCCACCACTGATTGCCCACACTTTAAACTACAAGCCAGGAGTTGTAAATTCTAAGCCACACTTCATTGTATTCAATCTGGCCTGTCAACTGTTATTCATCTGACGTTAAAGTCGTTTAATTTACTCCAAACTCAAATGATGCTTGTAATTTGTCTCATTCACCAAATAAGATTCAACAGCTGTTTTCACTTCATAGCAAAAGGTGGTGGGTACGAGGCCATATGTCCAAAAACATGCATGTGAAGTCAATGCTAATCCAAAATGAATACACAATCAGCCATGCTTAATTCAATCTAATTCAAAAATATCAATTTATCAAAAAACCTATTAAGGAGATTTATCAGGAAATTCAACAAAGTCAACAAACTTTTGCAACAACAATCAGAAGCTGCAGACGACCATGCCACGAAAGGAAAACTGCATTACAGCTGGCATAAACAAGTGCCAAGAGAAACAATACTGTTATTTAGAAGAACAAAGCTCAAAATCACACAAGCAATTCTCTGAGTTGATTTTATTATTGAATATTCTCAAAACTGGGTTAGACTATGATGTGGTGAAGGCCAGTTTTTTCCATCTGAGGCAACTCGCTAAGATAAAATCCTCACTTTCAAAACATCATTTTGAAATCCTGATTCATGCTTTTGTCACGACCCGGCTGGACTATTGCAACGCCCTGTACACCGGCACCAGTCAGTCCTTACTGACACGCCTGCAGCTGGTTCAGAACCCTGCAGCTGGTTCAGAACGCTGCAGCTGGTTCAGAACGCTGCAGCTGGTTCAGAACGCTGCAGCTGGTTCAGAACCCTGCAGCTGGTTCAGAACACTGCAGCTGGTTCAGAACGCTGCAGCTGGTTCAGAACCCTGCAGCTGGTTCAGAACCCTGCAGCTGGTTCAGAACACTGCAGCTGGTTCAGAACCCTGCAGCTGGTTCAGAACCCTGCAGCTGGTTCAGAACGCTGCAGCTGGTTCAGAACCCTGCAGCTGGTTCAGAACGCTGCAGCTGGTTTAGAACGCTGCAGCTGGTTCAGAACCCTGCAGCTGGTTCAGAACGCTGCAGCTGGTTTAGAACGCTGCAGCTGGTTCAGAACCCTGCAGCTGGTTCAGAACCCTGCAGCGCCTCTTGACTGGCTCACGAAAGCATGATCATATTTCACCCGTCCTCTCTTCTCTGCACTGGCTCCCAGTACAATTTAGAATTGATTTTAAAATTCTGTTATTTGTTTTTAAATGTCTTAATGACCTTGCCCCTCGTTACCTGTCCGACCTGCTGGTGTCGTACTCCCCAGCACGTTCACTCAGGTCAGCTGACCAAGCGTTGCTTTCGGTCCCCCAGACGCATCGCAAACTCAGAGGAGACGGAGCGTTTTCTGTGGTTGGTCCCAAACTGTGGAATGAGCTTCCTCTGTTCATTAGACAGGCTGAACTATGGAATGAGCTTCCTCTGTTCATTAGACAGGCTGAACTATGGAATGAGCTTCCTCTGTTCATTAGACAGGCTGAACTGTGGAATGAGCTTCCTCTGTTCATTAGACAGGCTGAACTATGGAATGAGCTTCCTCTGTTCATTAGACAGGCTGAACTATGGAATGAGCTTCCTCTGTTCATTAGACAGGCTGAACTATGGAATGAGCTTCCTCTGTTCATTAGACAGGCTGAACTATGGAATGAGCTTCCTCTGTTCATTAGACAGGCTGAACTATGGAATGAGCTTCCTCTGTTCATTAGACAGGCTGAACTATGGAATGAGCTTCCTCTGTTCATTAGACAGGCTGAACTGTGGAATGAGCTTCCTCTGTTCATTAGACAGGCTGAACTGTGGAATGAGCTTCCTCTGTTCATTAGACAGGCTGAACTATGGAATGAGCTTCCTCTGTTCATTAGACAGGCTGAACTATGGAATGAGCTTCCTCTGTTCATTAGACAGGCTGAACTGTGGAATGAGCTTCCTCTGTTCATTAGACAGGCTGAACTGTGGAATGAGCTTCCTCTGTTCATTAGACAGGCTGAACTATGGAATGAGCTTCCTCTGTTCATTAGACAGGCTGAACTATGGAATGAGCTTCCTCTGTTCATTAGACAGGCTGACTCCCTTCATGTTTTTAAATCACATCTTAAAACACGCATGTTCTCTTTGGCTTTTAACCAGTGTTGAAGTTGACTTTTACTGCTATAAGTGTATTCTGTGCTGCCACTGTATTGTTGTATTTATAATTGTATTTTTATATTGTTGTACAGCACTTTGGTCAACTGAGTTGTTTTTAATAGTGCTTTATAAATACATTGGATTGGATTGGATTGGATGTTTAAAGGTTTTTGAGATTTCATGCAACAA
>NC_137647.1:25117730-25137730 GCF_963383615.2 Lipophrys pholis | reverse complement strand
TCTGTCCTCTCTTTCTCTGGCTTGTTCCATTTTTTCTAAAGCGTGTTGCTCCAATGAGCGAATCAGAAGCAAACCCTGTGTCGCGCCACCAAGGATTTTTAGGGAATCCCAATCCAGGTAGACCCTCCCTTTGACCTGCCCACAACCAGGCAGCTCTGTGTGCGCTCCGTTGTTTTCCGCTCTCTGCCGCTGCAGGTAAACAAACATGGCGAGCAAAACACGCCAGATGCACCGTTATTAATTGTGTCAACGAGCAGAGGAGTCGATTTTTACTTCCTTCATCGGAGCCTTTGGGGACCCACTGGATTCATTTTTAATGGGAATCGACCAATAAGACTTCCTAAGGTTTTGCATGTCGTTCCCAGCACTGTAGGAGTGTTTTCATAACATCGGCCAGTCCTGGATGACATTCTGCTTCATATTGAACAGCGTTTCTCCGTAACGTAGCGACAGATAGAATGTAAAGAATAGCACATGGCATAAAGAGAGGAAGAACTTCCTCCTTCTCCCAAGATGGACATGTGGGCGGAGCCAGTCCAGCTCCCTGAAACCAGCAGAATCTGAATGTGGCTCAATGATGGAATATTCAAATAGCTGAAAATCAAGGACAAGCTGGAAAACTTTGAATACAATGTTTATAGGCCAATAAGAACCACATGAAAGTGTTGAAATGTTGTTGATCCAATAAAGAGACACAGTCTTGTAACCTGCTGGGTCTGACCTTTGAGTCCACGCTTCACTTGTGACAGTCACAACATTGACATACTTCTGTCTGTCTGCATTCGTTGGAAACTCTATGAGCAAATGAATTCTTTAAACGTGAATTCAACACAAAGATGTCGTTGTTTAACATGGCCCCATAAAAAGCCCACAGAGACTAGGGGTGCAATGGTATAGTGAGTCCACGGTTCAGTCTGGACCTTGACTGTTAGGACATGGTTTCGGCTCGGTTTCGGTACATGTTAGCTGTCTTTTTGTTTGTATTACATTCTCGACTGTCAGAAAGTATTAAGCTGGAAATGCATGCTGCTCGTGGCAGCTCTGGTCAAACAAAGACAGCAGCCTCATCCACCTCACGGAGACATGGCTAACAGGACACAGCAGTGACTCTCTGGTCACTCTGGACAGTTTCCATCTTGTGAGAGCGGACCAGACAGCGAGTACCGGTAAGAGGAGGGGCAGCGTGTGGACGGTGTTTGTAAACAAAGGTTGGTGCCATCCGGGACATGTATGTGTGAAGGAGCAGCAGTGCACCAGAAATATCGAACTACTAGCTGTTATCACGTGGCCGTATTACACCCCATCAAAAGTTCTCACAGGTTATTGTTCTAACTGTATATATTGCCCCGTTGGCTGACGCTACAGCAGCATGTCACCGTAGTGTCCCAGCTGCAGACATCCCACCCAGACTCCCTAATCTTCATTACCGGTGACTTCAACCTCCCTCTTCTCCACTCTGCTCACCTTCACACAGTATGTCCAGTAACCCCACAAGACACAATCTCTCTGTGGACTTGGGGTGGTGGGCTGTATGCTGCCTGAGCACTGGCATACAGCTCATCACCCCTCCTCCCACTCGGTAACTCAGGTTGCGTTCACATTTCCCTGTCTGATACCTGTCTCTTCTTTTCTGGGAAAGTCCATTTCATTTGGGTATCTTTGAACGTCCCCCTGAACTCTGAACGGGATCAAACAAGTGAAATCTGGTCTCCATGAAAACTTCGGTTCTCATATCTACAGACTTTCCAGCAGGCAGGGCAAGAGAAGGTGATGTAGAGTGCAATGCATTCTGGGTAGTCAACAAACAAAGCTAACTGCGCAAATCAGAATAAGCAGACACAGAAAGAAAGAGTTGGAAAATATCTTGCGGGCCGACATGGAGTAGTGAGGAAGACGTAGTGAGAAAGGTGCTCATTGATATCTGGTGTCAAAACTATATATGGTGGTTGTTTGTGGATACTCCCAGCAGCTAAGTGGTAGCTTAGGCATGTGCTAATTAGCCTAGCTACCACTGGCGGGAGTTCCGCTTTCAGTCTGGAAGTCGTGTTTCTTCTTTATTTCCTCTCTGTCCAGTGTTTGTTTCCGGTGACAGCGCCCCCAAACCAGCAGCTGTTGTAATTGCATGACATTTTCCGGGCAGTTTGATCGAGCCTCAAAATGCAAACCGAACCAAAAAATGAAGGTCTTTCCAATAGCTTGACCCGCCTCGCCTCGGTTTGTAGGCTAATTCATTCTGCGCTTTTACCGGATACTGCAAGCAAGTAGACCCATTGGAGTCGGCAGGCCGCTGATTGGCCAGAGTGGGACAACACAGATGAGTCAGCAGGTGAGCAAAGAGTTAACTCCACCATTCTTAAGATCCAACCACAACAACAAGGATCATGAAAGAGATGGCTGCACAAAAACCAAGCCCGTGGAGCAACAACGAGGTGCAGACATTTGTCTGGTGGCCGATGAGAGGATTCAGCGGGAATGAGATGGAGCGACCAGCAATGATTCGGTTCACTGGGAGCTCCCCGAGCTGATGGCCACCCACGGATACCACCGGACACTGACGCAGTGCCAGGAAAAGCTGAAGATACTGAAAAACAACTGTTTGACAATCCAAGACCACAACGGCCGGAGTGGGTAGAACAGGAAAGACTGGAAGTGGTCCGGCCAAATGGGCACCATTTCCAGCCACCGACCGGCGAGCAACAAGAGGGAGATTAGCATCGACTCGGCCATGGTTTTATTAGAAACTGTGATTGGGACTGGAGAGTTAAAATAAAACCTTGTTGTATGTTATTGGTGCGATCACAAAGAACAACGGAAATAATTAGCAAGTAACATTGATTTCTTCTGTATGCAGAGAATGCAATCGCAGTCATTGATGCCAACTCCTTGGTCTATTAGCTTTGTTATTAAAAGTCAGCATGTCTGATGAACCATTTACTAGATTAAAAAGTTGTTTCTTCATGTTGCAATGTCGTGCTGTGTGTTCTTAAATCCATCTCCATCACCATGGACCATCCAAGCTTTACTCCCTCAGTCCCAGCACCAGCAGCTCTATCAACACCAGCAGCTCCATCGACACCAGCAGCTCCATCGACACCAGCAGCTCTATCAACACCAGCAGCTCCATCAACACCAGCAGCTCCATCAACACCAGCAGCTCCATCAACACCAGCAGCTGCATCAGCACCAGCAGCTCTATCGACACCAGCAGCTCTATCAACACCAGCAGCTCCATCAACACCAGCAGCTCTATCAACACCAGCAGCTCCATCGACACCAGCAGCTCCATCAACACCAGCAGCTCCATCAACACCAGCAGCTCCATCGACACCAGCAGCTCCATCAACACCAGCAGCTCTATCAACACCAGCAGCTGCATCGACACCAGCAGCTCCATCAACACCAGCAGCTCTATCGACACCAGCAGCTGCATCGACACCAGCAGCTCTATCAACACCAGCAGCTCCATCAACACCAGCAGCTCTATCGACACCAGCAGCTCCATCAACACCAGCAGCTCTATCGACACCAGCAGCTCTATCGACACCAGCAGCTCCATCAACACCAGCAGCTCCATCAACACCAGCAGCTCTATCGACACCAGCAGCTCCATCAACACCAGCAGCTCCATCGACACCAGCAGCTCTATCAACACCAGCAGCTCTATCGACACCAGCAGCTCCATCGACACCAGCAGCTGCATCAACACCAGCAGCTCTATCGACACCAGCAGCTCCATCAACACCAGCAGCTCCATCAACACCAGCAGCTCCATCAACACCAGCAGCTCTATCGACACCAGCAGCTCCATCAACACCAGCAGCTCTATCGACACCAGCAGCTCTATCGACACCAGCAGCTCCATCAACACCAGCAGCTCCATCAACACCAGCAGCTCTATCGACACCAGCAGCTCCATCAACACCAGCAGCTCCATCGACACCAGCAGCTCTATCAACACCAGCAGCTCTATCGACACCAGCAGCTCCATCGACACCAGCAGCTGCATCAACACCAGCAGCTCTATCGACACCAGCAGCTCCATCAACACCAGCAGCTCCATCAACACCAGCAGCTCTATCGACACCAGCAGCTCCATCAACACCAGCAGCTCTATCGACACCAGCAGCTCCATCAACACCAGCAGCTCCATCGACACCAGCAGCTCTATCAACACCAGCAGCTCCATCAACACCAGCAGCTCTATCGACACCAGCAGCTCCATCAACACCAGCAGCTGCATTGACATCCAGGATGTCTAGCACGTCCCAGCAACGTGCAATCACTGGGGAGAAAGGTCACAGTATCTTTACACACACACACACACACACACACACACACACACACACACACACACACACACACACACACACACACACACACACACACACACACACACCCACACCCACACCCACACACACACACACACACACACACACACACACACACACACACACGATACACATCCACATGAATATTTTTAAGATGCCACAGAGCAATTTGTCACATTCACCTTTGACTTTTAGCTTGAAGCCGCTCCTGGTCGGCCGGCCAGCATTCTAGAGGCGAGCGCAGAGAGCATCTGGTCTGAGTCCACTGGGTTGGATGTTCATGGATCGTACTGTCATGAATTGTGGTGAACCCAAATGCAGACTCACACTCAGATCAGGTAGTTCAAAGAGTTTGTTTAAGATCAGGGCATACTAACCCAGTAGGGCGATCCAGACGCAGAGCAGTCATTAAAGTCAGGCAGAAGTTCAAAACAGAAAAAGAACACTATTCTTATTTTAGTTCTATTGGTTATTGGTTATTTCATCTGTTAAGTAATTCTATGCATAGTTGGGATCAGTGGTATTGTATATTTCATCCCAACTTTTAGTTTGGAGGTGTTGACATAAATTTGTCGGGGTTTTGTTATTTAGGACCTTTACTTTTCTCTCTACACATGAATAGGTTTTTCTTTTGATCCAGTTGATCCCAGAAGAATACAACAAGATAATGATCTGAAATGTCTGAATATAATACACCTGATTTACAGCCCGTCTGTTGTATATTAGTTATTATATTATCGATGGTTGACTTACTACTTTCTGTAACGCATGTGTATTTATCAAAAGTTGGATAGAAAGATGAGGAGTATAGAGTATTTCGGAAATCAGCATTTACTTTATCATCCTTTGAAAACTCTATATGAAAGTCTCCCATAATAATGCAGTTTTCGTTCATCTGGTTTAAACAGAGTAAGAGATTATCAAAGTGTCAGGTGGTCGATATATTACTCCAATGATAATACTTTTACCACCAGAGGTTTTTCCTTCTCGGAACAATGAATCAGAGCAACCATCATCTATAGTCAGATCGTTTCGCTCCTTTACTGAATCATTTAAGTTTACATATAAACATAAACCTCCTCCAGTTTTCCCAAAGGTATTTCTAAAGTGCACCGAATGATACATATTGAGAGAGACACCAGAGAGACTCCACCTCTTTCGTGGAGAGAAAGATGGACTGTTTGGACTGCAGAGGAGCTCGTGGTACAATCAGAAGGTAAAGTGGTCATTTTCCTTCAGAACTCTAAGTTGGACAGAGTTCAGATAATAATCAGTCAATGATATTGAATGTCTACAGAAGCATTACGCTTTCTTCAACCTTGATCAGAAAAACTAACTGCAGCAATGGGGAAAGGGTAACAGTAGGTTTGCAACAGTGGAATCCCAGATGTGAGGGTTAATCAACAAAACAACAAAATCTATAAAAGTCTCATGAAGTACTTCTTGTCCACAATACTCCATCTCTTGTAAATCCAAAGTCACTGGACTCTGGCTTGAACCCAACTGTTCTACTACAGCTGAGGTGGTGATGGTGCAAGAAGAAAATGGTGACTTTGGACAATAGATTTGGTCTTTTCAGAACGGATGGTGCAAAACATTTTTATTTAATGGAACTGAAAGAGTTTCTTCTGAAATGAAAGTTTCTTCAGAACTGAATGTTTCTGCAGGTCTAAAAGGTCAAATGGTCTTTGATTGTCTATATTTCCTTCATGTAGTTATGATTTATTTATATATTTTTGATGAATTGGAATCATGCTAAATCAAAGCAAACACACAAAGTCTTTAAAATGTCTGGACTTTCAAATCCATCCACTTCATAACTTAGTCCGGACAATCTGGCTTTGTTTGCTGCCTTTTCTTTGTCAGGATATGTTGTGTGCATTGACTAGAGAGGGCGGCTGTACAGAGCTGAGGAGGTTCCACTGAGTACTTTCTCCCTGCAGTTTGTATGTCCGCTTTGTGTCTGCTCGAGCTTTCTACACATATGTCATCCCACAATTCAAAAACAAGCTCTATAGATGAAATGGTGACTCTGGATTGGCCACAGATAAGAATGAGTGTCTCTGTGGTCCAGTGATGAACTCACTAACTGTTGGTCTCATGTTGTCACTGACCAGCTCCAGCCCCCAAACAGGCATTAAAGTGGGAATAAAAGATGGAGGGATTCCAGGCCAGACAGATGCTCCATTGATGTGATGAACACAGCAGCACATTATACGTCACTGCGGTTTCCCTCTTATAAGGTAGAGACAGGAGGAATGCAGTGGATGTGCAGACAAACCATCTTTTCCAGCAAGTTTGCAGAATCTAAATAGGTTATTTCCCTCTAAGTGGACTGGGGCCAACTGTCCTGAGGCCCCTCAGCACCATCAGCTCAGTCAGGTGTTGATGCAGATGAAGATGTTAAAAATGATCAATCTCAGATCTGATGAATTCTCAGATTCTCATAACAGAGCAAAGGGCACTGACTGAAAGCTAACAGCCTCTGTCCGTGTGAGCACGTCACGATGATCAGGTCAAAGTGACACAACGGCCGGCGCCACAATGAACATGTGTGGGAAGCTCTGTAATATGTGTGTGTGTATTCTGGGATCAGACAAAGATGTTATGTTATTGTGTTTGTGCTTTAACATTCATTCTTTTAAATAACTGTGCTCTTTCATTTCCCTCCAAATTACTGGACTTTTATTTATTTGTTCATTTCTTTCTATCGTGTGTGTGTCTGCTTCAGGTGTGTGTAGGTGTAGGTATGAGTATTAATGCTGTCTATTTTTCAGTTTTTGAATCAATTGCTATTAATCAGTAAAATTAGGAGTTTGCAGAGCATGAATGCAGAGTGACTGGAAACATCATTTACTGCAGTTCTCTGCAATATGAATACTGAGCTTGTTGATGTGGTGAAAACAGTAATTTTGTTGACATATTGTGCAGCCCCAGTCTGTGTGTGTGTGTGTGTGTGTGTGTGTGTGTGTGTGTGTGTGTGTGTGTGTGTGTGTGTGTGTGTGTGTGTGTGTGTGTGTGTGTGTGTGTGTGTGTGTGTTTTCTATTGGTATTAATTTCCCTTCTTAAGGATAGGGCATTTCCACCACAACCTGCTGAGTAAAAAGGGAAAGGCGGGAGCTTGTGTGTGTGTGTGTGTGTGTGTGGTGTGTGTGTGTGTGTGTGTGCGTGCGTGTGTGCGTGCGTGTGTGTGTGTGTGTGTGTGTGTGTGTGTGTGTGTGTGTGTGTGTGTGTGTGTGTGTGTGTGTGTGTGCATGCGTGCGTGTGTGTGTGTGAAGGTTTTGCTTACAAAGGAGCACCATTCAGCTGAGACGTTTGCCTGAATGAGGCGAGCTGAGATGTACGAGCGGATCGATGCAGGGATCCGACCCAGCTCAGCAGGAACGAGCAGAAAAAAGGAAACGCTAAAGGGGGCAGCAGGGACGAAAACAAGAGGATTGCAGAAACTGACCCCATCCTCTACTCCACCTTGCTTCTCCTTCTACTGCTTTTCACTCTTAATCCATCATCCCCCCCCCCACACCCCCACAAAGAAAAAAAAAGCACCTCCCTTCCTGTCACCCCCCTCCCTCCCTCTTTCTCTGCAGCAGACTACAGCGCAGTCAGCTACTACAGGGGGACTGCAGTGTTACGCTATAGCACAAGTGGAGGGGGGTTAGGGAAGGATGGGGGAGGTGAGAGAGAGAGAGAGAGAGAGAGAGAGAGAGAGAGAGAGAGAGAGAGAGAGAGAGAGAGGGAGGGAGAGAGAGAGAGAGAGAGAGGGAGCATAGAGGGGGAGTTAGCTGAATAGCGATAATAAGCAATCCAGCACTCAGCTCTGAAATCGCGGTAATAAAGCACAACGAGCTGTCAGGGACGGAGGGGGAGTGGGGGAGGGGGGGGGGGGGGGTGGAAAACCCTGGTATCTCAGCGAGGACGCCATGCGCACCAACACACCCGTTGTCCGCTGCACCCGTGAATCTGCCGGTACCCCTCCTGGTACAACCCCCCACCCAGCCCCCACCCAGCCCCCACCCAGCCCCCACCACCAGCTTCCTTGGCACCAAAACTATTGACTGCAACACTTTCAAAGTCACTTCAGCTGTCAAAGCGACGCTCGATTCTTCATCAATTCCTTTTTTTACCTCTCATGTTTTGCAACCCGTCACCAGCCACAGAGAGCCGAGACACACGTCTGCAACCACACCAATGAGGAATTCTTCATACATCTTTGCCAAGTCAATTCAATCAAGCACTTCAATTCGATGGAAAACACACAAATATTCATATGTAGTATCCACTGGTCAGCTGACAGGCTCAATGACGGCACTTAAGGTTGAAAATGATCGTTTGTCCATAAGGTTCATTTTCAAACGTTGTGGATTTTACCAGTAAAACTCATTAGTTTGGATGAAATGAGCTCATCTTGATTCTAACAGCTTTACAAAAATGATCACAGAGCATCTCACATAAACTACAGAGAAGAGTGTGTATTATCTGACTGCACACACACACACACACACACACACACACACACACACACACACACACACACACACACACACACACACACACACACACACACACACACACACACACACACACACACACTTGATCTGCTAATAACATGCACTAAGAATCGAGTCTGACAAACTTGATAAACAGCAACAAGAGAAAAAATGAAGCTGCAAGCAGCCATGAACGGGTCCTCGCTGTTGGTGGGACTTAACTGAGACTGTCAACTGCCATGTAAGTCATCACGCCCAGAGTTTGATCAAACGTGAGATTTTTAGGGATAATTGGAGCAATTCCTGTTTACAGTAGGTGGCGCTATGACCAAGTGTCAGTTTTGTCATATGGCCGTCTTCAAGTCTGAGGCAGATCGGACCCTGTTAAGGCTTTTTACACGGCACTTCCTGATTAATTAAAATGCCCAAAACCTTTTTAGCACGCTGATATGAGGGTCTGCGCTATATATTGTCATGTTACCTAGGTGAGCCAACATGAGCCTATACAGGCTATTTACACCCACTTTGTGTTTTCAGCAAGCGCTGCAATGGCTGATGGTTGGTATCGTCTCTACATGTCTGTGGCTGGGTTGGTAAAGGAGTCGTCTCTAAAGTGGAAGGTTCCAGGTTCAATTCCCTATCTCCACTTGTCCACAAAAGGAAGTCTCCTTGAGTAAGACACTGAACCCCAAATTGCTCCCAATGGATGGACTGAGCTCCCTGAATGGCAGCCTTCTCTGTGAATGGGATTAACAATCTTTAGCACTTTGGGACTGCTCAAGCAGTTGAAAAGTACTGGAGAAGTGAAATACATTGACCTAATCTGATCAGATTTATGAATGTGATCAGATCTGGGCTCCAATGCAACGTGCAAGGTTTGAGGCCAACCAGGTTCAGGTTCATGCTATTTCCATGGATCATGCTATTCAAGCTGCACTTCCTGTTTCATGTTGAATATCAGCTTGTGGCGTGGTCAAAGCCCCACCTAAAGACTTTTGGGGAAGGCTGAAATCATTTTTGCTCAACATGCATGTTATATCAATAAATCTAATTTGAGAACAAGTTTGCTCTTGAAATTTTGTGACTTTGGGCCAAAGTCCACCGTATTTTTCAAAATGGCCGACTTCTGGTTGAGTTTTCAGTATACGTGGAAGAAATTGTTTTGTGCATCTGGGGATGTTGCATATGTATACCAGATTTAGTAGTGTAGGTGAAACAGGACTCAGGAGCTGAATTTTCTACATTTGACAGGTGGCGCTGTTGAGCCATTCTGACACCCATAAGTGTGTTTTCTCCTAAATATTGAATTTTTCATTAGGGCTGATGTGCGTACTAAGTTTTGGTAACTTTTAATAATAATAATAATAATAATAATAATAATAATAATAATCATCATCATCCAAGCAGTTTCAATAGGGTCTTTGCACCATTGGTGCTCTGACCCTAAAGAACAACTAAACGTGTTTGACCTTATAAAAATGTACTGTTGGGGTGAGTTAACAGTCGTGCAAAATCCTGGGAGGAGTGTACGGTAATATATTTCTTCACAATGTGATTTAGGTCTGACGATATTTACGTGACGTCTGCTCTGAGCACATTTGAACAGAAGGTTCGAACTCGGGCTGAACAATTTTGGAAAATAATCGAATTGCGATTTTTTTTTCCTCAATATTGCGATTTAATATGTGATTATTTTTTCAAGGTCGTCTTCTCATGTATTTTCCCACAAACACAATTGAAAGAAAAACCTTGACCAACCTTGAAAAACCTTTAATTTCAGTTGATAAAATGGGTTTTATTTGTATGTCTACATGCATGTCGCTAATTATGTCAAACTTATGATGGGATTTTAAGGTTTTTTGTTCATTCGCTTACTTCATTATACAATTTAGCTTCATGTGGTTGGTGGAGGTCAAAGTGGCTTCATGTGGCTGTGCATTGCTCCAGTTGAGGGATTATGGGACTAAAGACTGTAAATTCAGAGATGCTGTTTACTGATTCTAGTATGAAACAACAAAGTTTGACTCTTTTCTTCATGTATTTGTACCACTGGTGCCGAACCCTCCCTGCAATCTCTAACCTGTCTCTCTTTCTCTGTGCAGGCAAACCCAAACCAGACATGTCTTCAGCAAAGATGGAGGGAGACCTGATGGCAGCAAACAACTGAACAGAACCTCAGGCTGAGGGACAGGATTTAGGATTAGCGAGGAGAATAATCTCTGGTTTCCAGAGTTCATTTACCTTTAGCGTCACAATGATATTATCTGTACATATACCGAACCTGCATCTGGAACATCTGAAAATCCTAAGAAGTTCTAAGCAGGTTCTCTCTCTCACTGAGACTCACTTGGATTGATAGTAAATAGGCGCTTAAGTTGCACAGATATCACCGAACGCCCGCTTGACATTTTCACGATATCCGTTGGAGACCACGTTCACCAGATGAACTGACACATGACTGGATGTGCAAATGTTGTGCGACAGTCCATCATCAGAGAACCCCACTGAGAAAGATTCCTGGTGCAATTAAAAATCAATGTCAAGATTTCTTAAGTGCCACTGAAGAAGAAAAAGTATTGGAGGTAAAAAAAACAATCCTCATCCACTTCAAGAAAAAAAGTCGATAATCAATGTCAAGAATTTATTGTTTTTTAAATACAAACTGGAGTCTGTCTCCTCTGGTCCGTCCCTCATCATTTGCCTGCGGATGCCGAAATAATCCCATTAAATCACTTAATTCTGACTCTTTAGTGTTGCTTACTGCTTATGAACCTGTGATTTTACACAGGATTCCCTTGTTTAATAATCACACATGTTCTAAGCACCCCGGGATCCGTGCCTTTGTCCTTGGTAGTGGACGGACGTCTGCGCCGGAGAGCTGCAGGCTGCTCTGTCTCTTACAGTCCTGATTTTGATGATGACTGCACAACTGCACCGTTTCACCACTTCATTAAACTGCCTGCAATGCATTTTGTAGAAGCAGTCACATGCGCTGGCATGTCGATGGACAGGAGGAGACAGTATTTCCACTTTATATTTAAAAAGACAAAAAGGCTTTTTTTCTCCTTCAAAACCAAATCTTGACTTTGATTTTGGACATTTTCTGAAGTGCATGAAGATTTTTTCTTTTACCTCTGAATTGATTGTTTCTCTTGCGTGGCCCCAGAACTCTTCCTCATTATCTTCACACTGCAGTGATTCTGACTTTTTGTCCACATGTGACCCACATCTTTTGTTCATGATAGTCAGAACATCACAAATGTGTGTTTTTTTGTTGTTTTTTTCAAACCCACACCACTTTCATGTGCAATGTTCTGGAGACTGAGTTGTTGCATCACATTCCATCAAAGAAATGGAGGAGAGGAAATATTCCGCCCCGGAGACGACGAAATGATGAAAATTCAGTGTCACGTTTTTCTCAGTTCTGACCGCAACCTGGCAAAATATTGACACACACTTTCACAGGAAATGCAACTGAATTCATCATAAGAAGAAATCAATGCTTATTTAATTTTAAAAATGTTAAATGCAAGCAGTTTGAGGATGTTTGGAGACATTGGGCATCCCTGTGAGTCGGCTGCCCAGTGAGGATGGGACTGTGTAGAAACCAACACACCTCCTTGGCTCAAAATTACAATTTCTTATCGGATGAATATAAATCCTGATGGTTGCAAAATGGCATATATGTGTCATCTTTTGGAACATGATGGGTGAATATCATCTCATCTACTGGGCTCTTGTGAACCTCCCCATCCACAGCGGTCGCTCAGTGACGTGCAGCACACATGTTGAATTAAACATAAAGAAGCAGCTGAACAATGTTTCTTGGAGAGAAAACCTTGCAAAATGCAAACCAAAGAAGAAGAACCCAGACACTTCAGCATCGTTTATGAGCATAGCCCCCGTTTTGCAAAAGACTAAAAGTGAAATAACTGTATATACAAATACAGCAATTCTTCTGTCTTCTCACCAGGATTTAATGGGGCCTTGATATACTTTTATCTTGTGTGTGTGAATCTCTCTTATTCCGCTTTCAGAGTGTTTGCTTGCTGTGTGTATTCATGCTTCCCTCGAGTCCATGCACCGATACTTCAATGTATGACCAGTACGAGACAGTCATTCGATGAGCCGTCTCATCCACGGAAAAGACAAGAAGCACCTCAGCCTGCTGGGATGGATTTTTACAGATATCAGTGAGAGGAGAGCCGAGGGAGGCGAGGTGAGGAGGAGGGCGTACAGGTAATACAGGTAATGTGGAAAATAGGTTCTTGAACAGAAAAGATAGATTAAAGCAGCAACTAAACTGCAAACTGGACATAAAAGTCTCGAAAATACTAATGAATGAACTTTCTACCCTTTTCTTCTACTGCCAGGAGTTTATACAGTCCGCCTGCTAACATGCTAATTGATTTGTAACGTGAAAACATTTGTTCATGGTGATTATTCTGAGAGACGTTTCTTCAGCTGGCTTCTCAAAGGTTTTATGTTGTGATTTGTTGGATAACTTCCTCCACTGCATCTCTGTAAGGGTCCGAGCCCAAGCAGAGCAGGGACCCTATTGGAACGCAAGAATTCTTATTCTTATTCTTATTCTTATTCTTATTCTTATTCTTATTCTTATTCTTATTCTGTGTGGACGTATGGGGCACTACCTAGAAAAGCTCCTTACATTCAACGAGCACAAAACAACACAGAGCCTCTCCGATAGTAAATAATGTAGGATATCATGAACACACCAATACACTGTTTTTAAAAGTACACACCTTAAAGTTTGGGGATCTGGTAGAATTTAAAACTGCACAAATAATGTATAAAACAATAAATAAACTGCTCCTGTAAACATATAAACTGTTCAAAGACAGAGTGGAGTGGAGGTTCTAACTTTAGAGGGAAACTAAACTTAAAACAGAATTCTGCTCAGACCAATTTAAAACGTACGTGTTTCCATCTGGGGGCTGGTTTTGTGGAACGATGACAAGATTAAACAAAGTATGAATATAACACAATTTAAATACATGTACAAAAGATGGATTTTTGAAAATTACAGAAATGAAGAAGGAGAATGAAAACCTCTCAGATGTTAATGGTTCTTTTTTGTGTGTTTTTTATTATGATGTTTTCATAAATAGCTCGATTGTAGTAGTTTTCGGTTTTTTGTTTTCTTTTGTTTTGCCTGTTTAGTTCTTTTCTTGGATTTTGCATTTGTCAATGGGTGAAGAATGGGGAGGACTGGATAAGCCGAGGCGTCTTCCTTTCCCTTTTCCAACCAGTTAAAGGGTTTTATATCAAAATGGGCTTTTTTATTTATTTTTGAATGATATTTTTTCCTTTTCTTTTTCTTTTCCATTTGTTTCATCTAATTATAAATTGTTCATTCATTTGAAATAAATAAATCTATCAAATCAAATCAAATCAAATCAAATCAAATCAAATCTAAAAACAAAAATGTCATAACACACTGAACCAGGGGTCCCCAGTCCTGGTCCTGGTCCTGGAGGACCGGTGTCCTGCATGTTTTATCTCTCCCAGCTTCAGCACACCTCAATCTGATGATGATGTCATCATCAAGCTTGTAAAAAAGCCAAGTAACAAGGCCCTTACTGCATTCAGGTGTGTTACAAGTGGGAGGAACCTGAACAGTACAAAGTACAAACTGTCCATGTCAGGCAAAGCCCTTTGGCTGCTCCACATTTGTTGAGTCAATTTTCCTTTTTCCAATAAGTCACAACTGATTGATGAAGTATTAATAACTGTGGTAACTACTTCACCTGCAAAGCACAATACAAAACACATGCAGGGAAAAATCACTTTGGGGAAATTTGAGCACACCTGTACCATGTCACTGTAAAAGCATCATTTTTGTGTTAAAGTCAAAGTAATTGATGCTGGTGACGTCATTGAGGAGATATCGGAGCATTGTTCTGCTAACCCAAACAGAACCGTCTTCTAATACCATGACTCACATTTGCAATTCAATGCACAAAAGTGGCATTCATTTAATCAGTGTGTATCTTGAAGCCAAAGGCACAGGAAGGCACAGAGTTAGCAGTAAAGACAGCTTCGTTTTGAATAATACCCATCACGATTAAAGCCAAAGCTGCCACCTCTTAATCTCCTCTGGGTCAAATACGGCCATCAATCTCTGTTCTATACACTTCTTTCTCAGGACAGAGCTCTCACTGTGACTTGTGATTAATTCTAAGTAATTGAAGAGAAGTAATGTGGAGATGTGAGTGTATTAGCCGTCCATTCAGTCATGCAGAAAGTCCTCCATGAGTCCAAAAGTGAAGAGTTGATAATATCTTCCAGCCCTGTAATGTTAGAGTGAAGGTTTCCTGTTTCATTAGATGATCAAGTGTTGGCTGCATTAATGCCCCATGTGGTTAGATGGTGGTAGTTCAGGTGGAGGTTGTGTGACCACCGACACTAACTTTCACCACATGTGAGATTTATGTTGGCTCGCAGTGTTTCTCACTGTTATTTGATTGGCCTTCAGTGGGTGGACCTCACTGGGTTCTTCTCATTATTCATTTTCACTGAGAAGCGAAACATGTCGACTTCGATGTTAAATTCATCAGCTTGTGCGTCGCTTCACAGCAAGAAGGCTCCGAGTTCAAGTATCACCCAGGTCTTTTCTGAGTGGAGTTTGCATGTTCCCCTGTGTGTGTGTGTGTGTGTGTGTGTGTGTGTGTGTGTGTGTGTGTGTGTGTGTGTGTGTGTGTGTGTGTGTGTGTGTGTGTGTGTGTGTGTGTGTGTTTTCTCCGGGTACTCTGGTTACACCGTGGGCCCCTGAGCAAGACCCTCAGCCCCCACCAGCTCCCCCCTGAGTGCATTTCTGTGTGGCTGCTGCTGCTGGGTCATTCATTTGGGAAGGAATTCCCCCCACCGGGAATTAAAACTGTGCAATGAAAACAAAAGCGGTAATCAGATGGTAAAAATAATATTATTTTCATTGAAAGCCAAAGTTTTAAGGCACTTTCACACGAGCACTTTGCTCCACACCAGAGTTCATTTCAGGGAACTTCTGCTTTGTTCGGGCCGGTGTGAACGCTCCCCGGACTCTGATCTGGATCAAAGAAGTGAACTTTTGTCCACTAGAACACATGGGTCTCCGTTCACTTGCATGTGAACTGAGGTCCAGTTCACGGACAGTTTGAACGCGTCAGGGACTATTGTAGACTTTCCAGCGGACGGAGTGAGAGGATGCGACATAGCACACAATGCATTCTGGGTAGTAAACAGACAAAGTTAACAGCATGAATCAGTAGAAGCAGACGCAGAAAGAAGAGGCCACTGGAGGGACCACAAGGTGAACTCTTCTTTCAAATTGCAGCGTGATGACCCAGACAGCAGAGTTTTACTGTAAACTAGAAATCACTTTTTTTCGAAAATACAGTATAAAAACTGATTAGAGCTGTGATTGTTTATAAAAAAAGGTTTTCATTGGAATTTCCCCATGTTTTTAATATGCACATGTATGTAAATGATAGTACTCATGATTGCAGTTCTTACTTGATTGGTTTTGTTTTTATTTCAATGTGTATATCAGTGATTTCTCACTGTGCGAGAAACCAAAGAGTTAAAAGTTTAAATGTTTAGTTTTATACTGCTTTTTACACATTTTGATTGTGAAAATAAAAATCTGACATTAATCTTTTCTCACATTTCTTTTTCTTCTGTTAGATATTAGATAGTCAAGCAGAGTTAATTACATGTTGATCATTGTACAGAATTCGCACACGTAAAGATATAAAAAGTTAATCCAGTCAGATTTTCACTGATTGAGCTCAGTTAAGTGAAAACCATTAGCCATCATGTTAAAGAGAAAACATATTTTGAATTGTGTTGTGTAGATTTAGTTCTCTATTCATCTCTGTTTAGACTTCCAGCGCCGGCCCGGGTTGTTTCACATTCACAGTTATGATCAATAATGGGGCTGTGTGATTAACTCCAGATGTGTGGTCGTCCAGATGTCAACTTTCAAATGATGTGCTTTACATATCAGAAA
Source organism: Lipophrys pholis (assembly GCF_963383615.2). Taxonomy (NCBI): domain Eukaryota; kingdom Metazoa; phylum Chordata; class Actinopteri; order Blenniiformes; family Blenniidae; genus Lipophrys; species Lipophrys pholis. The sequence continues at coordinate 25,120,907 of NC_137647.1, read as the reverse complement.
CAAACTGATTGAAGTGCAGTTCATTTGGTTTCCCTGCACTGTGCAACATATTAACCAATCAGATTGAGCGCTGCTGCTCACTTCATGTTTTCAATCTTACATCAAACCTGGAGACAACAGGACAGCAGCTGGAAGAATCCAACCCAAAAGACCCCTCTGCGATGAAGAGGACCTGGTGGATGCATCACTGAGGATGCTTCGCCAAACCGAAGGGACGAAATAAGCAAGTGTCACAAAAGTAAGGCCAGAATCAGCAATCGTCCATGAAAAGAGAAACCCTTTTCATCTCTTCTGCCCCTCCACCTGCTGCCAAACACATTCACACAACTGCTTTATTTCAAGGGATGGAAAGAGGCGTTGATGTTCTACCATGCTGCACCCTCACAGGTGAAAACAGAGCAGCTGTATCATTAAGGAGTGAGCCACCTCTATCTGATTTCTATTGCTAAAAAGCAATTTGTAGCATAAAATCACACATCGGTCAATCTTTGCTGGATTCTGTGTATCGCTTCAGGCACATTGCAGATGGGAATTCATTGTGAACCTGATGACTTGTGTTACCCATTCAAAAATAACTGCAAGCACACCACTTCGATGCAAATGAAACGAAGCTGAGCGATCTATGCTGCATCCGTTTCAGCCGAAGCAGGTGGGACCCTCATGGGGTTCAGACTTAATCAGCTTCATCCACCTCATCAATGCAGAACAAATCCAATCTCCAACCCAAATCTCCTCACAGCATCACAGTGAGGGACACCTGTCCTCCGTGGGTCTCTGCTCCCAACACGTTTTCACCATCAGCTTCTTCTACAACCACACAATGTGTAGAAGCTTCACACAAGGCCTGGATTCTTTTGGGTAGGACCACGATGCTGACAAGGTCTGATCAAATCTGCAAAATATCTGAAGAGAGAAATGACTGAATATAGTCAATGTGTAAGGTTTCTACCGACTCTGCCTTCAGGGATGATCACTGAACCACAAAGTGTGAGCTGGCAGTGGAAAGAAAGCAGAACCCAAATTAGGGTGAGACCTAATTAGCACAAACTGTTTCAAGAGACTGCAGAAGAAATGAAGTGGCGCAAACATGAAGACGCTGAAGAGGCAGGAAGAGATGGAGGAAGAGACGAGCAGGATGCGCACAGACAAGTGGGCATTAGACGACAATGAAGCCTCACAGAATCAGTACCAGATAGAAATATGATCTATATTAATGGCAGGAATAGAGCATGGGGTCTTAACACCTGTCTTCACACTCCACATACATATACAACCCCCCCCCCCCCCCCCCCCCCCCCCCCCCCACACACACACACACACACACACACACACACGCACACACTTATTTTTTTCTGTCCATTCCAACATTGATTTGAAGTTTCTGTCCTTTTCATCGATTTCATTTATCTATAAGTGGGAACAGTGGTTCAGTGGGCTTCCATCTCTGGGAGACGCATAATTGCCCCTCTCAACATACTGTATCACTGCCGACATTGACTTCCATGGGATGAAATTCTGAAGCATATTCATGTTGATTCTTCCTATGTTGATTTGTCATTTCTGTCTTTATCAATCTAAATGCAGGGGTCTTGGGTTGTGGGGAGACCCAACAAAACAGATAATCACCCTCCTCCAAACATATCGCTGAAACAGGTTTTTCTGGCTGTGTGTTCATTAAATGCAGAAGCACTGCAGTGATTGTAGCGCTCCTCACTTGAAGGAGCAACTTTACGCAGCAATGCGCACTGGCCACCGTGCACTGTGCCAAACGCGGACGCACTGCAGCGCGGGCAGAAAGCACGTCTGCGACCACTCACCCGGGCGTATTTGGACGAGTAGGGGTCCTCAAAGAGAGCCCACATGAATGGCTGCCACACCTGCCACCACGTCGGCCTGCGGCCGTCCTCCTGCATACAAAGCCGCTTCAGGTCCCCGTCCGCCCCACCGGTCAGCGCCGGGTCGTCTTCGGGCGCGTCCGGCTCGGGGGTCTCGAAACTGTCCAGCGCCTCCTCGGCGTCGCGGTGCTGGCGGTAGTTCATCCAGCAGCACGCCTCCACGTCCGTCTCGTCGATGCCCCAGAAGGCGAGTTCCTCCTCGAAGAGCGGCCCGCACACATCGTTGGGACAGTGCAGCTTGCCGGTGCGGTAGTAGTTGAGGATGAAGGCGAAGGTGGCCGGGTGGCGGTCGAAGAAGAACTCGTCGGACTTGGGGTCGTAGTCGAAGTTGCTGTAGGCGTCGGGCTCGGTCAGCCAGGACAAGCGCGTCCCCGGCAGGGTCTTCAGGGTGCTCCGGTACGTTTCGTGTCGGATCCCGCCGCAGTTGATCACGATCTTCTCGCTATCTGACGCCGAGCAAGTCATGGCTGCGCTGGAGCATGCTTCGGTCGGTGCGCCCGACTCCTGCTGCTGATGTTGCTGATGCTGCTGATGGTGCTGATGCTGCTGATGGTGCTGATGCTGCAGCGGCTATGGGCTGTCCCCATCCACCGCCGGTCTCCCTGCAGAGATACCGTCCCGGCAAGTCTGCACAGCAGAACTGGAGAGGAGAGCAGGGGAAGGAGGAGTCTGCATGTGAGTTAAAGAGGAGAGAGGGACACAACTCTGCCAGAGTGGAAGAGAGAGAGAGAGAGAGAGAGAGAGAGAGAGAGAGAGAGAGAGAGAGAGAGAGAGAGAGAGAGAGAGAGAGGAGAGAGAGAGAGAGAGAGAGAGAGAGAGAGAGAGATGCGGATTTTATGAATCGATAGGATTGTCCGCTGGAGAGCTTCAGAAAATTCTTAATTAAATGCGTGATCATCAGGCTCTGTTTTTGTGGTGATCATGTCTCAGCCGCGGCTGCGGAGGAGCATCAGGGAATTTCTTCTCAGCCCAGCACGAGGAGAAGGGGGGGGGGGGGGGGGGGGGGGGGGGGGGGGGGGGGGGGTGATCATTGCGGTAAACTGAAATGAATTTTTCCTTCATTGTGAAGGACAGGAAGAAGTGGGGGTTCTGTGTGTATGGGGCAAATTGTGAATAAGACCATTGGATGCTGTGCAGTGGCTTCTATGCAAAGTCATTACAGAGCGAGCTGCTGGATGCAGTCAGGGCAGCATATAGCAGCACTTTGCAGAATCTGCCTCAGCCAAGCACCAGCACACAGGTGACAATGAGCCTGATGCCTCTGGAGTGTCCTACATGACCT
>NC_137647.1:24719977-25117530 GCF_963383615.2 Lipophrys pholis | reverse complement strand
TGCGCTGGAGCATGCTTCGGTCGGTGCGCCCGACTCCTGCTGCTGATGTTGCTGATGCTGCTGATGGTGCTGATGCTGCTGATGGTGCTGATGCTGCAGCGGCTATGGGCTGTCCCCATCCACCGCCGGTCTCCCTGCAGAGATACCGTCCCGGCAAGTCTGCACAGCAGAACTGGAGAGGAGAGCAGGGGAAGGAGGAGTCTGCATGTGAGTTAAAGAGGAGAGAGGGACACAACTCTGCCAGAGTGGAAGAGAGAGAGAGAGAGAGAGAGAGAGAGCGAGAGAGAGAGAGAGAGAGAGAGAGAGAGAGAGAGAGCAGAATGCGGATTTTATGAATCGATAGGATTGTCCGCTGGAGAGCTTCAGAAAATTCTTAATTAAATGCGTGATCATCAGGCTCTGTTTTTGTGGTGATCATGTCTCAGCCGCGGCTGCGGAGGAGCATCAGGGAATTTCTTCTCAGCCCAGCACGAGGAGAAGGGGGGGGGGGGGGGGGGGGGGGGGGGGGTGATCATTGCGGTAAACTGAAATGAATTTTTCCTTCATTGTGAAGGACAGGAAGAAGTGGGGTTCTGTGTGTATGGGGCAAATTGTGAATAAGACCATTGGATGCTGTGCAGTGGCTTCTATGCAAAGTCATTACAGAGCGAGCTGCTGGATGCAGTCAGGGCAGCATATAGCAGCACTTTGCAGAATCTGCCTCAGCCAAGCACCAGCACACAGGTGACAATGAGCCTGATGCCTCTGGAGTGTCCTACATGACCTCCAGGTGCACGAGTACAACTGAACCCTTCAAAATGTGATCTGCGCAAACACAAGCCATTTCATCTGATGACACACAGACTATTGTAGTGCTCCATGTCTTAGTTATTTACAAACAATAAATATTCACGGGGAAAAGGAGGAAAATCCTGGATTTCTCCACCTCTTACAAGGAGGATTTTCTCTACTTGATTTTAGCTCTAAGTTGAGACTAATCCTTCTGATGCACCAGTCAACTTCTGCTCATCTAGTCCCCAATTAATGATGTTCCATTGTAATTCATGGTGATGGTGTCTTAAAAATAAAAACCAACAACATTTATTTATTTAATTTAACCTTTAAATCAAAACATTTACTGCTGTTAAAGAGTCTGGATCATTTGTTTTGGAAAGTAGCAGTTACCTCTTGAGTTTCCTGCCATACACACATTACCTGTTCAGTACATTTATTCTCAAGCGTTTACAACAGATCAGAGAAAAACTTGAGTTCCCATAAAGGCAAGGAATTATTCGAAAGAAACAAGCTAAGATAAAATAACAGTTGTAGGCGGAAAAACATATGTCATTACTAAAAGGGGGATTAAAAAGGAGATTTGTATAAATTAAGTTAATTATATGAGGTGTGAAACCTGTTTACATGACAGAAATCTGCATCATTTATCCATGTTTGTTGAATGTTATTATAACAGCACAATAAAACGCTGAGGTCCTCATGAGGCAGCAGGGGGCGCTCCACTATGAGACGCTCCACAGAACTTCTTTCTAATGAAGCCAGACTTCTGGTTCCTCAGGAACTACTAAACAAACTACAAACTACTGGAAATGAAACTTGGAGTTTTTAGAGCTAAAATGAGCTTTTTAATGGCTTCATGTGAAAGAGAACTTTAATCAGAGTGGTTACCTAGGTTACCATGGAAACGGCTGTAGAGCAGTTCTATCATTCTACACCTCCATTCCTCCATGTTGAAGCTTTTGATTCAGACACGTCCAGAAATAAAGTGAAAGGAGCAGAAAGTCACTATGGAATGTTGGAATGGTGGAAAATAAGAGCCAAACTCATTTATGTTATTATTATTATTATTATTATTATTATTATTATTATTTTCTCTATGTCCACTCCGGGACTCTGGACTAAAACAAGACGGACATTAAAACCCAGCAATAGAGCGACGAGGAGGCTCAATGTTTTCATCCGAGGTTCAGGTCAGACTAGATGGAGCGACCCGGACCAAACCACTGGTACAGTCCGTCTCCTGGTTCCAGGATCCTGCCGGCGCTACATTGGTGGAACCAGTGACGTACCACGTTCTGGAGTGACGTGATGATGTGGCTCTACTGGCTCCATGACGATGGGAACACAACCACTTCTTTGGAGCTGCTCATTAAGAACGGAACTAGAACCTGAACTAGAACCTGAACTAGAACCTGAACTAGAACCTGAACTAGAACCTGGTTCTTTTGGTGGAAAAGCCCTATGAGTAAGCTGGACTGGCTCCGCCCACACATGCCCATATTGGGAAGAGGAGGAAGTACTTCCTCTCGTGGTGCCATGAGCCAGAGTGGAGCGGCCTAATTGTGGGAGGAGTCAAAGGGAAGGCCTACCTTGATTGGGATTGGCTAAACCCCCGATGACACTATATAGGGTTTGATTTCTGATTGGCTGGTTGGAGCAACACACTTTTTAAAACCTGAAACCAGCCAGGGACAAAGAGGACAGACTGTCTCTTCTGGGTCGTCATTCCAGGTATTGGGATGATTATTAATGTTTGAAAAACTTTCGAAAGTGAATTTTGCAGAAGATGACCCCTTTAATCAAAGCTGACCAAATACAGGGTTAACTTAAAAAAAAGAAGCTTTTCTAGATCATTAGATAGAGCTAATCAAGCTCTGTCAGCCTGGAAGTGGGAAAAACGACTGTCTAGTAACCCAGAGAAGATGTGAAAGACATCCCAGAAATATGCAACATGTTGAAGGTAAAGAGGAAGGTGAAAGAAAGATGAAAACATCGTCAGAATCAGGTTTTCTGGTCAGAGTCAAAAGCCCCATTTCCATTGCACAAAATGTGACGGGACGGAACGTTACGGCAAAGTGTACCCAGACCCAAATCTGTTGCTCGTTTCTATTGCAGAGAGTATGGAAAACGGAAGGTGGGATTGTCAGCTCTGTGGCTAAAATAAAACTGGTTAACAAAACAGCTTATGCAAAGGCAAGTATGTAAACAACAGAGGATTCATACGGCCGGTGAGGAATACAATATATTGCAGGCATGTCGATAGTGATGTAAATCACTGGCCAATCAGCAGACGGCTGCGTCTTACTCCTCCTTATCGACCCCAATGGAAGGGTGAAGAAAAACCGTAACCTTTTGCTACGGGTATTTGGTACCATTCACAACTTTTGCAGTGGGGACACATCAAAACCCGAACCGTACCGTATCGACACATTTGCGCAGTGGAAACAGGGCTGGGGCTATAGTCAGATTTTCTGTTTAGGGTTAGAGTCAGATTCTCGGGGTCAGAGTCAAAGTCAAGTTTTCTAGTCAGAGTCTAATGCCCTATTCGCATGGGATCAGTATTACCAAGTGACCAGTGGTAATTTGTGAATTCCCCCCACGTCTGCAGTCAGGATCAATGAACTCTATATTTCATTCGAATTTACTGACATTACGCCCAGATATGATGTCACACATCTATGTATGTTGCAACATCTGCTGTTGTCAGGTGGTATGTAGCCGTCATGTCAAAGCAGCAACGTAGCTTGAGAACAGTGAGCAGCGCTGTCTGGATGACGGGCCGTCAGGGCGTCTGTATTCAGCCTGTTGAAACATCCGCCTACAAACAATGTGTCTTGCTGCCTGCTGCTATGCAGGTGTAGTCCGGCATAGTCCTGTAAAAGGCTGTCAATGATTTCCACCGCTGCCTCCATGATTCAAGAGGAAAAAGGGTTTCCTGAATGGGCTGGGTACTGGAGGGCAGCAGAGGGCCGGCTCAAAGGGGACGGCCTGGGCCAGACGGGGGACCCGTCTTCCCCGAGTGGCTGCCCTCACAGGCAAGAGGGCAGGGGAGGATGGATGGCAGGCTGGGGAGGACGGCAGGTGGAGGAGGATGGCAGGTGGGGGAGGATGGCAAGTTGGAGGGTGGATGGTGGGCGGGAGATGATGGATGGCAGGTGGGGGAGGATGGATGTCTGTCGGGGGATGATGGATGACAGGTGGGGGAGGATGGAATTCTGTCGGGGGATGATGGATGGCAGGTGGGAGATGATGGATGGCAGGTGGGGCTGGGGGGTGGATAGTGGGCGGGGGAGGATGGATGGCAGGTGGGGGGGGTGGAATGCCTGTCGGGGGATGATGGATGGGAGGTGGTGGATGATGGATCCCAGTCGGGGGATGATGGATGGCAGGTGGGGGAGGATGGATCCCTGTCGGAGTATGATGGATGTCAGGTGGGGGAGGATGGATGGCAGGTGGGGACGGGGGGTGGATGGTGGGTGGGGGAGGATGGATGGCAGGTGGGGACGGGGGGTGGATGGTGGGTGGGGGAGGATGGATGGCAGGTGGGGACGGGGGGTGGATGGTGGGTGGGGGAGGATGGATGGCAGGTGGGGACGGGGGGTGGATGGTGGGTGGGGGAGGATGGATGGCAGGCGGCGCCGGCCCACAGCGTCCATCCGCCTTAGTTGATTAAAGAAATAAATCAACTGAAACACCAAGAAATCACTGAGGAGCAAAATGTCATGGGACTAATATTATGACATGTCGGTGTTTGGCAAAATATGGTTGGTAATTTGTGGTGGAATTTTTACTTCATAAATTACAGACATGGTGCATTCGTGTGGGATTAAGATCACAGACCTCCTCTGTAATTATTACAAATTACCATTGGTTCCTGGGTAATGCTAATCCCGGGGGGATGGGGGTAAAGGTTTTCTTTGCTCTTCTCTCTCTCTGCTGCATCACTACTTTCCTCCACACTGTCTTTCAATCTACTTAAATACTTGGCTCAATTAGAGTAGAGCGGGGGGGACATGACAGTGTTTCACGCCCACTGACTATTTGGTCTGTCTTACTGTCTTTCTGTCTTTCTGTCCACCAGAGAAGGGGGGGAGCAAGAAGCACAAGTAGCATTTGCTGAGCTTCACACAAAAAAACTGCAGACCATCAGATCATTAATGCCCCCCCACATACACTCTCTCTCCCTCTCTCTCTCTCTCTCTCTCTCGCTCTCTGGTAGCGTGTGTGAGCAGGGAGCGTTTGTCACGTTTTTCCTTTTCTTTTCTTGTTAATGTCCACAATCACTATAGTTTAATAATCACAGAGCACTTTTTGTTTTATTTCCTTCTTTCTCGGGGTTCGGGGGGTTCGGGGGGTTCGGGGGGGTTCGCCTGGTCCGTGTTTGCCGGCGACTGGCTGAGGCCATGTGGTCAGAGCTGAGGAAGCTCACCTGTAAACACAGGATCCACATCGCTACACCTTTCCTCTGCAGCGTGGAGCAGGTGGAGCAGGTGGAGCAGGTGGAGCAGGGTGCTCTGGCTGTGGGGGAAAAGGTCGGTTACAGCAGGTGGAGCAGGTGGAGCAGGTGGAACAGGTGGAACAGGGTGCTCTGGCTGTAGGGGAAAACTGTGTGAAGAGCATCCACAAGGGTGGACTGAGCCACAGACCCCCCACTGTGTGGTCGCAAAGACTGGGTCAGGGCGGACCCGGTCCCAGTGGAGGATCTTATACAAACCCCCCCTTGAAGAAACCAACTGGAGACCTTCAGTGGAGGATTTTACACGGTGCGATCGCTTCTAATGCTTTTATCTGTGTTATTAACCCTGCTGTTATAAACACTTTATCTCTGTTATTAATCCTGCTGTTATAAACACTTTTATCTGTGTTATTAACCCTGCTGTTTTAAACACTTTATCTCTGTTATTAACCCTGCTGTTATAAACACTTTATCTGTTATTAACCCTGCTGTTATAAACACTTTATCTGTGTTATTAACCCTGCTGTTATAAATACTTTATCTGTGTTATTAACCCTGCTGTTATAAACACTTTATATCTCTTATTAACACTGCTGTTATAAACATTTTATATCTGTTATTAACCCTGCTGTTATAAACACTTTTATCTCTGTTATTAACCCTGCTGTTATAAACACTTTACCTGTTATTACCCTGCTGTTATAAACACTTTATATCTCTGTTATTAACCCTGCTGTTATAAACACTTTATCTGTTATTAACCCTGCTGTTATAAACACTTAACCTGTTATTACCCTGCTGTTATAAACACTTGCCCATTTTGCTCTCAGAAAGAGACTAGAGTCTTGTTTTTACTGAGGGGGGGTTTATCAGGGCAGCAGGCTACAAAAAGAGTGAAAAAGCCAAATGGCAGCTCCTGAACTTCCTCTCAGGTGAAGCCAAGATGGCGATCTACGTCAGCAGGAGGAACAAGGTGGAGAACAGAGAAGGCAGGAAGTCGTAGAAGTGTGGCGAGTCAACATCAAATCCTGACTCTGGCTTGAACACTGCTTTTTAAACTAAACAATGATCTGAATGTTTTTAAAGAGGTCTGGGGTTTTAAAAACATTCTGAGCTGGACGGAAAACAATGAACTGCAATTTGCACATTTTTTAACATGAATGATTTTATAAGGATCTGACACACAATGTGACTGTTTTCTGATGAACTGGTGCAAATAAAAGTGTTTTAAAAAATAAAAAAATCTCTCTCTCTCTCTCTCTCTCTCTCTCTCTCTCTCTCTCTCTCTCTCTCTCTCTCTCTCTCTCTCTCTCTCTCTCTCTCTCTCTCTCTCTCTCTCACACACACACACACACACACACACACACACACACACACACACACACACACACACACACACACACACGCCTACAGCGTTTCCTCTTGTTTTTTATTTCCACCTCTCCCGATGGTATCCACCGCTCCCGCCATCTTTCTCTCCAGCACACAGCTAATGTGTTTGCCTGTTGAGAGCTGAAGTCCAGTCTGACATCAGTGGACCAACGTCCACAGCACGTCGTCCTCGGTCAGCAGGGAAATCCTAAACCGAGACACGCGAATGGAGCAAAGAGAAGTCCTTGTCTCTGCTCTACGGCTCAGGAAGGGAAATTGTAGAAACCTGTGAAGTAATAAAGGTGCAATGCTTGCACATCAGACTGAGTAATAATCCTTCGGTCATCCTTTCACCGTAATCTTGAACCTCCAATGTCCAAGTCCAAAAAGAAAGTTCATTCAGGAGGTCCTGGAACCAAGGCAATGTGCTCAACTCAGCTCAAAAGCTGGAGTTTGTCATGATTCTTAATTCTGGATAAAAACCTTTTCCTGTTTTATTTTGAATCTCACGTTTCTTGTTTCTGTTTCAAGTCACTTGTCTCCTTGTTCCTGTCTCCCTTCCCTCAGGTCCCTTTCACACAAAAACGTCAGAAACGCAATGTCGTTTTCATGTTGGGCCACTAGTTGGTGCTGTTGTTTGCTTTAGTACTGAGATCACACACACGTGCAGCGGAGAACAATGAGCTCTAAACATTAAAGGAGACATATCATGCAACATTCCCTTTCTAATGGTTTCCTACAGTAATCTCCGTCCCCATACCTGGAATGACAGTCTAGAAGAGAAGAAAGTCTGTCCTCTCTTTTTCTGGCTTGTTCCATTTTTTCTAAAGCGTGTTGCTCCAATGAGCGAATCAGAAGCAAACCCTGTGTAGCGCCACCAAGGATTTTTAGGGAATCCCAATCCAGGTCGACCCTCCGTCTTTTTCCGCTCTCTGCCGCTGCAGGTAAACAAACATGGCGAAGATGTGAGCAAAACACACCAGATGCATCGTGTCAACGAGCAGAGTCAATTTTTACTTCCTTCATCTGAGCCTGTGACGACCCAGTGGATTCATTTTATTTTTAATGGGAATCGACCAACTAGACTTCCCAAAGTTTTGTCTGTTGCTCCCACCACTTCACTGAAGAGAGTTTCCATTACATCGGCCAGAACAACACTGGATTGGCTGCAAAACTTCGAATAAAGCTCGGATCTGTACCAACTATCCGTGATGCTACTGCAAATGTGGGAACTGTTAGTCAAATACTCAGATTTCTATGCTTTTATATTATGTTGGAAAGCAGCAGGCTGGTTAGGTTGAGACAGCTGAGACCAGCTAGTTTTTTCTTGGTTTGTTCACTGTGAGGTTTGTTCATGTCTGCCAGGCTGTGCTGAGAGAGACTGCAGATCAACTGGAGGCTTTGCAGAGTCTGAGGTGTGTGTCTGGGCTTGATAATGGTGAGGTGATCTTTTCATTTATTTCTATGATTGGCTCAGGATTTTCTCCTGTCTACTACTAATTATGATCATTAGTAGAGGATAATTAAATTATCCGATCTCAGTGTGGCATGCACAGAGTTAGATAAGTGTATATTAACTCAGGCTGGTCTGAGTCCTCATTTAATTCCTGTTCAAACTGCACATTTCTTTGTAAAGAAAAAAATCACTGCAGCTAATGAACATATTGAGACACAATAAGTTTCACTAACCTTCTGAAACGTCCTGCTGCAGCAGCAGAGTCTGAACCTCTTCAGGAGCTTCTCCTTCTGGATCACATTCTGCTTCATATTGCTTTGGTTGAACGGCGTTTCTCCGTAACGTAGCGACAGATAGAATGTAAAGAATAGCACATGGCATAAAGAGAGGAAGAACTTCCTCCTTCTCCCAAGATGGACACGTGGGCGGAGCCAGTCCAGCTCCCTGAAACCAGCAGAATCTGAATGTGGCTCAATGATGGAATATTCAACTGGCTGAAAATCAAGGACAAGCTGGAAAACCTTGAATACAATGTTTATAGGCCAATAAGAACCACGTGAAAGTGTTGAAATGTTGTGTGATATGACTCCTTTAAGATTGGGAGAACACCGACATTCTAGTGGACAGACCACAGGTATTATGGTGACTGTCAAAATAAAACGACCAAGTCCAGGAGAAGATGGACTGGGAGTCACGACACGATGGAGGAAACTTTGTTCTGATTGTCCAGCAACTCAACATGTTCAGAGTTAAAGCGTTTTTAGAAAGTTGCATTTTCCCCAATTTACAGAGACGAAGCAGAACGTTTTCAACAGTTGTGTTTCCAGTGGCTCCGAGCAGCGTTGTTGAGTAAACAGGCCGTCAGTCTGTGATTCCCTGACTCCTTCCCAATGTGTTCCATGTCTCCCCTTCCCTCATGCTGCAGTTTCCAGATCGTCCCTTTACCATCGTACCGAGTCCTCCACTGTCTCTTTCAGTCTTTTCCTCTTGTTTTCACCGCTTTAGTTCCTGTGACCTATGTGTCTTTTTAGAAGACGTTTTTGACTCCATTCACTGGAATTGTTTGGAGGCTGATTTTTCGAACAGTTCTTTGGAACTCTATTTTTGTGTGTCTTCCAGTTTTGCTGACTATGATGAGAACCGTATTTTCACACTGTTGAAGTGTATCGCAGTGTTTAGTCAGAGTTTCGACTTTATTCGATATTTTCCGTGTCCTTCCTGGTATTTTGACTTTGTGGTGGATCATCTCCCATATTCTCAGAGATATTTGATCAATTTGAGTAATTGAATATCGTATTCCACCAACCCATCCCCATGACTGGGCCTGTGGTGGCCACGGTGACATCAAGCAGATGAAGACGGAGGCGACGCCATTTCCAACAGATGGTTCTCCTGTAAATTCATACAAATCCCTAATCTGAACACTCCTGTTGGCAGGTGATGTCACTTGGATTGTTTTCTCAGTAAATCGTCCACAAGTCATGGAAAGTGAAAGTGCTATTTGTGTGAGATCTCAGTTTTTCAGACCGGTCATGTCAATGCTCTCAACGCTTCCTAATGCAAATCTCTTTTATTTTTCCAGAATTGGCAAATGCTGAATGTGAAATCCCATCAACAAGATTTTTAATAACAGGAACTGTTATTGACAGTTTTCCTCTCTGGCTCACAGTGTTTTCAGAAGATCAGCAGACTCAACACTGAGAGCTCGAACTGGACACTTGTTGAATGGAAGTGGGGTTAACGTCAGCTCCATTTCACAGGGTGCAGGAACTGGGAAGCGTGGGAAACTCTAGTTTCAAGAGATTCACTGTGGGAAAGACGACATCAGGTTGCACTTCTTTCTGAGAAGGTCTTTTACATGATAAAAACAAACAACAAATCTCAATAAAGAAAATATGTTTTGAAAAGCAAAAGTTGAGGTCACTCATTTGTATTAATGGAATCTAACAAAAATAGGAACTTCTGTTCCAATAATTCAACTGAATTGTTGGATTTCTTTTCTAACATTGCTGTTTCATCAACTCATTTTCATTAAATTCACTTAATGCCACCATGGCAGTTATAATACAACTAAAGAGATTAACATTTTTATTTTCATTGAGTTTATATACTATTACTATTAATATTATATAACCCTTAATTGTTTTATTGATCCTGCCATTTATTTAATGGCTGAAGATGGCTGTAATTATATATATATATATTGCTCCTTATTTATTCTTAATGAATCTGCATTGACCGATGTTAGTGAAAACTTTTCATTCATTTCAAATGATTGACTTCATTCACAGAAGTTGCAACAATAAATAATCTAGTGTATTCTCAACTGGTTTGAGATTTTTTACAATGTAGAATTATTCAATATGAAATAATGCACTCATCTATCCTCCCTCCCTCCCTCCCTCCATTCATCCATCCATCCTTCCTTCTCTCCATCCCTCCCTCCCTCCCTCCCTCCATTCATCCATCCATCCTTCCTTCTCTCCATCCCTCCCTCGTTCCATCCCTCCCTCCATCTCTCCACCTCTCCCTCCATTCATCCATCCATCCTTCCTTCTCTCCATCCCTCCCTCGTTCCATCCCTCCCTCCATCTCTCCACCTCTCCCTCCCTCCCTGACCATCTGACCAAACGAGTTTTCATGTTTGAGCTTTGGCTGACCGAAGCTCGTCAGTATCCAGCGTTGACTGGACGATTTCTCCTAACTCTGGGATGTAAAACCTTTTTTTTGTCATTTCACACTAAAGAATATTTCCTTGAAATTTTCCACCACTTTCAGTCACAGATCTGTGAACCTTCATCCAGCCTCACTTCTCGTGAACAAATTTATTTTTACACTCATGTTGCTCAATTATTGTCAATCAGCGTAACATTTTCATGATATTCTCATTTTTTGAGATGGACCTATATATTATAGGGCGATCTGGCCTCACAGCGAGAAGGTCATGGGTTCAAGTACGGCCCGGTGTCAGGGTCCGAGGAGAACCCAGAAGCAGACTCGAACACAAGACTGGTAATGATCAAGGTAAACAGGTTTACCAACGGCGTTCAAAAAGGGGGTCCAGGTCCAGGCAGAGGACGGTACACAGGAAAATCCAAAACAGGAAGACTCTCACGAGGAGAGGGCTGAGGTCATAAAGTAGGAACAACAATGATGATGGAGCTCAGAGACAAGAAGGAGGTTTAAATACATGAGGAGAGGGACGTCACAGGTGAGACAAATCAGACTGATTACACAAGGACACACAGAGGAGGAGGACACAGGGAGGGCAAGTGACAGAGACACAGACAGACGGGGGCTTCACAATAAAACAGGAAGTGAACACAGAGTGTGAGGCGCGGACTTGACAACACACAAAGACACAGACCCTTACAATACCACCCCCTCAACGGCCGGCACCTGACGGCCCAGGAAGGTCGGGGTGCTGATGGTGAAAGTCAGTGACGAGTTGGGGGTTGAGGATGTTTCGGGGGGGCTCCCAGGACCGCTTGTCGGGGCCGTACCCCTCCCAGTCCACCAAGTACTGGAAACCTCGCACCCTCCGGTGGACAGCCAGTAGCTTCCTCACCGTGTAGACAGGCTGGCCATTAACGAGGCGTGAGGGGGTGGGGGGCGGGTTGGGTGCTGGACCGCATAGGTTTGAGGCAGCTGACGTGAAAGGTAGGGTGTACCTTCATGGAGAGGGAAAGCTTGAGCCTCATAGAAGAGTCATTAATGACTGCTTTCATCGGGAAGGGACCAATGAACCAGGGTGTCAACTTACGGGGGTTTGATCTTAGGGGGAGATCTTGAGTGGAAAGCCAGACCTAGACCACCCGATAAGTTGGCGCCTGGGAGCTTGTCAGCCGCTCGCTTGCAGTTAGAACCTGTGCGCAACAGCATCCAACGAGCACACTCCCAGATTCGTCTGCTGTGGCGCACCAAGGCCGCCACGGACGGGACCCTCACCTCGGTTTCCAGGGCACGGAACAGAGGAGGTTGGTACCCTAAAACACACTCGAAAGGGGAGAGGCCCGTGGATACACAGGGGAGAGAGTTACGGGCAAACTCCACCCAAATGAGGTGTTTGGTCCAGGAGGAGGGACTCTGGGAGGCCAGGATCTGAAGGCCCGTCTCCAGCTCCTGGTGGAGTCTCTCCGCTTGTCTGTTAGACTAGGGGTGGTAACCGGAGGAGAGACTCACCCGGGCCCCAAGCAGTTCACAGAAAGCCTTCCAGAACCAGGAGACGAACTTGGGTCCTCGGTCCGACACTACGTCCACTGGGAACCCGTGTATGCGAAAAACCTGCTGGAGTAGGACCTCTGCCGTTTTTTTGGCCGAGGGAAGTTTAGGCAAGCCAATAAAATGTACCATCTTAGAAAATTGGTCCACAACTGTGAGAATCACAGAGCTACCCTCAGACACGGGAAGCCCAGTGACTAAATCGATGGCAATGTCGGACCAGGGGCACCGGGGCACGGGTAGCGAGTGAAGCAAACCAGGAGCCCGACGACGTGAAGTCTTGTGCCAGGCGCAAACAGGGCAGGCGGCCACGTATTCCCGAACGTCGCGGGCCATGTTCGGCCACCAGAACCGCTGCTTAGCCACGAACAAGGTCCTTCTGGCGCCCGGATGACAGGAAGCACGTGTTGTGTGGGCCCAGTGGATCACGGAAGACCTGAGAGACTCGGGCACAAAAACACGATTAGGTGGACACCCCTGGGGGATCTGCTGGCCTCTTAATGCTTGCTCGACCCTCTCCTCGACGTCCCAGGTCATGGCTCCTACGACCACGGAGTCAGGCAGGATGGTAACCGGAATCTCTGTGTTGATAGGAGGTTCAAATAGGCGGGAAAGAGCGTCGGGCTTGACGTTCTTTGAAGAAGTTGAAACGGTTAAATAAGAGTGGCCACCTCGCCTGATGGGAGTTTAATCTTCGAGCAGTCCTCAGGTACTGCAAATTCTTGTGGTCGGTCCAGACCACAAAGGGCACCTTGGAACCCTCCAGCCAGTGTCTCCACTCCTCCAACGCCACCTTGACGACCAGCAGCTCCCGATTTCCCACGTCGTAGTTCCTCTCTGCAGAAGACAGCTTCTTGGAGAGGAAGGCGCAGGGGTGGACGAGGTTATCCCCAGCGCTGTCCTGAGAGAGCACCGCCCCCACCCCGAGATTGGAAGCGTCGACCTCCACAAAAAACTGCCTCCCTGGGTCCAGAACCACGAACACAGGAGCTGAGGAAAAAAGCTGCTTAAGCCGTTGAAAAGCCGCAGGCGTCCAGGAGAACTGGACCCCGGACGAGGTCAGGGGATGGAGTGGGGCCACCACAGAGCTGAAACCCCGGAAGAACCACCTATAGAAGTCGGCGAACCCCAATAACCGCTGCAGGTCCTTCCTGCAGGTCAGGGTGGGCCACTCTCTGATGGCTCTGACCCTCTCCGGATCCGTCTCCACCAGACCCTCCCCCACAATGTACCCCAGAAAGGATACTTGGGACACATGGATAAATCGGAATTGAGCAAAACCTGCAGTGAGAACGGAGAAGTGGTTCTCCTGGACAGGCGACCTGTCCAGGAGAACCTGCCCTCACCTGTCCAGGAGAACCTGCCCTCACCTGTCCAGGTGAACCTGCCCTCACCCACAGAGCACTGGGATCGGTTCCAGCGCCCCGCCACCCTGACCAGGACAAGCAGGATAGAAGATGGATGAATGGATAATTGTCTTTGACATTGATTTGTATTATTTAGTGTTTCTCTTCGCTGCAATTAAAGTTTGTTTTTGTTTTTAAACTGCATCCAATCTCTTTATCATTCTGTCATTTTTGACCAAACTCCGCACTGTGGTGCAGAGGTTCTTATTGTCCTTCTACTGAGCATGTGCAGAACAACTAGTTACTCCCGTCATGGTGGCCAGGGCCAGGAGCAAGGTTTCAGATGCATGATATCAGGTAAATGTGGGCTGAGGTATTGAAATGAATACGAATACAAGTAGATGTTGATATATTTGTTCAAATGATATAATAACTGTAATTACAATCCTCTTCTTCTTGGATCTAATTTGAACCACATGCAGTGTTTGTGATTTTTCTCTCTCTGTTCCCAGCTTTGTTCTTTTGGTGATTCTTCTTGAGTTTTGTACTTTTGATTCCTGTTCTGTGGCCACCAGGTAGGAAATGATATGAATGACTAATTGATCACATTTTTCAAAATGTTTTAATTGCACAATTTCTGTGAAATAACCTGGATTACTCTGACTTTTCTTTCATATTTTCAGATTAAATGAGTATGAAAACAGTGCATGGAAACATAGTCCATCAGTGCTCGATCAGTCTTTTGTATAATGTTCTTTTTTACATTGTATTATTGTTTTGTAATATATTGGGCCAAACTAGACTGAGCACAGTGACTCTCATCTTGAGTAAGTCCGACTTCCCATCAAGCGCCAGCTCTAAAACGCCAAAGTACAGAGAGCAAATAACCCGAATTTAATTCCCTCAGTAAAATAATAATAAAAGGGTCTCGCTGAAGTGCACAGTTAATATCAGTGGAAGGATT
Source organism: Lipophrys pholis (assembly GCF_963383615.2). Lineage (NCBI taxonomy): Eukaryota > Metazoa > Chordata > Actinopteri > Blenniiformes > Blenniidae > Lipophrys > Lipophrys pholis. The sequence continues at coordinate 25,102,942 of NC_137647.1, read as the reverse complement.
TTGGAGCATTGTTTTGGAGGAAAAGCTTCCCTTCTCCCACCTGCACTTGCTGCAAGTAATAAAACTCCCCCCCGCCCCCCCCCCCCCATCCAAAAAAAAACAAAACAAGGATGAAAAATGAGAAAACGCTCCCACAGTCTGTGAAATCCATTTTTTTCTCATGCGAACTGTTTGTGATGAATTGCAGTGTGGAAATGTTGACTTGAACATGTGTGGGACGCTGAGACACAGACAACAAGCGACGCACGGGAAAGAACCTGCTGCACTCTTTTTAATTTTCATGTTTTTAATAATGCTCATTCATTTTGGCCATGTTGCTTAAATCATATTTACACGTTTCTAGTGAAAACGCATATTTTTTTGCATTTTGCATTCAGAAAAGTTTCACATTTGCACAGTGATGTTTTAAAAATGATGCATTTCCCACAGTAAAGGCAGAAACACTGAAAATGTTGCTGAAAATACTAGTGTTGGTGGGGATGGGGGGGGGATGGGGGGGGTTGTTGTATTGAAAGCCCACACACATGCAGCAGAGAGCAATACGTTGTCATACCTTCTGTTTATAAATGCACAATGGTTTTGTAGAAGCATCGTATTTATCCATTCCGACATGTCTCCTACAACCGCAGTAGTTACTGGAGTGGCCCAGCAGAGGGCGCATTCAGTAGGTGAGTTACAGGAAAGCAGCGCTTTGCCTCTTCAGCCATCACTAGCATGAGCTGAGGGCAGTTTGTTCATTCTATAAACACCTTTTCAGCCCCGTTGTCTATTACATGTGCACAGTGGCAGCATTTCAGAAAAGTTAGGTTTTATCCCGTTTCCACACTGTCTGAGTCAGAGCATTTTCAAAAAGTTCCACTTTGGGAGCCGTTTTCAAAAAGTTGTGTGTTTTCAGTGGCTCCTGCAATGTTTGTTAAACTCCAAGATGAACCAGGCGGACAACCACCTAACATTATAAAGCTTCAAATTCCAAGGCTGCAGGTTACACACTCAGTGACTGACGAGCTTCCTCTGTGCTATTAGACAGAGTTATTTTATTCTATTTTATTTTATTCTAAGGATCCCCATTAGTCTCTGCCAATGCAGAGACTATTCTTTCTGGGGTCCATTCACAAAAAAGAAAAAAAAAAGAAAAAAGAAAAACATTTACATGATTAAAATAAAAACTTCAACATTAACAATTAGTACGTCAACAAAGCACATACAGTCAACTCCAACAATACAAAACTAGACAATTAAACAACAAGCAGAGCTCCACTAATTCAACATTATTTCTCCATTGATCAGCGATTTCTTTACGATAGTTTTGAAAGCATGAGCTCATTGAGCTCATTTGAGGAGGCAGCATGTTCCAGTATGAGATGGCTCGATATATAAAAGTATTTTTAAGGGCATTAGTTTTTGGTAAAGGCAAATAAAACGTAATAGAAGCTTGTCGCGTGTTAAAGCCATGTCTGTTACAGGTGGGTTGTAGTTTAGTGAAAAGGCTGAAAGGCCTGGGGGAGGTCCAGGTTTGATGCAGACAACACGGAACTACTTTGTCCTCGACCTTCATCCTCAACAGCTCATGAAGTAATGCATTAACATTAGTTGGAAAAGGGGGCAGCCCAGAGCCCATGGACTCTCTCTTGTAGGGATGTGGGAATCACTACTCTAGTGCCCTGCAGTACTATCAGTACGATGTCTGAGTCATGTGATATTGATATTTCACCATTAAATGGTTTAAACTTCTTTACTATGCCTGCATGTCGTGACTTAATAATGTCAATATTGTTCCATGTGTTTTGTCTGATGCCTCTTGAATTATTGTGTCTTTCAGATTTTCTGCTTTGATCTCAGCGAGTGTCACAGCCTTTGGTGTCACTTTCTTCACTATGAAGTTGACATACTCCTCTGCTACTTTATGGCAGGAGGTTTTGTTCTCGGTTCCCTCCATATGCTCTCAAGTGCTTTGTGGACAGTTACTAGAGTTATAGGATGATAAGAAATGTACAGGTGGAAGTATTGATAACTCCACACAATGGCCAGAGCTTCCTTCTCTGCATGAGGAATCCACTAGAATCCACTTGTGGCAGAGAGGTGATTAAACCCTGAGAGGAATCAGGTGTGATGCCTCACCTCTCTGCCCTAAAGGAGGAGCCGCCCAGACACGAGGGGGGACAGGCACGAGTAGACAACAGAGACCATGAGAGAGCCTGAGAGACCATGAGAGAGCCTGAGAGAGCCTGAGAGAGCCTGAAAGAGGCAGTGGTGTCGTGGGTGTTGCAGTGAACATTTTGATTTACTAAAAGGAACCATGGTTGTGGGAACTCTTGACTCCGTGACTCTGTGGGGGAACCACAGACCAGGAACCTCTTCAATCTGCGTCGAGCTTCCGAAGCTCATCTTCAACCGTCTGGATGTGAAATGAGAGTGAAATGGTATTAATTGATGAGGTTGACATGGAGGATTTATGTCAGGATTCATGTGTAGTTTCACCTGTAATTCTTGTAGCTTTCCAATAACTAAACATATACACTTGGTACTGTGTGTTTTTCATGGCCCAGTTAAAGTACCTAGTTAAGTTCTCCTTCACGTCTGTGGATTAATCCGGCGCTAACATGTCTTATATGTCGCACACATGTTCTCCTGCCATATGCGATAGCAAGGCATCTCCAGTAATGTTCAGAGCAGTCACATAATTCTCAAATCTTTGCACCCATGTGTTCCACTGGGGCCCGATAGATCCAGGACCTGTTGCAGTGTTGAACGGTGGTAGAGTTGTCTGTGCTGCAGCAGCAATGCATGTCGCTCTTTCATTCACTTTGTACAGTCACGGTGTTCTACGTTAGCTCCCTGGTTGCTAACTTCCACCGTCCCTCCAGTTTACTCTTCTTTTATTGGAAATGCCTCTGTGTGTCTTGTCCTTTACTCCTCGTCGCCGTTTGCAAAACCTCAAGATGAACCAGGCGAATGATGACGTAACATTACAAGGAATTAATTCCCAAGGCTGCAGGTCTCACACACAAACTTTGAGTGAGAAGCTTCATCTGAACGATCTGCAGGCCAGCTGACGGCCTGGCCTGGGATGAGAGATCTTAGATAGGCCCCCTCCTCTCCTCTTCCTCTCCTCTTCCTCTCCTCTTCCTCTCCTCTCCTCTGCACTTCATCTCCTGTTGCTCTCCTCTTCCTGTAAAACACAAGTGACAGCCACTTACAATAATGATTAACATTAAATTATTAAACATAAGCTTTGGCCAAATCAACTCTTCCTCTGTATTGGAATTTGGACATTAGCAGGAAATGGATGAATATTTCCCATCGTATTTAATGCTGCTGCTTGTCGGATGTTTAGATGTCAACTCTGAAATGTTTTCATCCAATCTGTAGGATTAAGTTCACCAGTTGACTTTTTCTCTACTTCACAGGAGAGGACCATGCATAGCACTAAACAAGGCCTTTTGTTGAGCCGTCTGAAATGATCCAGTCCTTGTCGATTGGTTCCTGTCCATTGGGGGATGTGAAAAATGGATAATACTTTAGGATCCCCTGCCATCTGCATCAGCTGGCAATTCCTTTGTCCTCAGAAAAGGGTGTTGGTTTTGCAATGACATGTATGACGTCCACTCTATCTGTGTTGCTCACTTTGTTGACAAACTGCAGGATCACTAAAAATCAAACATCTGACCAGCCTGCTCACACCGTCTGATGAGGGTCACTTTTTACACAAACCATGAGATCATATAAAGTTGAAATGTGTTCATGCTGACTTTCAGTTGTAAAAGTATTGGAGCTATTTGGGATTTCTTTAACTTAGGCTCAAGTTTAGTTACTAAAGCCTAATTGCTTTCTTTTTTTGGTAAAGTTAATTTGCTTTATTTAGCATTTATGCTGATTATTTTCTTGTTTACTATTTTTGATCAATTAGGTCATTATTTATCTTCTTTATTGGTCACTTACGAGATGTAGATTTACATAAGTAGGTCAAGGTGGGTGGAGCCGCAGGCTGCGAGGGCATACAGTTTTTTACCACGGCGACAGAATGCTTACTTCAACGAGTAAATAAACCACCTCAAACAGACTCTTCTGGGATGGACATGGAGGTATTCTTTATCTATTCAACTGCGTAAAGCCAACCCTCGACGTAGCCTCAGTGGCCATTTGAAAAGTTTGGACTCATGGTTTGATTTAATTTGTTATGGACAAATAGCCACTGTACGTATAGTTTCCTTTAGATTTCTAAACACACAAGTTGTTCATGTTTTGTCACAATATTCATAAAGTTGTGGTGGAGTCCGACTGACTCCCCACTCCTCGCCTGCCCACACCTCGTCCTCGCCTCGGACTGCAATTGACTGATGGGCTGTTCGCATAAGAGCTCACATATACAATTCTCTCTCTCTCTCTCTCTCTCTCTCTCTCTCTCCTCTCTCTCTCTCTCTCTCTCTCTCTCTCTCTCTCTCTCTCTCTCTCTCTCTCTCTCTCTCTCTGTCACACACACACACACACACAAAATGGACAATCCATTAGCCCATGTAAACACACACACCCACACTCTCAGTTAATTAAGTTAACATGCTGACTAAGGAGCTGCAGCCCTTTGTAGGATGAGAGGTTGTTGCGCACCGCGCACACACGCGCACACACACACACACACACACACACACACACACACACACACACACACACACACACACACAACACACACACACACACACACACACACACACACACACACACACACACACACACACACACACACACAGTATGACATCAAGACAACCTGGCTGGAGACACCTGCTTTCACTTTGACATTGCACCAGTGCACAGGGTGTTTGTGTGTGTATGTGCCTCATTCATGCTGCCGCAAAATGAGACCCGATTCTGATTTTGTCGCTCACAGTGAGGACTTGTTTCCCACCAGACCCAGGCCTCGTTCCTGTGTGGTGCCAGTTCCATATGTTTCTACATGTGACTGTTTCGTCACCGACGTCACAGAGAAGCACCAGAGGAAGCAGCGCAGCCCGAACGTTAAAAGCTGAGCACTCCTTTTTCCTCATTCTCCTTCTTCTTTGCCTCATCAACAGGGGCGACTGGTCATTAGGGGCAGGTGGGGCTGAGCTGTAAGTGTTCATGCTCAGGCTGTGGCTCCATTCATTCAGATCACGTGATTTTGATGCCTCGTGGGGCTTGAAGCCCCGCCCACTAACAACGTCATTTAGATGCTCAGAGCTGATTGGCTGCTGCTGATTGAGGCGGAGCTTCAATGAACCTGAGCGAGTCCAACAAATACCAGCTTGTTAGCAGCTAAAGCTAACAAACGGTTAAGAATAAAAATTAATTAGGTCGAATATTTCCGAGAACAAATTTAAAACTCTTACTTTAGCAGAGAAAGTGAAAGTAACTCGTGGTCGACTCAGTTACACGGTGAGGAAGAGTTTCTATGAATTCTCAGCTTAACTGGTGGTTGAGCGGTAAATCTTCTGTCATACAATTAGCTATGCCTGGTTCAAGTCCTGTCATCATCTAAAACTTTTATGTTTTAATTGAATTATTAATTTGATGGGATATCTCAAAGGCTCAACATTTTTTACGGGATCAACGCCTACATGCTTGTTATAATGTGGCTGAAAGGTGGTGCACACACTTCACTTTAGAATTCAGTGGTGTCACTAGACCTGAAATAAAATCTTGCCCCACCAAGTATTTACATGTAGAAACGCCACTGCTTGTCTAGATTTTGTCACTCGTATTTAATAACCACTTGAAAATGGATCTACACACGCTGACCAGCGTTGCCAGATATGTCGCTTATCCCCCAATGGGGGAGTGAAATTAACTTTTTAACTTTATTTGGTGCATTTGTGTGTTTAGGGCTTTCTGTTTTATTACACATATAATAGTTTTACGGTTTTATCATGATTCCTACACAGGCTGAGATTTGGGCTGGTTTTTATTGAGGTGTGTGCGTTTTACCTTGTTTGGACTGAAACAGTGAGTCACATCTGGCAACCTGCGTGCCATCCATATTTACATCTGTCAACAGAATGTTCTGCGGGCTGGGACCCGGACCAGTCGGGTTCGATCATGTTCACTCGGCAGTCAGATAGAGGTCGCCTTTAAAATGTACTGTGAATGATCATGCAAAAAATTCAGATACCAGTTACTGGTATACTCCAGATACTTAGCCTTATACAGTAAAACCACCAAAGTGCTTAACATTGTTATTCACATTCTCATGGCGACTGCCATGCCTAGTCCATCAATTGGGAGCAATTTGGGGCTTTGTCTTGCTCAAGGACACTTCAACATGTGGAGATCAGGAATCAGACCTGCAACATTCAATTGGGGGATGAACACTCTACCACCCGAGCCACAGCCGACCCTCTGGCGTGCCACAATCCTGTCTTCAACTATTTGTGCAATGTGGAGCTGCTGCGACAAACAAATTTCCCCATGTGGGATCAATAAAGTCTAATCTAATCTAAAATGATCTAGTGTTGTAACAACCTCTTTTCAGCTCCTGATTTCTGCAGAAGAGGTTTTTTTAAAGTTGCATTGCTGAAATACGACCGTGCTAATTCAGTCATGATTCACTTTTTTGTGCCATTTTTCTCATGGCACACTTCTCAGAAAATTAAAATAAATGTTGTTACTGTGCACACAGTAACATCTGTAAATGGACAAACAACAACATAGTCTCTGATAAAGTTCTCCAGTCTAATTGGTGCTTTGCATATATATTGATTTTTCAAATGAATGTTTGAGATGAAGACATTAACACCCCTGTTATTGCTTCAACTGTGTGTGTGTGTGTGTGTGTGTGTGTGTGTGTGTGTGTGTGTGTGTGTGTGTGTGTGTGTGTGTGTGTGTGTGTGTGTGTGTGTGTGTGTGTGTGTGTGTGTGTGTGTGTGTGTGTGTGATGCGATTGAACTGGAAACAAAGTCTATTTTAATATGAAAGAGAGAGAAAGCTGGGAGCAGATAGAGGAGACAAAGAGACAGCGAAGAATTGGTTGGAGTGCTGGCTCAGCCGATGAGAGAGAGAGAGAGAGAGAGAGAGAGAGAGAGAGAGAGAGAGAGAGAGAGAGAGAGAGAGAGAGAGAGAGAGAGAGAGAGAGAGAGAGAGAGAGAGTTTTCCAGAAGTTACTAATTTTAAAGAGCAGAATGGGTTTATAAAGTCATGTAAAGAGCACTTGCTATACTTCATGAGGATGAGAGTAACTCTCCATACAACATCTACAAATGCAGTTAAATGTTGGAGGAAAAGCTGCAGTGAAGCCAGTATTAGTAGGTCTTCATGTCATTTATGTCAGTAGAGTGGGCCGCAAACAGTCGGGACTGTAGATCTGGACTGGACAAAGAAATCTCTGTGGAGTCCTGCACTGTCCCCGGTCCCAGATCAGGTCATTAAAAACAGAGAGGAGAGACCTGTAGTGGGATTTCTCCCTTGTCAGCTGGTATTAGGGCGAGTACCTGTCCAGTTAATCTCTTTCCACTGTGATGTTCCAGTATAAAGCCACCTCCATCAATCAGCTGTTAGCATAGCCACCAGCATCAGGATCAATCAGCTGTTAGCATAGCCACCAGCATCAGGATCAATCAGCTGTTAGCATAGCAACATTGCCATATGGAGCTATTAATCCATCCCGAGCAGTCCAGAACCAACACAAACAGACAGGACCAATACAGTTTAGTCCGGAACCGCCCCGGACAAGTCCTGAAATATCTAAATGTTTTCATATGGCAAGGATTGCTCCGGACCCAGTCCGGGACAAATAAATCCCATCCGCTGACACAGCAAACAGAGCGGATCGGGATGGATTCTTTTGTATCGGACAAGAAATCTGTCCCGATCCCGCTGTGTTTGCTGTGTCCACAAACAGCAGTCAGGCTAGCAGACTAGTAGCTTCAACAGAGAGAAAGGCCTTTATTAATTAAGACTCAATAACGCTCTATGTTGGACACACATTATTTTATACAAAAAGTCTTTCTGTGTGTCTCCAGGAAACCTAGAAATTTATGTGGCAATGCCACCAGTGACCTTGTGGGGGCAGTAATGTGGGACACCTCCAGATATTTAACGGCCCCGCAGAACCTAAACTACCAACCCTGGAACAATCAGAGGCAGTGTCGCTTCTGATTGTGCCCCTTTATTGTTGACTTCCTTCTTCTTCTACACAAAATATAATTCTACTCTTCTTCTTGGTATTTGGGCACGAGGTTGATTTAGATATTTACCACACCATCATCAGCATTCGTGGATATACATTTCATAGATATTGAGTAGGTCTTTTTTCTGTATACATTCATGTGAGACTGTATTACAAGAAAACAAAGCACCCACTAGTGGCCTGGCATACAAACTACAGCGTTTTCAGCATTTGTGATGTTTCCATGACCTTTTTTAAAATGTTGCTGTCTGAATGTTAAAACTTTCACAATGATGTTTACAGTCGATCATAGACAATGGAGTCTTCTTTTGACGCCCTCCGGTGGAATGAATGCTAAAAGCTCATTAGCATTAACACTCTACACTTATTGACGTAGGAGCAGCAATGTTTGATGTTTGAAGTGTATCTGTAATTGTGGGGTCGTATAGGATATATGGGCCATAATACCACAACACGATAATAGTCCTAATTAGCCTAGCTTAGCATGACTTTCTAACTGGATATTCAGCATTAGGCTGACTGACTCAAATTCACAGCAATCCAGTCATTTACACTCCACGGCTCAAAGTATCAGCCCATACTTCTTCATCAATGAATAAAGGCCTTTTATTCAGTCAACGTCATCAAAGAATGCCTCATAACAGAAAGGTTACAAAACCTTAAAGTAGAGCTGTGATGGGATGAAACAAGCTAGTTGGTGAAACTTATTCCAGTGTCCTCTCTCGTCGGCTGGAAGACAAGACGACCCAACGAGCTTCAGACCACATCAAATTAAAGTGGGGTAGCTAAGTGCTGAGTTGCATAGTGCGTAAAAGCAGCCAAAGCCATGACTCAATAACTGGAGGCTTCCAGACCTTCACCAACGTTGACATCAGCATAAAAAGTGCAGTTCAGAAGCTTCACAGTCTGGGTGTCCAGGCCTAACGGCTGTGTCACAGCTTGACGTTGTTAAACATGGAGCCGAGCAACAGGACTGTTGCGAAGCAGGATTTCCAAGGATTTTATTCTTCAAGCACCCCACACTGCCTCCAATATCAGCTGTGAACCTCCTTTCTGATTCCAGATTCACCGAAAGACAAAGATAAGAGGACAATTACCCTCATTGACATACAAAACTAGAAAGTCTCTCAGCAGAGCGCATGCAGTCGCCAACGCCGCATTTGTTTGCAGGACAGAGTTAGCTGTTAGTTCATATCGATGTTAACCAGGTAGGTCACATCACTGTGTGAAACACTGAGCAGGGAGCGTCTCCATGGCAACAGATGCTAATCTCCTTTGATCTTCTTGAGGTGCCTTTCTCATCTGCTTTGTATGGGACAGTTTTCCAAAGTTTTTTCACATTTATTTGGAAACAATTTGCCATTAACGTCCAAAAATCTAATGGATTGGTCCTTGGATGATGACAAATAATCCCTGAAGTTTTCATGCAATTGGAGTTAATAGTTTTTGCAAAAAGTTGGTAAAATACATACATACATACATACATACATACATACATACATACATACATACATACATACATACATACATACATACATACATACATACATACATACATACATACATACATACATACATACATACATACAAAGCAATAAATAGATGAATACAGACCGAGTTTCATTTGCAGACAAAAACACAACCTCACCTAACTGTCGCTGGCGACGGTAATGAGGCTGTTTTCTTGGATCTAGTTTGGGTTGTAACACAGAAGTGCCCAAAATATTTGTGGGCAAGATGTGGCCTGGTGTTACTTTTTTAATAACAATATGATGGTATATTTCCCATGCCAAGGCCCTTAAACTTAACTGAATTGCAATTAAAATTTTTACCCATCAGAGGCACTTGAACAAGATAACTCCAATGTCATCAACCTTTTCAAAGAGCTAATTCAAGACTACTAAATCATTTGAGCTTAAAATCATGTTGTTTGTACAGACCACCACTCATCAGACCAACTCCTGATGCTTTGGCTAAGGGTCTTTCTTTTCTTTGTTTTTGTTTACCATAACTGGACTATTGAAAGGAAATCATTGCTGTTGACGACCCAAAATGGCAGAACTGAAGAACTGCAATGTAGCGAGTGATTGTGAAAAAACAAAAAGCTCAGTGATGCACTTCACCTCTATTGAGTTTTTCTGAATGTGGTCCTCATTGAAACCACTTCAGAAATCCCTGATCAAGAATTATTTTCTTCAACATGTACAGACCGAGTTATGACAACTTCAGAAAAGGCCCTAAAGGGGGGCCCAGACCTGAAGGTGTGCTTCAGGTAAGCACGCTGATGAGAACTTCAGCTGACGTGGAAAGAGTGAGAAAAAGAACTTGCTTCGACGATGCTTCTTCGTTTGGTCAAAAATGTTTAATGTCGAATCAGGTGGCATCAAAAAAAATCACACAGATGACATGAGTGGGGGTGAGAGAAGCTGGCTTCCAATCTGCTACTCTGCCAGCACAAAGGCTTTGGTCAGTTATATACTGACCAGAGAGACTACACACAATTTGTATATTCACATATTTTAATATACCATGATGATCTCATAACATCATGCTTAGTTTGAGAGGATTCCCCTATCCTTCACCCCCCTCACAAGATGGGCTATGACCTCACACATGACCTGGCCAGACCTATAATAGGCACCAACCAGCATTCCAAGGAGAGGGCATGATACAATACTAAGCAAAGAGTAACACACAGAGAAAATATAAGGAAGTATAAGAAAATAATATACCATAACACCCACTGTGAACGCTGAATTAAGTGACAAATCCTGTTTCTTCGTTTGGAGAATCGAATCAGCAAATTGTAGAGTTTTCTTAAAAAAAGATAATGATTTAATTTTTAATTTTATTTATTTTTATTATAGGGACAGTGCATATTAATATACATTGCTGCAAAATATGCCAGAATTAGCCTAATGGCTGTTTTACATCTGTAGTCCCTGTACAGTTGTTGTGTGTCATTCTAAAGGGAAAAGAATTACAGTTATACACTTAATACAATGCCATAAAAAATATAAATAAATAAAATTGACACGGGATGGTGTAAATAATTTAATTTATGAAGCACAATTTTGACTGCTTCAGCTGTTGCAAAGTATTTTGCATTGTTCGTCACATCCACTCAGTCCCACGCCAATCATAACGCCAGCCATGCTTTTTGAAGTGCAGCCCCCATGACGTTTCGAGTAAAAACTCGTTTGTGCATTTTCGTTTCAAAAAAGTTTCATGTTTACAAGGCAACGTTCTGAAAACAAAGTCCATCTACGTGACAGAAACACTCAAAATGATGTAATTAGCATGTTGGGCCACTAATGGGTGCTGTTGTTTCTGTAATGAAAGCACCCCCACAAGCAGTAGAGAATGAGCTGATCCAAACATTAACAATGGGAGAACGCGGACATTCCAGTAGACAGACGACCAAGCTGGACTGTTTTTACTGTGACTGTCAAAATGAAACTACCAAGTCCCAGGAGAATCTGGACTGGGAGCCCATTTTCAGAGGAACTGGTCGGGAGTGTGGTGCTCAAGGACACTTCCATTATTTATACGGGGGGAGATGGGAGGTTGATTCCACAATGTTGCGATGGAAAGATGATGATGCCCTTCTACCAACTGACCCACAGCCAATGGTGGCTCCATTAAAGGGAAAATGTTCAGCCCAGCGAGACGTCTTTAATAACTCCTTCTTTCAACCATTGTGAGAACAATTGAGGGAAGACTCTTTTCTATTTGAGTACGACGCCTCAGTGTATAGACAGGAAAGCGCTTGAAGGGTCCGCACAACACATCCAACTTATCTGACTTGAGAAAGGCTCTGAGAAACTCCTTCACGTGGAACCTAACAAGCATGTGTTTGGACTGTGGAAAAGACCACCTCTTTTTGCTGCAGCATAAAACTCAGAAACATGAAAATCAATGTTTCTGTATCACATACCGTTTGCATTCTTTCTAAAACGCTGAACTACTTTTCTATCAGTCAAGTCAAAGGAAACACTGACTGAGGGAGAATCTGCATTGGTGCAACAGAAAGAGCAAATCTGTACCTGAATGTCTGTTTTACCCTCTCTGATCCTCTGTGCAGTGCAGTTTCTGTCTCTGACCATGCACTCTGTTTTACTGCAGTGTGGTGCACGGGGCCATCTAAGGGCCAAACTGGAGTATTACAAGAAAGCAAAAGCACTGCAGTCTCCCCCTCCCTCCTCCGAATTCCTCTTCCTCTTCTCTCTCTGCCTTTAGCTGTCCAAATGCCCCCACTGACCTCCTTTTTCTTTGCACCCTTCTCCCTTCCCCCCCATTCCCTCTGAAAACGCATTAAATGATGCCAGGTTAGGATGTGCACTCTCTTTAATTCATACAAGGACAGAGAGAGAAGCAGCTTGCTATTCATTGTCACCCTGTCAGACCAACATTTATAGATAGGAGGTAATGTGCAAGGAAAAGTTAGTAAATCCTTTCAACAAACACATGTTTAACCAAATACCATGGAACCATCCATGGTTTGTACCAGATCAGCAGTCCATCGCACACAGAGAGACTGTCACTCCGGGCTATTTAAGGTCACCAAATAACCTTAGCTGCATGGATTCGGATCGTTTTCAAAGGAAGTGCCTGGAGAAAATCAGCGCACACACAGGAAGAACATGCAAACGCCACACAAAAAGCCTCAGTCCAGACTCAAACCCATGACCGTCTTGATAATGGGGTGAGTCCAGACCCCAATGTCATGCTGCACACGAAAATGTAATGTCTCATGTCATGCCAATAAAAGTGGGTAAACATTGAAACCATTAGCAAGAAAAAAAACCCTGAAGCTGATTCTGATCAGGTGTGGAGTTTCTTTATACATAAAGTACATTCAAACATGGAGTTTAGTGTTCATGAGAAGCATCTGCGCCAATGGACAAACAACCAAAGAGAAGTGTGACGTCGCCCGATAAGGTGCAGCCGTGGCCCCACCCTGGAGCCAGGCCCGGGGTTGGGGCTCGTATGCCAGCGCCTGGTGGCCGGGCCTTTGCCCACGGGGCCCGGCCGGGCCCAGCCCGAAGGGACGGTGCGGGTCCCTCCTCTTCCTCCTGTGAGCCCACCACCCACAGAGGCTACCGTAGGGGTCGGGTGCAGTGTGGATTGGGTGGCAGTGGACGGTAGGGGCCTCGACGACCTGATCCCCGGACACAGAACCTGGCTTTTGGGACATGGAATGTGACCTCGCTGGGGGGGAAGGAGCCTGAACATGTGTGGGAGGTAGAGAGATAACGTCTAGATATAGTCGGGCTCACCTCCACCCACAGCTTGGACTCTGGAACCCAGCTCCTCCACAGGGGCTGGACACTCCACTTCTCTGGAGTTGCCCGCGATGAGAGGCGGCGGGCTGGCGTGGGCTTGCTTATCGCCCCACAGCTCAGCCGCCATGTGTTGGAGTTCACCCCGGTGAACGAGAGGGTCGCGTCCCTACGCCTTCGGGTAGCGGACAGGTCTCTGACTGTTGTCTGGGACTATGGATCGAATAGCAGTACAGAGTACCCGACCTTCGTGGAGTCCTTGGGAGGGTTAGGGGTACTAGTTCTGGTCCAGGGTCAGACTTATCACCAGTTCTTTGTCTTTCCACCACCAAAGCTCCGGCCTATCAGGGTCTAAACAAGTGCGATGCTGGCCCCACATCGTTGCTGGGCCAGAGCGGGGCCAGAGCGGGGCCAGAGCAGAGCCAGAGGGGGTCCAGAGCGGGGCCAGAGCGGAGCCAGAGCGGAGCCAGAGCGGAGCCAGAGCGGGGCCAGAGCGGAGCCAGAGCGGAGCCAGAGCGGGGCCAGAGCGGGTCCAGAGCGAGATCTGACACGGCATCAGCTGGGGGCGGAGTTATCACGGCCTACATGGTGGAAGAGACACTGAACCAGCTTTCTGAAATCTACAGCGAACAGGGAGCCCCAGAGTGGTTATAGAGAAAAAAATTTGAAAAAAGCGTGGGAACGAGATAATTAGTCGTTTCCTCAACTTGATGATACGAGGGAACGAGATCATTTAATGTGCGATGGTGGAGCCGTGGCTCTAATTGAACTGTTGTGCTGCAGAGCTCCTGCTGTCACACTAAGTCAGCTGTGTCAGATATATAGTTTAGAAGCAGTTTTCATTGTGTTTTTTTTTCAGGCTTCTCATGGTGACATGATTGTAACTAACTTCACTTCCAGGTCTTGTGTGGCGTTCTGACGGCAGGCTGAGGTCCTCATGAGGCAGCAGGCAGGGTCGTAGCTGCCATTGAGGACACCGAGGTCGAGACCTCTGTATATTTTCCGATGTGTAAATAATTAAAAATAGATAAAACAATGCTTTGGAACTGGATGGCTTTATGAATGGATTCACACACACATATTCACAACATATTGAAATAACTTGTTTTAAATGTTTAAATTTCAATTAAATTTAGGTCTTCATTTCAGTTGCTACTTGAGATAATGAGTGGTGGAACTCAGTATTTCTTAAACTCTGGCTATGGCCCTGCCTGCAGGGGGCGCTCCGCTATGAGACGCTCCACAGAACTTCTTTCTAATGAAGCCAGACTTCTGGTTCCTCAGGAACTACTAAACAAACTACAAACTACTGGAAATGAAACTTGGAGTTTTTAGAGCTAAAATGATCTTTTTAATGGCTTCATGTGAAAGAGAACTTTAATCAGAGTGGTTACCTAGGTTACCATGGAAACGGCTGTAGAGCAGTTCTATCATTCTACACCTCCATTCCTCCATGTTGAAGCTTTTGATTCAGACACGTCCAGAAATAAAGTGAAAGGAGCAGAAAGTCACTATGGAATGTTGGAATGGTGAAAAATAAGAGCCAGGATCATTTATTAATGATAAAGAGGAGACATGAGAATGAGATCTTCTCTTTCTGGACCAAGATGGATTTTACATGTTATTCACATGGTTTAGTGAGAAACACCAATATCTAATGTGCTCCGCATCATTTGATCTCAAAGCGTCCATGGAGCAGTGGAGCATGACACCGTCAGGTTCACCCACAGAGGCACGGAGTCAGGACTGCAGTTTTCCATAACTTATTAAATTAAAACAAAACCAAAACTGAAAACACATACACAGAGACAAAGTCTCTTTCAGGTCCTTTCATGTGTCTCTGCGCTCCCTCCTGTCACCCCGAGTGTCTGGGCGGCTCCTCCTTTATGGGCGGAGAGGTGAGGCAGCACACCTGATTCTCATCAGGGCTTAATCACCTCTCTGCCACAGTCCATAACAGCAAATGAGACGGGGAAGGAGGCGAAATTGGTGAAGAAATATAATGCGAGGGAACGAGATGATAAATCGTTATCTCAAGTTACTAACGAGTTACTATCTCTATGTCCACTCTGGAGCTCTGGACTGAAACAAGACGGACATTAAAACCCAGCAATAGAGCGACGAGGAGGCTCAATGTTTTCATCAGAGGTTCAGGTCAGACTAGATGGAGCGACCCGGACCAAACCACTGGTACAGTCCGTCTCCTGGTTCCAGGATCCTGCCGGCGCTACATTGGTGGAACCAGTGACGTACCACGTTCTGGAGTGACGTGATGATGTGGCTCTACTGGCTCCATGGCGATGGAGCTGCTCATTAAGAACGGAACTAGAACCTGAACTAGAACCTGAACTAGAACCTGAACTAGAGCCTGAACTAGAACCTGGTTCTTTTGGTGGAAAAGTCCTGTGTGTGAGGCAGGCTGATATTGTGTGCCTGTGGTACTCGCATTACCAGAGATTTGTCCTCTCCCACTCCATATTTGTCTCACTAACCCATACCACAATACATGCACATGCTCACACGTTAACGTGTTCACCCCTCGGGCTCAACCGTGGAGTAACTGTGTTTTTACCAGCACTTAACGGCTGCACCATTTAGTGTTTCAACACGTTTTTACGTACACCTCATCTGTGCATCCCTCGTCTTTCACAGTCCAAGCTTTGCTGAGTCACCATTATAATCCGGTATGATGACGTGACCTCTGAAAGCACGCTACCGACTGCTACGTCCCCAACTCCACCACATGGTTGTGATAGACAGATGGTTTCTAACACCCACCTCGCCCCCACGCACGCACGCACGCACGCACGCACGCACGCACGCACGCACGCACACACACACACACACACACACACACACACACACACACACACACACACACACACACACACACACACACACACACACATGCTGGTTGTAACACTCAATGCTCAACTCTCACAGCCTCTTTTTCATTTAAGTGTAGTTCTATTTTTGGTAAAGAAAAGTAACAAACTAAATCCTCTCAACTGGGACTGATGTTTGGTCATTAGTCCCTGATCCAGGGCGGTGCCCCATATTTATCACTCAGTAAATGACAGTTATTTATTTAATTATTAATTTGATTCACTCCTAAAATACTTTCAATGATTTATTCCAGTCCCGGCCAGCTCAGCTGGTAGAGCATGAGACTCTCAGTCTCAAGGTAGAGGGTTCATGTCCCACGCCGGGCGCCACCTTCCTGTGGGCTCTCCACCTTCCTGTGGGCTCTCCACCTTCCTGTGAGCTCTCCACCTTCCTGTGGGCTCTCCACCTTCCTGTTGGCTCTCCACCTTCCTGTGGGCTCTCCACCTTCCTGTGAGCTCTCCACCTTCCTGTGGGCTCTCCACCTTCCTGTGGGCTCTCCACCTGCAGGAAGGTTCTTAATGGGTCAATGTGATCTGGGTGACGGTGCTCAGACTGACACCACCACCAACCGGAAACAGATAAGAGGGAGAAGATGGATGGATGGATGGATGGATGATTTATTCCATTTAAGTCATGAATTACTTCCCCTAATTATTAATTATAATAGATAACAATTTAATTCAACTAACAATTTCAATCAGTCACAAGTTGCTTCAGTGATTTATTTGTCATCTTTTGCTTCAGTAATCCACATTAATTGGCACTAAATTAGTCCTGATCATATTTATGAGACAGGTTCCACTTCGTTCATGTTCACGATAACTCTTCAGTCAGGTCCTATACTTTTTACTTTATTCGTGCTTCCTGTAGGGAATATTATCAAAAAACACTCCATTAACTTACGTTGGTACCAGACAATAATAACCAACGTTCTAAACTAGAAACTTGTCTTGAAGACATAAAGGTTGGATGAGCCGTAATTTCCTGCTCCTGAACTCTGGTAAAACTGAAATTATTATATTTCGCCCAAAACATGTGAGAGAGAAATGATCTAAAGATCTAATAACACTAGATGGTATTACTAGATCAGCTCACTCCAATACTAACCTCGCTTCATTGGCTCCCTGTTCAATCTAGAAGAGAATTTAAAATCCTCCTCCTAACTTAGAACGCTCTGAACAACCAGGTTCCATCAGATCTTAAAGAACTGCTGGTCCCAGATCTCCCCAGAAGAACTCTTGGTTCTCACAGTGCTGGCTTACTGGAGGTTCCTAGCTTTTCTAAAAGTAGAATGGAGGCAGAGCTTTCAGCTTTCAGGTTCCTCTGATGTGGAACCAGATCCTAGTTCCAGTTAGGGAGGCTGAAACAGGTTCTACTTTTAAGGTTCTACTCAAGACTTTTCTATTTACTGAAGCTACAGTGAGGACTGCTACCCCCCCCCCCCCCCCCCCCCCCCACACACACACACAAACCTCTCTCTCTACCTCTCTCCCTCTCTCTCCCTCTCTCTACCTCTCTCCCTCTCTCTACCTCTCTCTCCCTCTCTCTCCCTCTCTCTCTACCTCTCTACCTCTCTACCTCTCTCTCCCTCTCTCTCTACCTCTCTCCCTCTCTCTACCTCTCTCCCTCTCTCTCCCTCTCTCTCTACCTCTCTCCCTCTCTCTCTACCTCTCTACCTCTCTCTCCCTCTCTCTCTACCTCTCTCCCTCTCTCTCTACCTCTCTCCCTCTCTCTCCCTCTCTCTCTCCCTCTCTCTACCTCTCTCTCTACCTCTCTACCTCTCTCTCTACCTCTCTCCCTCTCTCTCCCTCTCTCTCTACCTCTCTCCCTCTCTCTCCCTCTCTCTCTACCTCTCTCCCTCTCTCTCTACCTCCCCTACCCGAACCAGGGTGGGTTTCCACGGTTTGTATCTCCCCCCAATCTATCTCTCTGTCTCTCCTTTCCTTTCCTCTCCTCTATCCCCTCACCCAACCGGTCCTCAGAAAGCCTCCACCTCTGACTCTGGGTTCTACAAAGGTTCTTCCTGTTAGAGGAGTTTTTCTTTCCACAGTCACAAATTAATAATTAATAATCTGCTGCTCATGTGGATTCGTTGGGTTTTTCTCTTTTCTCTGTTAAAAGTTCCTAGAAATGACTGTGTTGTGTTTGGTGCTTTACAAATAAAGTTGAATTGAATTGAATTCATAAACGCCAATTATTGATTAATAAATGACCATCGATTTCAATTGCTGAGTTCATAAAATGCCTTAGCGATTTAATGCCTTTGGTGGTCTCCAATTTCAGTAACTCATTTCTGATAACTCATTATATACTTGTTACATAGATTACACTTGGTGTATTACTTTTAGTAATCTATACCTCCAGTAATCTCCGCAGTCTACTTTTTGTGGTCTGCATTTATTGATTAATACATGACCATGTACTCCTTTGAATGATTTGGCTTATGAATTTTTTTGATGTAACATTTATTTAACCAGCAAAAAACCTTGTTGAGATTGAAAATCTCTTTTTTAGGAGAGTCCTGGCCAAATCAGGCAGCAGTACAGAAAAAACGTTTCAGACAGAACAGCCAATTGTACACATAAAACAAATAAGAGAAACCAAAAAGCATAAATTACATCCAGTGATACCTTTGGTAACTTATTGCTTCAGTACATTACTTTTACTGACCAAACACTGACTGTTTTGGTTGGTTTTGCCAATGTATTTTTACATTTTTAATTGGGGCCCAAAAGATACTCGTTTATAGAAAGATCTGCAGCTTCTGTGATGTTAAAAGTTATTTCCTAATTATTTGTTTATTGTGTTATCTGGATAAATATGTCGCACAGGTGAATATGACACACTAAACAACTGCATGTGAGATAAGAAGGTTCAATTTGGAATCAGTGGGAGCGTTTGAGTTGTCAGTTATAAGAGATAGAAAGGGAGACTGCTCTCATTCCTCTCTGGTGTGCCTCTTTCACTTTGTCCTCAATGCTCTCCCTTCTTCCTTCACTTCTATCCAGCTTGCTCCATTCATATTTTTGCAGCATTCAGTCAGCAAGCTGCAGTGAAACCCAGCCTTCTCCTCCACACAGAGCCCTGCGTGTTCACACGCATTGACGTCACAGCTGAGGCACGGCAGCCAGGAGCAGAGGTATTATTATCATCATCCAGCAGAGGGAGAAGCACACAGAAAGATCTGCTGGTGGGAAGGTGGGGGTTTCTCTCATGAAGGAACAGCAGGAAAGCGTGCTTTGGCCTTTCTAATCCTTCGAACAAGCAGGTGATTATTATTATTGCACTGTGTTACTCCCCAGAGGGAAAATTCCTTTCCCAATTTAACCCATCGGTAGCAGCCACACAGCAGCGCTGGTGGGGGCCGAGGGTCTTGCTCAGGGGCCCACGGTGCATGTGTTTTGGGACTATGGGAGGAAACCGGACTGCCGAACTCCACACATAAAGGCCCCAGGTGATATCCAAACCCACCACCTTCTCGCTGTGAGGCGAGAGCGCTAAACACTGCCCAACCGTGTGGCCAATTACCACTACATTTTATTTCCTCTGGCTGTAGTCCCCCTCATGCTGCGGTGATTTGCAGCATTCATCCTCTCATTGGGAGCCCACGGTGAATGAAATGCAGTGCAGCAGTGTGTGTGCCATGATGGGGCCAACAAATCTATTGGCAGAAGACCTGAATGACATGAAAGAGTCACTGGACTTCCTGTCAAAGGTGGTGCTGTCAGGCTACAGTAGAAAACCATCATGGGCTCGAGGGAGGAGGTAAAGGCCCTGAAAGTCCAGAATGTCAAGAAGGAGAGGTGCATCACCTTCCTGGAAAACAACTTGTTAAGTGTCGGACTTGAAGCAGTGCACACGCATTAATGATGTGATCATCACTGGCCTGCGTGTCAAACCTTGCTCCTTCACTCAGGCAGTGACAGTGGATTAAGACGGGGCCGCAGTATCATATGTCGGACTGTGTTGAGCGACCAGAGGCTTCTATTCTCCGGTCGAAGGCAATAGAGATGGACCAGAACACCATAGAAGCCTGTCACCCACTGCCCAGGAGGAGCAAGAACCACAAATTTGTCAATATAATGAGGTTTGTAAACAGAAAACGGAGCTCCTAATACAAGGGAGGAAACTGAGAGGATCGGATGTCTAGATGAATGAACATTTGACCAAACGGAACACAGACATAGCCAGGAAAGCCCGGTTCTTGAAGAAGCAGGGGAAGAGCCAGGCAACGTGGACCTCCGGCTGCAGGGGGTTTATTAAGCTGAATGGAACACAGGAAGAGGCCAAGGTCCTGGTGGTCCGTGACATCGAGGATCTGGAGAGATTGGCTGAGTACCAATAGAACTGAAGGTAAAACTCAATGGATTCTTCACATTAGGATGACACTCATTATCAGCAATAACTGCTGGCAGATCATCAGCAAACACAACAAAAACAAACTGCTGTCCGAAAGCCAATATGGATTCAGATCACAAAGATCCACCCCACTGGCATTAATAGAATTACTAGAAGAAATCAGCTGCGACATGGTCAAACAGAAATGTGCATTCATAGAGTCCATCAACCATAAAAAAAGCATTCAACACAATAAATCATGAAATAATCATCAATAAACTGGAACACTATGACAACAGGTTAGGTATGTGAAACAAAACTAAAACATCAACCAAATGGAACGTAACTGGAAAGAGCATATGGAGTGAGTTTTGTCTGTTGAGCCGTCTTTCTGCCGGAGTCCAAAATCTTTCCATCCCGCTGATTTATTTCCAAGAGGTGAGCGTAAGTCGTCCTTTTTGGGCTGCTCGCGCTAGCCATGACGCCGCCGTGCACGTTGGGTGAAGGTGGCGAGAGTGCGCAGGAAATGGTGACACCGACGTACAGACAAGCTACGTGAATTTCAATATAAAGGCGTATCTTAAAGATGACGATGTGAATCAATGTTGTCATTGTGCATCGATGTGATTGTATCATTAATAAATGAATGGGTGTGGATCGAAGTGGATTGATGTATTGTTACACCCCTTGTAATTAGTACACAAATCTGTGACCAAAAAACACAACCTTTACCATAAAACACTTGTAGTTTCTTTAATAATAAAGATATTTCAATCAAACTTTCAGGGAAGGTGTATCTCTTCAGACTCTTCAATCTGAAGAAATAATAATATATATTTTAAATTTGTTCTTGGTCTGAAATACATTTGATAGTATTAAGATTGGAGCTGCCATATCCTTAAGCATACTGCTAAGTCTGGAATGTTGCATTCATACGCCGCTGTTGGTTTTTCCCTGTGGAAAGAAAATGCATTAATGAAGAGTAGTATTAAATACTGTAGTCATTGACTAAACAGAATGTGTCTTACCTACCTCACATCATTAAATCTTCTCTTCTTGGTCTCAACTCAGGCGTATGCTTTTTCTCTCTCCCTCCCTTACCTGCCCTGCTTGCTGCTCCTTGTCTTGTACTGTCTTTTGTCAGATTCTAATAGGAGCCTCTCTCTACATCTCTATTCAAACTGAAATTATGGAATTGATCAGTTGGTCTCTCATTGCAACCGGAAAAAAAGATTTCCACAAAAAGAATTGGAAAGGGAGAGCCTTCCTGTCCTGATGGAATGTTTGCTGTTGGATACATGTTGGACTCCTGGGGGAGTTGGAGGATTGTGTGTCTGTCCATTCTTTCCATTGAGGACGTGGAAGACGTCTACATAATTGGAATTATGATAACAGGTATGCTGCTGATTGGAGCTGGCAGTTTTCTGGTCAATCGCAAAGTTCAGATTACGTTGGCAGCTGTTCTGGGAAGGCTGCCAGGCATTACTGAGATTGTGCAGAGCTCTTAACACTCAGACTGAAGTGATAAACCAACTCAAAAGTAAGAAGGATGTGACTTTTGAACGTCTACGTGGGATGGAATCCAACTTGGAGAAGTTGACAGCTCGCCTTGAAAGCTAAAGGGCCACCATATTGGATATACTGCGGAGAGACCGGGGACTCAAGGCCGAGAGAAGTTGTGCTTGGACCTGACCGAAAACAATTGTTACCGACATTGAGTCCCTGTCGTCCAAGGCTGGTTTATCTCTCTGTTTCTCCAGGATGTTTGTGCAGACTGACGCTCCGTTACTCCTCCTTATCTTCTCACCCCCGCTCCATCTAAACTTTGTTTCTGAATCAGAACTGTCCAAGGTCGTCTCACGTCATCAGACGATGGACTGAACTGTGCAGGGACAAGGCGGCCAGGATCAGACTAACTGCCTTCTGGTGTAAAGATATTCTATTCAGTCTATTCTAAATCATTGGCAATTAAATCTGCTGCCAAGGCATAGAGAGACACGTCATAAACAGACCAGTATGCAACAACATGCTTTTTTCTCTTGGACTTCACGCTCTCTATTGTCCCATTGTAGCCGGAGGCTATTTTCCTCCAGGCCACTAAGGGCGCTGTGAGCAGGGTGGGTGTCGAGGTGACTGGGCGGTGCCCAGTGCCCTTTAGAGTCCAGTGTGCACCAGTAGCACACACGCCTCTGCCACACCTGTCATGCTTCAATAGCCACCGTGTGCAAAGAGCAGCGTCTGCCCGGTACCGGATCACCGTCTAGTCGCACACTCTCCCCTCCACTGCTGGCCGGGAGGAGGAGCGACCTCATAAAGTCCTGAGGTGCGTTATTGCTGCCTGCTCTGGTGCTCTGTGGCTCAGCTTCCCCCTGATAAACCTGAGCAACGCTTCCAGGTGTGTGTCTTAAAGCTGCGGGCCAAGGATTACGTCCTCCGGTGGCTGAGGGACCACTGCATTGTATTTAGTATTGTTACAGCCCTATGGGTTCCTTTAGTCAACTTTGATTTAGTTTTGTACAGTAATTGAGTTTAGCTTTCTTAACTTCATATTTGTGTTCTTTAGCAGGCCAGTGTGGTGTTAAACCTGCGGCGGACGTCACTCCTGGAGATATGCTGCTGTTTTGGTTCTTCGGAGCGGTCGGATGTCCTGGCTGATTCAATTATTCTGTTGATTCATTGATTCAATTATTTTGATTTCAGTTCTTTTGATTATTTTCATTGTTTCCCTTTTTTTGTGTGTCAATTTGTTGATTTGGTTCTTTTGGGTTATTTGGTTTTCTTGTTCTTTTTTTGTACTTTTGTTTATAATCCTGCTTCCAACATCTGGCCTGGACAGTGTCTTGGTCCGGCTCCAACCGCAATCAGGCCCAGTCTTTTTAGCTCGTGTTCTCATTTTTTTTGTTATTTAGAATTTAATTGAGATTGAGTAGAGTGGCACCGTACACCAGATGGGAGGGGATGGTTACTTGCCCGATATGCAGACCCTCACCACACTGTGTCCACACTGAGAAGGAACCGTTGCATGTGCATTGCTAGTTTACTGAGCAGCAAGTAAATATAAATGTTATTTCAATCACACTAAAACAGATCCAATAAATCACTGCATTTGACTCACACAGTCCTATTTCAGTGACAAAAATAAAAACAAAAACACTAGAATCAGCAGCAGAAAGCTCATTTGCAGTTCTAAACATATTAAGGGCGGGTTTTTTTACTTACTTTGTCTCTTCCACGATGTTATTCCTCTTTTCTACCACGTGCCTTACAATTACATGCTAATATCCAATCATAAAATTAGGCGATGACGTCATTAAGCGACGTCTCGCGACTTTGAGGACAGCCAATAGCTATAGTGTCCTTGGGCAAGACACTGAACCCTAAAACTGCCCCCATTGGAGTGACAGCGCCTTGCACGGCTGCAGCCTCCAATGGTGTGTGAATGGATGAATGTGATGAGCTATGTAAAGAGCTTTGGGGCTGTTGTCAGCAAAAAGGTGCTATATAAGTAAGTCCATTTATCATTTATCATTTACTTTCCTTACTGAGGAGTTGGCAACACTGGCCGCAACACAGGAACGAAAGAGCCGCATGGCTCCGGAGCCGAGGGCTGCCGACCCCGATCGAGCTCATGGCAGCTGCTACGAGTTAGCTAGTGGACAGAAATACAGAACAATAAGTTTATATTTGCAAAATTCAAACAATAGTAATGCTCCATTTTACCTGGTAAAAGTAATCTCCCGAGCCCTGCTTTCTACAGTCCGCCGATTTGTACAGGAATACATCTAGAACCCAGATGAACTTTTTCTAGTCCATTTTCAGAAACTTATAGTTCTTTCCCCACCATGGCAGACGTCACTAACTAGAGCCGCCGTCGCTTTATTATGACGTCACTAAGTGAAGGTGCTGTCTGACTGCCACACCACCGTGATCTCCTTTACTAACTCCTTTAGGAAGCCTCCTAACACCTTTCACTAACTCCTTTAGGAAGCCTCCTAACACCTTTACTAACTCCTTTAGGAAGCCTCCTAACACCTTTCACTAACTCCTTTAGGAAGCCTCCTAACACCTTTCCTTAACCCCGTGACGTCATCCAGGGGGTTAAGCTAAAGTCCATCGATAAGGAGACAGGAGGGACTTTTCGGTTGCTGGTACCTACAACAGACTTGACGACCAGGCCAAGATGGCGGCTGTGTTTCCTGCTCCGCGTTAGCCAATGTGGCGTCTACTCTTTGGTCGTTTTACAATTCTTAGAACATCAGTGTGTACTCGCATACGTCATGAGTAAATACTGGCAGGGCGTCCTCGGAAGTGCGGAAATGCAAATGTACGAGGACGCATCGACGTTAATGGAGAATTGGAACACGAGCGTACTTGATGACGCGATGGCTGTCATGGCTGGATGATGGACCTTGAAACTGAGGAGGAGGAAGAGGAGGAGGAGGAACCGGTTGCCTCTCTGGTTCAGTAGGTGGGTGGATTGTACATAGGGTTGCCAACCCTCCCTTGAAAAACGGAATCATCCCGTATTTGCAAACAAAAGTAGGCGTCTCGTATTGAGCTGAAAAGGGACACACTTTGTCCCGTATGACCGTGAGAATCAAAAATAGTCTGTAAAATGTCAATGGAATTTATGACCAGCCGGGCGCTTTATATCAAAACTTAGGGTAAAGTTATTCCACCACCTCTCCTGCTCTGTGACCAATGAGCTGACAGCATACTCACACACGTGTACGACAATACAGAATCCCAATCATCTCATTGGTTGAGGTACAGTTTCTCGAGAACAAGATACCGGAAGACAACAGACAAAGCACAGTTTATTCTCTCCGCAAAACACAAAGCGAGCCGGAGTACGGCTGAAAAAACAAAACAGGAGTGCAAGCAGCAAGCGTCGGAGACGAGACGGGAGGCGACACCAGGACCACTCAGGACGATCGACAATAATCCGGCAGCACACTTCGATCAGCTGCCGGCTTAAGTACCACGCTGATCATGATCAGCCTCAGGTGTGTGCTTGTCCCTGGAGAGTACAGCACTAAGAGAAGGGGAGAGAGAGGAGAGGTGCACCAAACAGGAAAAACAGAACATCACAGTACCCCCCCCAATGGACACCACCTGGCGTCCTACCAGGCTTGTCCGGGTATTTGGTGTAAAAGTCTGTGAGTAGTGTATCGTCCAAGATCAGGGATCGTGAGATCCAGGACCGGTCCTCAGGTCCATATCCCTCCCAGTCCACCAAGAAATGGAAACCACGTCCACGACGACGTACATCCAGGAGGCGACTGACTGTGAATGCGGAGTGGCCATCCACAATCCGGGGGGGAGGAGGGGGATCGGAAGGAGGGCTCGTGGAGACAGGCTTGAGTAGTGATACATGAAATGTAGGGTGTACTTTGAGAGATGCAGGGATCTTTAGTCTTATAGCACAAGGGTTTATAATCCTCTCAATTACGTAGGGTCCTATGAACCTTGGGGCGAGTTTTCGTGACTCAACCTGAAGGGGAAGGTTCTTGGTGGAGAGCCACACCCTTTGACCTGGTTGGTAATTTGGTGCGTCGGCTCTGTGTCTGTCCGCCAACCTTTGATTTCGGGCTGAGGACCGAAGAAGCGCTGCACGAGCTTTGCGCCACACTCTGTGAGCACGACCCAAGTGATCTTTGACAGAGGGGACAGCGCTTTGTAAATCTTGCTCGGGGAAGAGGGGAGGTTGGAAACCATGATCCACCATGAAAGGGGACATGCCTGTGGAAGAGCAAACTAACGAGTTGTGGGCATATTCAACCCAGGGCAGATTCGAGGACCAGGAGGCAGGATGCTGAGCGGTGACAGAGCGGAGGGTTGATTCCAAGCCCTGATTTGTTCGCTCCGTCTGGCCATTAGTTTGTGGATGGTAACCTGAGGACAAACTAGCAGAGACACCCAGAGTCAGACAGAACGCCTTCCAGACACGGGAGGAAAACTGGGGACCGCGATCCGAAACCATGTCCTGTGGGATTCCATGGAGTCAAAAAACACGGTGAGTCAGGAGAGAAGCAGTTTCCAGAGCCGAGGGTAGCTTAGGCAAGGGGACAAAGTGTGCAGACTTGGAGAATCTGTCCACAATCATGAGGATCACTGTGTTACCGTCTGACGGAGGGAGGCCGGTCACAAAATCAACAGCGATGTGGGACCAAGGGCGATGCGGGACTGGTAGGTGTCGGAGGTGACCTGCTGGAGCTTTGTGACTGGCCTTACTTCGGGCGCAAACCGAGCAGGCAGCGACGTAGGCTCTGGTATCAGCGGAGATGGAGGGCCACCAGAATCGCTGACGCAGGAGGGCCAGGGTACGGTGGAACCCAGGGTGGCAGGCCAGCTTGGAATCATGCCCCCACTGTAGAACTTGTGTCCCAAGAGGGGAGACAAATAGGCATCCCTCTGGACAACCTTCAGGGGTACCTGAGGTGGGTTGAGCCTCCTGGACCAGCTCCTCAATCTCCAACTGGGCAACAGCCACAACACAAGAAGGGGGAAGAATGGCCTGGGGGACGGACGACTCCTCCGAAGGGGCAAACTGTCGGGAAAGTGCATCCGCCTTAATATTCCTGGAGCCAGGGCGATAGGTGATCTTGAACCGAAATCTTCCCAGGAAGAGGGCCCAGCGGGCCTGATGGGAGTTGAGTCTGCGGGCAGAGTGAAGGTAAGCAAGGTTCTTATGGTCAGTCCAAACTACGAATGGGTGTGTGGAGCCCTCCAACCAGTGCCTCCACTCCTGAAGTGCCAAAACCACCGCCAACAGCTCTCGGTTGCCCACATCATAGTTCCTCTCTGGCTGTGATGGTCGCCGGGAGAAAAAGGCACATGGGTGGAGCTTCTCATCTGGAGCAGTGCATTGGGAGAGCACCACCCCCACCCCAGTGTCTGAAGCGTCCACCTCCAGGACGAACGGACGGTCTGGGTCAGGATGCGACAGTACCGGGGCAGTGGAAAAGAGAGTCTTTAATCTGTCAAAAGCACCTTGTGCATCCACAGTCCATGAAAAGGGTACCTTCACCGATGTCAGCCTTAGTAACGGGCTGGCGACCTTGTTGTAGTCCCTAATAAACCTCCGGTAAAAGTTTGCAAAACCCCTCCAATAAGCTCATCAAAAAGGCTAACCTGGATCCATCCGAAAAACAAGTGAGCGGCTGCTGCTGAAAAACTAAGTAACACTGGTGAATAAACTGGCTGCATGCCCCTAGATCACCTGAGTACCTGGCGGGAGTAGGGATGAATGGCTCGCGGGACAGCGCAGCAGGTGGCGTCGCTCCAGCGGCGCTGTTGGCAGCAGCGAGAGGTGCAGCGGCAGGTGCGGCGGTGACATCATCAGAGCCAACGGCGTAGGTGTCCAGGCGCTGGGGACAGACTTGTTCCACCCGCGTCGTGAGCCGGTCGACTGAGGACACCAACTGCCAAACCACATCGGCGACGCCCTGTAGTGCTTGTTCGTGCTGCCCAACCCGTGCGCCCTGGATCTGTAGCGCAGATCGCATCTGCTCAACCTCCGCAGGATCCATTCCTTTCTTTAGCCGGATTATTCTGTGATGGCGAAGCAGCCAAAAGCAGAGGCGGGTAATCGGAGGTAAAAACGAACAGTTTATTCACTCCGCAAAACACAAAGCGAGCCGGAGTACGGCTGAAAAAACAAAAACAGGAGCGCAGGCAGCAGGCAGCAGGCAGCAGGCAGCAGGCAGCAGGCAGCAGGCAGCAGGCAGCAGGCAGGAGGCGTCGGAGAGGAGACGAGAGGCGACACCAGGACCACTCAGGATGATCAACAATAATCCGGCAGCACACTTCGATCAGCTGCCGGCTTAAGTACCACGCTGATCATGATCAGCCTCAGGTGTGTGCTTGTCCCTGGAGAGTGCAGCACTAAGAGAAGGGGAGAGAGAGGAGAGGTGCACCACACAGGAAACACAGAACATCACAATGTGCTTTTAAATAAGTATGTTTCTTCAGTAACATATTATTTGGTGTTTGGTTCGTTCAATATCAACTAGTCCTACAATTTATCACGTCACAATGTAGTATTTAGTGGTACAAAATGTAGTATTTAGTAGTACACAATGTGGTATTTAGTGGTACACAATGTAGTATTTAGTAGTACACAATGTAGTATTTAGTGGTACACAATGTAGTATTTAGTAGTACACAATGTAGTATTTAGTGGTACACAATGTAGTATTTAGTGGTACACAATGTGGTATTTAGTGGTACACAATGTAGTATTTAGTAGTACACAATGTAGTATTTAGTGGTACACAATGTAGTATTATAGTGGTACACAATGTAGTATTTATTGGTACACAATGTAGTATTTAGTTGTACACAATGTAGTATTTAGTGGTACACAATGTTGTATTTAGTGGTACACAATGTAGTATTTATTGGTACACAATGTAGTATTTAGTAGTACACAATGTAGTATTTAGTGGTACACAATTTAGTATTTAGTGGAACACAATGTAGTATTTAGTAGTACACAATACATTAATACATCAGAATGCACCATTTAACTGCTGAATCTCCTCTCCGGCGCCTGAGAGGAGAACCTTGTTGAAAGACCGCGGTGTTGTATTGTATTGCGTTGCGTGTTGTGTTGTGTATTGTATTGTGTTGCATTGCGTGTTGTGTTGCGTTGCGTTTGGTTGTGTTGCTTGTTGTGTTGTGTTGCATTGCGTGTTGTGTTGCATGTTGTGTTGCGTGTTGTGTTGCATGTTGTGTTGTGTTGCGTGTTGTGTTGCCTGTTGTGTTGCATGTTGTGTTGCGTTGCCTGTTGTGTTGCATGTTGTGTTGTGTTGCGTGTTGTGTTGTGTTCCGTTGCGTGTTGTGTTGCGTGTTGTGTTGCGTGTTGTGTTTTGTTGCGTGTTGTGTTGTGTTGCATTGCGTGTTGTGTTGCGTGTTGCGTTGTGTTGCGTGTTGTGTTTTGTTGCGTTGTGTTGTGTTGCGTTGTGTTGTGTTGCGTTGTGTTGTGTTACGTTGTGTTGTGTTACGTTGTGGTGTGTTACGTTGTGTTGTGCTGTGTTGCGTTGTGTTGTTTTGCGTTGTGTTGCGTTGTGTTGTTTTGCGTTGTGTTGCGTTGTGTTGTGTTGTGCTACGTTGTGTTGTGTTACGTTGTGTTACGTTGTGTTGTGTTGTTTTGTGTTGCATTGTGTTGTGTTTCGTTGTGTTGTGTTACGTTGTGTTGTGTTGCGTTGTGTTGTGTTGTTTTGCGTTGTGTTATGTTACGTTGTGTTGTGTTGTTTTGCGTTGTGTTGCGTTGTGTTACGTTGTGTTGTGTTACGTTGTGTTGTGTTACGTTGTGTTGTGCTGTGTTGCGTTGTGTTTTGTTGTTTTGCGTTGTGTTGCGTTGTGTTGTGTTGTTTTGCGTTGTGTTGTGTTGCGTTGTGTTGCGTTGTGTTGTGTTATTTTGCGTTGTGTTGCGTTATGTTGTGTTGTGCTACGTTGTGTTGTGTTACGTTGTGTTACGTTGTGTTGTGTTGTTTTGTGTTGCGTTGTGTTGTGTTTCGTTGTGTTGTGTTACGTTGTGTTGTGTTACGTTGTGTTGTGCTGTGTTGTGTTGTGTTGCGTTGTGTTGTGTTGTTTTGCGTTGTGTTGCGTTGTGTTGTGTTACGTCGTGTTGTGTTGTTTTGCGTTGTGTTACGTTGTGTTGCGTTACGTTGTGTTGCGTTACGTTGTGTTGTGCTGTGTTGCGTTGTGTTGCGTTGTGTTGTGTTGTTTTGCATTGTGTTGTGTTTCGTTGTGTTGTGTTACGTTGTGTTGTGTTACGTTGTGTTGCGTGTTGCGTTGTGTTGCGTGTTGTGTTTTGTTGCGTGTTGCGTTGTGTTGTGTTACGTTGTGTTGTGTTTCGTTGTGTTGTGTTACGTTGTGTTGTGTTACGTTGTGTTGCGTGTTGCGTTGTGTTGCGTGTTGTGTTTTGTTGCGTGTTGCGTTGTGTTGTGTTGCGTTGTGTTGCGTTGTGTTGTGTTGCGTTGTGTTACGTTGTGTTGTGTTTCGTTGTGTTGTGTTACGTTGTGTTGTGTTGCGTTGTGTTGTGTTGTTTTGCGTTGCGTTACATTGTGTTGCGTTACGTTGTGTTGTGCTGTGTTGCGTTGTGTTGCGTTGTGTTGTTTTGCATTGTGTTGCGTTGTGTTGTGTTTCGTTGTGTTGTGTTACGTTGTGTTGCGTGTTGCGTTGTGTTGCGTGTTGTGTTTTGTTGCGTGTTGCGTTGTGTTACGTTGTGTTGTGTTGTGTTATGTTACGTTGTGTTGTGTTGTTTTGCGTTGTGTTGCGTTGTGTTACGTTGTGTTGTGTTACGTTGTGTTGTGTTAAGTTGTGTTGTGCTGTGTTGCGTTGTGTTGTTTTGCTTTGTGTTGCGTTGTGTTGCGTTGTGTTGTGTTGTGCTACGTTGTGTTGTGTTACGTTGTGTTGTGTTGTTTTGTGTTGCGTTGTGTTGTGTTTCGTTGTGTTGTGTTACGTTGTGTTGTGTTACGTTGTGTTGTGTTGTGTTGCGTTGTGTTACGTTGTGTTGTGTTTCGTTGTGTTGTGTTACGTTGTGTTGTGTTGCGTTGTGTTGTGTTGTTTTGCGTTGTGTTGCGTTGTGTTGTGTTACGTTGTGTTGTGTTGTTTTGCGTTGTGTTGCGTTGTGTTACGTTGTGTTGTGTTACGTTGTGTTGTGCTGTGTTGCGTTGTGTTGCATTGTGTTGTGTTGTGTTGTTTTGCGTTGTGTTGCGTTGTGTTGCGTTGTGTTGTGTTGTGCTACGTTGTGTTGTGTTACGTTGTGTTGTGTTGTTTTGTGTTGCGTTGTGTTTCGTTGTGTTGTGTTACGTTGTGTTACGTTGTGTTGCGTTGTGTTGCGTTGTGTTGTGTTACGTTGTGTTGTGTTGTGTTGTGTTGCGTTGTGTTTCGTTGTGTTGCGTTGTGTTTCGTTGTGTTGTGTTACGTTGTGTTGTGTTGTGTTGCGTTGTGTTGCGTTGTGTTGCGTTGTGTTGTGTTGTTTTGCGTTGTGTTGCGTTGTGTTGTGTTGTGTTGTTTTGCGTTGTGTTGCGTTGTGTTGCATGTTGCGTTGTGTTGTGTTGTTTTGCGTTGTGTTGCGTTGTGTTGCATGTTGCGTTGTGTTGCGTTGTGTTGCGTTGTGTTGTGTTGTTTTGCGTTGTGTTGCGTTGTGTTGCATGTTGCGTTGTGTTGCGTGTTGTGTTTTGTTGCGTGTTGCGTTGTGTTGTGTTACGTTGTGTTGTGTTTCGTTGTGTTGTGTTACGTTGCGTTGTGTTGCGTTGTGTTGTGTTGCGTTGTGTTACGTTGTGTTGTGTTTCGTTGTGTTGTGTTACGTTGTGTTGTGTTGTGTGTTGTGTTACGTTGTGTTGTGTTGTGTTATGTTACGTTGTGTTGTGTTGTTTTGCGTTGTGTTGCGTTGTGTTACGTTGTGTTGTGTTACGTTGTGTTGTGTTAAGTTGTGTTGTGCTGTGTTGCGTTGTGTTGTTTTGCTTTGTGTTGCGTTGTGTTGCGTTGTGTTGTGTTGTGCTACGTTGTGTTGTGTTACGTTGTGTTGTGTTACGTTGTGTTGTGTTGCGTTGTGTTGTGTTGTTTTGTGTTGCGTTGTGTTGTGTTTCGTTGTGTTACGTTGTGTTGTGTTACGTTGTGTTGTGTTGTGTTGCGTTGTGTTACGTTGTGTTGTGTTTCGTTGTGTTGTGTTACGTTGTGTTGTGTTGCGTTGTGTTGTGTTGTTTTGCGTTGTGTTGCGTTGTGTTGTGTTACGTTGTGTTGTGTTGTTTTGCGTTGTGTTGCGTTGTGTTACGTTGTGTTGTGTTACGTTGTGTTGTGCTGTGTTGCGTTGTGTTGCATTGTGTTGTGTTGTGTTGTTTTGCGTTGTGTTGCGTTGTGTTGCGTTGTGTTGTTTTGCGTTGTGTTGCGTTGTGTTGTGTTGTGCTACGTTGTGTTGTGTTACGTTGTGTTGTGTTGTTTTGTGTTGCGTTGTGTTTCGTTGTGTTGTGTTACGTTGTGTTACGTTGTGTTGCGTTGTGTTGCGTTGTGTTGTGTTACGTTGTGTTGTGTTGTGTTGTGTTGCGTTGTGTTTCGTTGTGTTGTGTTACGTTGTGTTACGTTGTGTTGCGTTGTGTTTCGTTGTGTTGTGTTACGTTGTGTTGTGTTGTGTTGCGTTGTGTTGCGTTGTGTTGCGTTGTGTTGTGTTGTTTTGCGTTGTGTTGCGTTGTGTTGCGTTGTGTTGTGTTGTTTTGCGTTGTGTTGCGTTGTGTTGCATGTTGCGTTGTGTTGTGTTGTTTTGCGTTGTGTTGCGTTGTGTTGCATGTTGCGTTGTGTTGCGTTGTGTTGCGTTGTGTTGTGTTGTTTTGCGTTGTGTTGCGTTGTGTTGCATGTTGCGTTGTGTTGCGTGTTGTGTTTTGTTGCGTGTTGCGTTGTGTTGTGTTACGTTGTGTTGTGTTTCGTTGTGTTGTGTTACGTTGCGTTGTGTTGCGTTGTGTTGTGTTGCGTTGTGTTACGTTGTGTTGTGTTTCGTTGTGTTGTGTTACGTTGTGTTGTGTTGTGTGTTGTGTTACGTTGTGTTGTTTTGCGTTGTGTTGCGTTGTGTTGTGTTGTGCTACGTTGTGTTGTGTTACGTTGTGTTACGTTGTGTTGTGTTTCGTTGTGTTGTGTTTCGTTGTGTTGTGTTACGTTGTGTTGTGTTACGTTGTGTTGTGCTGTGTTGTGTTGTGTTACGTCGTGTTGTGTTGTTTTGCGTTGTGTTACGTTGTGTTGCGTTACGTTGTGTTGCGTTACGTTGTGTTGCGTTACGTTGTGTCGTGCTGTGTTGCGTTGTGTTGTGTTGTTTTGCGTTGTGTTGCGTTGTGTTGTTTTGCGTTGTGTTGCGTTGTGTTGTGTTGTGTTACGTTGTGTTATGTTGTGTTGTGTTGTGTGGTGTTGTGTTACGTTGTGTTACGTTGTGTTGTGTGTTGTGTTACGTTGTGTTACGTTGTGTTGTGTTGCGTTGTGTTACGTTGTGTTACGTTGTGTTACGTTGTGTTGTGTTACGTTGTGTTACGTTGTGTTGTGTTGCGTTGTGTTGCGTTGTGTTACGTTGTGTTGTGTTGCGTTGTGTTGCGTTGTGTTACGTTGTGTTGTGTTGTGTTACGTTGTGTTACGTTGTGTTGTGTTGCGTTGTGTTGCGTTGTGTTACGTTGTGTTGCGTTGTGTTGTGTTACGTTGTGTTACGTTGTGTTGTGTTGCGTTGTGTTGTGTTGCGTTGTGTTGCGTTGTGTTGTGTTACGTTGTGTTACGTTGTGTTGTGTTGTGTTGCGTTGTGTTACATTGTGTTACATTGTGTTGTGTTGCGTTGTGTTGCGTTGTGTTACGTTGTGTTGTGTTACGTTGTGTTACATTGTGTTACGTTGTGTTGTGTTGCGTTGTGTTGCGTTGTGTTACGTTGTGTTGTGTTACGTTGTGTTACGTTGTGTTGTGTTGTGTTGCGTTGTGTTGCGTTGTGTTGTGTTGTGTTACGTTGTGTTGTGTTGTGTTGCGTTGTGTTGCGTTTTGTTGCGTTGTGTTACGTTGTGTTGTGTTACGTTGTGTTACGTTGTGTTGTGTTGTGTTGCGTTGTGTTGCGTTGTGTTACGTTGTGTTACGTTGTGTTGCGTTGTGTTACGTTGTGTTGTGTTGTGTTGCGTTGTGTTGCGTTTTGTTGCGTTGTGTTACGTTGTGTTGTGTTACGTTGTGTTACGTTGTGTTGCGTTGTGTTACGTTGTGTTGTGTTGTGTTGCGTTGTGTTGCGTTTTGTTGCGTTGTGTTACGTTGTGTTGTGTTACGTTGTGTTACGTTGTGTTGCGTTGTGTTACGTTGTGTTGTGTTGTGTTGCGTTGTGTTGCGTTTTGTTGCGTTGTGTTACGTTGTGTTGTGTTACGTTGTGTTACGTTGTGTTGTGTTGTGTTGCGTTGTGTTACGTTGTGTTGTGTTACGTTGTGTTGTGTTGTGTTGTGTTGCGTTGTGTTGCGTTGTGTTGCGTTGTGTTGTGTTGTGTTGCGTTGTGTTGTGTTGTGTTACGTTGTGTTACGTTGTGTTGCGTTGTGTTGTGTTGTGTTGCGTTGTGTTGTGTTGTGTTACGTTGTGTTGCGTTGTGTTGCGTTGTGTTGTGTTGTGTTACGTTGTGTTACGTTGTGTTACGTTGTGTTGCGTTGTGTTGTGTTGTGTTGCGTTGTGTTGTGTTGTGTTACGTTGTGTTACGTTGTGTTGTGTTGCGTTGTGTTGCGTTGTGTTGTGTTGTGTTACGTTGTGTTACGTTGTGTTGCGTGTGTTGTGTTGTGTTGTGCCGATGTTTCAATAAACCAGTAAACAAATCCACCAGTGAGCAAAGCGCTGTATGTAAACAACAACAGGATGTTTACCAGGATGAAATATTGAAATATTGTGGGCCAGTAGAGAGTAACGATCCTCTCGACCAATCAGCAGACGGCTGCGTTGTTCCTCCTCCTCACAGACCCGTTCCTCGCTGCTAGGAACCTCAGCGGAGGGGGAGCGGAACATCGTAGCCGGCGGTGGCGGGTTCTTTCTGGACCTTCCCGCCCCGCGACGTTCCGGCACAAGAGAACAGCAGAGAGGTTTTTCCATGATGGAGCGTTGAGCTTTAGAGTTCAGGAGTTTAATCTTTGTTCTTTATTACTTCATCTGCAGCCGGCTGTCGTTCACCTGGAGGAACAAATATTCTAAGTTTACTTTTCCACAGACTTTCTGTTGGAACTGTTCTTATGGACTAAATGTGCATTATTACAGGAACGTTCTGCTTTCTGTTGTTTTCTATTAAATTATAAAAGTTCATTTTTCTTTATTCTGTTGTCCTTTAAGCCAGACGAAGTTCTGTTAAAGAAACATCTATTTTTATTCTATGAAGGTTTTTATTTAAGAAAAATACAGATTTTATTCTGTTAATGTTGGTATTTCACAATGAAAAGAAATTACTAAATAATTTGCTTTTCATATCACAAATAATATTCATCGACTAAAATTCAGGCTCAAGTCAGACAGAAAATACACAGTTTAATACACAGAAACTAAAAGAGCTAAAAAAAGTCCCTACGCCAGGAACGGTGAACGCTGACGTGCCGGCCGGCCGGACCGGGAGGAGGTTGTTTGTTTTTCAGGGAGTTGGCCGCCCTATTTTCTACATGACATTTTATATGATGATCTAAACTTTAGAACATTATTGTAAAATAGTACCTTTTCTGTCACATACATGCTGTGTATTGTATTGCATTTCCCAGCATGGCTCCCTGAGCTACACCCCTGGCTTCCATCACCCCCGGCCTCCATCACCTCCTCCTGAGCTACACCCCTGGCCTCCATCACCCCCGGCCTCCCTCACCTCCTCCTGAGCTACACCCCGGGCCTCCATCACCCCAGCCTCCATCACCTCCTCCTGAGCTACACCCCTGGCCTCCATCACCCCAGCCTCCATCACCTCATCCTGAGCTACACTCCTGGCCTCCATCACCTCCGGCCTCCATCACCTCATCCTGAGCTACACCCCCGGCCTCCATCACCTCCTCCTGAGCTACACCCCCGACCTCCATCACCCCCGGCCTCCATCACCTCCTCCTGAGCTACACCCCTGGCAGACTACAGATGAAGCTGAAACATGTCAGCAAGGTAGAATCTTTCCTGCTTCTACCTGTTGTTAAAGAATACTCTATAATATATGAGGTTTATTGACGTGTACATTGACAACTGGGGATCTGTGCAGGATGCTCTTGTCCTGCACAGATCCTCCATGTACCAGCAAGTACTGGTACCAGCTGGGTACTTTCTGCTGGGTGATGTAGGTAGTACTGTATCTACCAGGTACATTCTGCTGGGTGATAGAGGTAGTACTGTATCTATCAGGTACTTTCTGCTGGGTGACGGAGGAAGTACTGTATCTACCAGGTACGTTCTGCTGGGTGATAGAGGTAGTACTGTATCTACCAGGTACGTTCTGCTGGGTGATAGAGGTAGTACTGTATCCATGCCTGCAGTACACAGTTGTTATTATATCACTGTACTGGCAACCTGCTTTATCTCAATAATCACAATCATGAACACGAAGGAAATAATAACTGCTGATTCATGATTACATCAAAATATATCAAATGTTTCCATGTGAATTTTAACTGACAGGCAGGATGAAACCCAACAGAACCAGGACAAACCTGCTGGTGCTCCGTCTTTCTGAGAGACGGGAGAGACGTCCTCTGGTTGCTGTCTGTCTGTGTAGCAGCGGGTGATATAATGGAGGAGATGGAGGAAGGTCCAGGGAGGTGGAGGAGTAGGAGGAAGGTCCAGGGAGGAGGAGGAAGGTCCAGGGAGGAGGAGGAGGTGGTGGAAGGTCCAGGGAGGAGGAGGAAGGTCCAAGGAGATGAAGGAAGGTCCAAGGAGATGAAGGAAGGTCCAGGGAGGAGGAGGAGGAGGAGGGGAGGGAGGAAGGTCCAGGAAAGAGGAGGAAGGTCCAGGGAGGAGAAGAAGGAAGGTCCAGGGAGAAAGAGGAAGGTCCAGGGAGGAGGAGGAGGAGGAGGTGGAGGAAGGTCCAGGGAGGAGGAGGAACGTCCAGGGAGGAGGAGGAGAAGGGAGGAGGGGGAGGAAGGTCTAGGAAGGGAGGAGGAGCTTCCTGCTCCAAAAGAACGACCTGCAGGCCTCAGTGAGCAGAACCACATCTAGACAGGAACCTCTCCTCATGTAGTCATGTTCTCTAGTCATGTTCTCTAGTCATGTTCTCTCATCATGTTCTCTACTCGTGTTCTCTAGTCATGATCTCTCGTCATGTTCTCTACTCATGTTCTCTAGTCATGTTCTCTACTCATGTTCTCTAGTCATGTTCTATCATCATGTTCTCTACTCGTGTTCTCTAGTCATGATCTCTCGTCATGTTCTCTAGTCATGTTCTCTCATCATGTTCTCTACTCATGTTCTCTAGTCATGTTCTCTCCTCATGTTCTCTACTCATGTTCTCTACTCATGTTCTCTAGTCATGTTCTCTAGTCAAGTTCTCTCATCATGTTCTCTACTTGTGTTCTCTAGTCATGATCTCTAGTCATGTTCTCTAGTCATGTTCTCTACTCATGTTCTCTAGTCATGTTCTCTACTCATGTTCTCTATTCATGTTCTCTCGTCATGTTCTCTAGTCATGTTCTCTCATCATGTTCTCTACTCATGTTCTCTAGTCATGTTCTCTCGCCATGTTCTCTACTCATGTTCTCTAGTCATGTTCTCTAGTCATGTTCTCTCGTCATGATCTCTACTCATGATCTCTAGTCATGTTCTCTCGCCATGTTCTCTAGTCATGTTCTCTCGTCATGTTCTCTACTCATGTTTACTACTCATGTTCTCTAGTCATGTTCTCTAGTCATGATCTCTAGTCATGTTCTCTCGTCATGTTCTCTACTCATGTTCTCTAGTCATGTTCTCTACTCATGTTCTCTAGTCATGTTCTCTCGTCATGTTCTCTACTCATGTTCTCTAGTCATGTTCTCTACTCATGTTCTCTTGTCATGTTCTCTATCATGTTCTCTAGTCATGTTCTCTCGTCATGTTCTCTAGTCATGTTCTCTAGTCATGTTCTCTTCTCATTTTCTCTCGTTATGTTCTCTACTCATGTTCTCTAGTCATGTTCTCTACTCATGTTCTCTACTCATGTTCTCTCGTCATGTTCTCTACTCATGTTCTCTCGTCATGTTATCTACTCATGTTCTCTACTCATGTTCTCTACTCATGTTCTCTACTCATGTTCTCTAGTCATGTTCTCTACTCATGTTCTCTAGTCATGTTCTCTAGTCATGTTCTCTACTCATGTTCTCTGCTCATGTTCTCTCGTCATGTTCTCTACTCATGTTCTCTACTCATGTTCTCTCGTCATGTTCTCTGCTCATGTTCTCTGCTCATGTTCTCTACTCATGTTCTCTACTCATGTTCTCTACTCATGTTCTCTCGTCATGTTCTCTGCTCATGTTCTCTGCTCATGTTCTCTACTCATGTTCTCTAGTCATGTTCTCTACTCATGTTCTCTCATCATGTTCTCTACTCATGTTCTCTCATCATGTTCTCTACTCATGTTCTCTCGTCATGTTCTCTAGTCATGTTCTCTACTCATGTTCTCTACTCATGTTCTCTACTCATGTTCTCTCGTCATGTTCTCTGCTCATGTTCTCTGCTCATGTTCTCTCATCATGTTCTCTACTCATGTTCTCTGCTCATGTTCTCTCATCATGTTCTCTACTCATGTTCTCTGTTAATGTGTAACTATAAGGAGATAGATGGATAAAGACAGAGATGTAACCATGTTCTTCATCTTCTGTAACTCTGCTCTCCTCGCTTTGACTAATTTCACCATCTGACTGTAAATGATTGTTTATGACTGTAAAATATAGAACTTAACATTTCTCTGTTTTATTTGATAAACAATGTAAAGTTGCTTTAAAGAAGAAATTGTCTCGGGTGAATTTCAACAACTATGAGGTCTATGAGGAGAACATAGAACAAAAAGAATGACACACTACCAATTCAATAAGTTATTAACTCATGTATGAATAAAATATATACATGTAATAATTCAAGCATCAAGAACAATCCTCACTCCTCATCTGGAGGAGTTCCTCTTCTCCTCTGGACCAGGCTTCAGGTTCCTCAGGAGTCCTGGATTACAATAGTGCATGGTGTTAGTTTGAATCCACAGCAGAACCAGTAGAACCAGTAGAACCTCCAGTAGAACCAGTAGAACCTCCAGTAGAATCTCCAGTGGAACCTCCAGTAGGACCTCCAGTACAACCAGTAGAACCTCCAGTAGAACCAGTAGAAGACATTAGTACGCCAGAGACAAAACACTATGGCCAGTAGAACCTCCAGTAGAAACAGTAGAACCTCCAGTAGAAACAGTAGAACCTCCAGTAGAACCTTCACCTCTCAGTCAAGTTAAATAGTTTCAAACAGGATCTTTCCCCTCAGCAGCAAATATAAAAGTACATGAACACTGTTAGATTTACACTAGAACATTTAGATCTCATGTTGAACCACAGTACAGAACCACAGCCAGCCTCATCTCAGTCTGGATCCACAATCTCTGAAAACCTCAGAACAAATGTTCTAGTCAGCGTGATCTGGAAATATCAACCTCATAATAACATTTTAAACAACGATATTCTGGCCTAAAATACTTTTAAAACTACACTCTGTTAAACAAGGACGCTAATATTTCAGATCTTTCACTCACCGTTGTGTGTTTCCTCCTCCGGCATCTCTTGCCAAATGCATTCTGGGTAAATTGGCTTCCCAAGACTGCACAGGTCAGTGTTGATGAATCCTCAATAAAGTGGGCGGAGCCAGGACACATCCGGGTATTCCATGTGTACTCGGTGAGAAACGGCCTAAGAATTGGAACAGTACTTGGTGTCCCACTGATGACGTTTCACAGGTACAAGAGAACATACGGACAAGCATGGGTACTGGAAAACGGCCAAACACACTAGACGCCTCAGCGACTGGCAGGAACATACGTCAGTGCGTCCGCCATCTTGGGTGGGGCATTTGTCAGGACTTCAGCAACGATGCCGCATCACTGTTCTGCTTTTGGTTTTACAAACAGACACAATCAGGACAATGGACAGCGTGGGATTACCTTCCACAGGGAGGACAAACATATTGATTGTTGTAGTCGTTGTGTTTAGCTCATATAACATTAACTTGGGACATAGATGAGCTGGAGCCGTGGGAAATGCTCTCTATTCCCTGGCTGAAGCTCGCCCTCAAACAACAACAACAATATCCAGGTCTATTGGGTTCATCTGACGGAGGCTATTTTAGTTGCAGTGTGTAGAATATTACATTTCAAAAGAAATTAGTGTCTCAGAACCAGTCAGTGTACTGTTCCCCGCCTGGTCCAGCAGGAGAACCTCAGCCTGATCCCAGTAGGAAGTTCTGTCTGGCTCCTTTTAGACATACTGACATGAACACAAACGTCCATCCATCTTCTCCTGCTTATTCGTTTCCGGGTGGTGTCAGTCTGAGCACCGTCACCCAGATCACCTTGCACCCATTAAGAACCTTCCTGCAGGTGGAGAGCCCACAGGAAGGTGGAGAGCCCACGGGAAGGTGGAGAGCCCACAGGAAGGTGGAGAGCCCACAGGAAGGTGGAGAGCCCACAGGAAGGTGGAGAGCCCACAGGAAGGTGGCGCCCGGCGTGGGACATGAACCCTCTACCTTGAGATTGAGAGTCTCATGTTCTACCTACTGACCTAACATTATTATTGTATTATATTGTTCTATACAATATAATACAATAATAATGTATTGTATTATTAAATATTATATATATTGATTAGGAGAGCAGATCAACTGATTGCACGTTGAACAAGCAGTGAATGAATGTGATAACACAGGACTCTGAACAGGTCCATCTGGTCCTCACTAGGACCTCTCCTATCACTGCCCACATGTCCTGATGCTCTGACAGCCAGACTCAGTGAAGCCATGGCCGAGGTGGAGAGTCTGAGAAGAGAGGAGAGGAATGAAGAGATGGAGAACGGAGGGCAAAGAGCACAGTGGGGGGTCTTCTGGAGGAACTGAGAGGGAAACATCTAATAAATGAAGAGCTGGAAGAGAATATGTCATATAATATGGAATAATAGATAAATGTGTCACAATAAATAAATATGTAATAGGTAAATATCTAACTATTGTTTTTATGTAATATCAAAGGGAAATATGTAAAAATAAATGAAAGTATAATAAATATGTTATTGTGTCTAAATATGTAAAAAAAAATTACATTTGTTCCACAAAACAGTTATAACTTGTGCCCTAATGTACATGTTCATTGTCCATAAATGTCTCATTGTGTGTAAATAAAGACTTTCCATAGTGTTGTCATGGCTCCATCATGTTGCTCTAAAAGGAGAGGACAGCGTCCCAATGTCCCGTCTGCAAACTGCTTCCATTTCCTCTCAAGACTTTCTATTAGTATGCTACATTAAATAAATAAATAAATAAATAAATAAATAAATAAATGAAATAATTTTTAATTTAATTAATTAAAAATGAAAGCAATGATTCTTCACAGTCATGTAAATGTATATTTTCGTTGAAAACACATCGCGGTCACATAGACTTGTTTAGGCTGACGGGGCAGACTTGCCCCTCACAATATGGCGGCCGCTCTGACGTGTCGGAGCGGTGGGCGGAGACAGGATGCGCGGCGTCTCGTGTAGTTTGTCCATGAGGAGTTGCCGTAGAGTGCATAGATTGATACGTCATCGGAAGGCCCCGCCCCGGACAGATCCGGTCGCTCGGTGTTTCGGATCAACCAGTTCCCCTGTTGACTGGTGACTGATTTCCTTTTGGGTCCGTCATTGCAGATGTTAAAACAAGACTCACGAAAGGTTTGAAACTTTATTGTGAATGCGGTTAAACAGCGTTCACTGGGGCAGCTACAGATTTCTATCGGGGTTTTAAACATCTGCTGTTACTGGCCGTACCAAGTGACGCTAAAGGAAGTCTGTCACCGGTTACCAGGGAAACCAGTTAATCTGAAACACCGGACAATCTCCTTCCGACACCGCTGATCTCCGAAGTTCTCTCTTCTTTTAAAACTTTAAACCTTAAAAAACAGTCAAATAAAGAGGCTTTTAAAGTGACAGGACTAAACAATGGCAAGTGGAGGAAACTGTACGTCAGGTAGGATCTTTTATTCTGATGTTCAGCTCGTTGTTAACGTTTAAAGCTAATATTTGATTTTCCCTCCTCAGGCTCAGATGAAAGAATTGGAGAAGCGCTCATTAAAGAGTGAGTTCAACAAGTTTTCTACTACAAACATCAACATCTGGCATAAAACCAAAGATATCCTCATTAAAGAGTGAGTTCAACAAGTTTTCTACTACAAACATCAACATCTGGCATAAAACCAAAGATATCCTCATTAAAGAGTGAGTTCAACATGTTTTCCATCAGACGTGGTTTTATAATCCCCTACAAAGTGAAGGTTATCTGTTCATTTTATAGTTTGAAGCTTCATGGTAGAGAATCTGCTCGAGCTGAAAAGCTCAATATATTATAACAAACATTTCTTCTACCTGTTTCAGTTTCATTTGATAAAAACTGTTATGTTGATAGAACTTGTCTAACCAGTGCATTAGAATACTTTCTCTGTTAAGAGTGTGTCTTTGTTAAAATGATTTGACTCTTTATTTATCAAAGTGTAAAAGCAGGGAGAAGACTTAGCTTGATGTTTTCAGCGGCACGCCGTCGGGCCACTGAAGTGTGTTGGTTTCCCCCAGAATGACTCGAGTATTCTAGCTTCTTGATGTAACTGCCACGGCGTTAACAGAGGCGCTGAACGCTCCAGGTGGAATCACGAGGTCAACCACAGGCACTCCCGATGTGACTCATGGACGTTGTTCAGTTCTCTATAGAGTCCAGCATTGTTTTCCATCGGAGGCCACTTACATGTCTTGTTTCACTTTCACCTGGGAGTTCTCTGCTTTCACCGTAAACAAATAAACACGTTTTTATTTGATTTATTTATCAGACTATGTTAATCCTTCTTGGGGGAAATTCCGAGGGTCTTGCTTAGGGACCCTCGGTGCATGTTTTTGGACTGTGGGAGGAAAGCAGAGCACCCAGAGGAAACACATGCAAAACCACACAGAACGGCCCCAGCCGGGATTTGAACCGAGACCTTCTTGTTGACTCTAATTAATAATATTCCAATGCGCTCTGCATTCATTTGACTTGAACTCAAAGAAAAGTGTCATAATCTCAATAAATTCACAAGATGGACTTTTTCCTCTAAAGCTGGATTATAAGGAGAAAAGTAATGTCAGGACACAAAAACATCAACATCTTCAAAAGTGTTTATATTTTGTCATCACGATATTAATCCACTGTTTACATGATGTTTTCAAGTAAAAACAGAAAACGTTTGTTGTCTTCAGGGGCGTCCCTTTACGGTGACAACAGTCATTGAAGTCACTGAAATGCAACTTAGGAAGAATCCTAAATGTCAAAACGCAGCTGGGTCTTGGTCGTCGGTCCACTAGAATGTCTTTGTCCTCTGTCTTTATGGTGTTTTGTTCTCTGCGCATGTGTGTGTGGTTTTCATTACAAAAATAAACGGCGCCAACTCGTGGCCCAACCTGCTCACTACACCGTTTTTTGTGTTTTTGGCATTTCCGTGACAAGAGATGTTGTTTTCAAAACATAGCGTTTGACCAAACGATGTGTTTTCTATTGAACCGTCGACGTCTGATCAGCCTGAATAAGCTGATCTGCTGCAGGACTTCATCTGATTGAATGGAAATGGAAAAATGGAAATGGAAAATCAGTGCTGATAAATTCATGATCTGTTGTATATTTTCTTCCAGGGTCATCGCTGAGGAGCTGCGGGACCTCCCCTCAGAGGATGTCCCCCCTCTGACCCCCCTGAGCGGGCTGCAGCCGACCGATCAGGAGAAGACGTTGGTGACCCAGCTGGGAAAAATGATCCGCGTCATTGGAGACCGAGTGCGGGACGACAAGGAGTTCCAGGAGTGAGTTTCATAACAGGCGAAGTAGTGTGATGACCTGATGAGCTCCTTCCCAACCTGCTCTGCTCTGCTGCTGCAGTGCCATCGATGGGATCTCCAGGGGCTGCGGGTCCAAGTGGGACCGCTTGAAGGAGGTGGCAGACAAAGTGTTGGAACAGGGGATCACTTGGGAGAGGATCGCTGTGCTCTTCTATGTGGCC
The DNA here is from genome assembly GCF_963383615.2 of Lipophrys pholis. NCBI lineage: Eukaryota > Metazoa > Chordata > Actinopteri > Blenniiformes > Blenniidae > Lipophrys > Lipophrys pholis. The sequence goes on along the minus strand of NC_137647.1, from coordinate 25,058,568 downwards.
GGGAAGATGGCTGTGAAGGTGGGTCACGCTCGACTTCTAGAACCCTCCGGAGAACCCTCCGGAGAACCCTCCGGAGAACCCTCCGTTCCTGGCTGCGATGCTCCATGTGTGTGTGTGTGTGTGTGTGTGTGTGTCTATCAGATGGTGGAGGCTCATCTCCCCCAGTCCGTGAGGGACATCCTGAGGTGGACGGTGGACTTCTTCAAGGAGAACCTCCTGGGTTGGATCCGGGCGCACGGGGGATGGGTGAGTTCAGTTCACCTCAGCTGAAACTAGATTCTTGTCGCCACTTCAGACTTCTTCTTCTTTTTTTTTACCCAAAATGTCATTATAGCAAATGGAAATATATTATGATATTATATATATATTTAAACAAGGCTTTTACACACAAAGCTCATTAAGCAGAATGTATAATATTGCAGGAGCTTGAGAAATGACTTTTTAATTTTTCATCCACAAATTCCACTGACGCTTTGAGGGAACTGAGTGACCAACACACTAAAAACAGCACTGAAGGCAAAACATTAACAATAATAATAAAATAAAAAATGAAATATTGATGATAGTAAAGATATAAATAGATAAATAATAGAAAAGTATAAAAACACCTTAAATGGGGCATTCTAATGCATTGTGTACTACTAAATACTACACTATGTACCACTAAATACTACATTGTGACGTGATGAATTGTAGGACCAGTTGATATTAAACGAACCAAACACCAAATAAAATGTCATGAAAGAAACATACTTATTTAAAAGCACATAACTGAATCAATATAAAGATGTATAGTATATGTGAGGGACGTCCCGATCACACTTTCTGACCCCCGATACCGATCCGATTTTTCAGAATTGAGTATCGGCCGATACCGATACTTTCCCGATCCGATACTCACATTACTATTGCAAAGATACTCAATAGTGTATTTTTGGAGCAGCTAAGATGTCTGAAGCTAAAAGTACTATTGGCAGAAGCTTTGTTTACCTAGAACTTATTGTAAAACTCACTTATTGAATCAAAATACTTCTCAGAACGACTTAAGAACTTATTTAAACTTTATTCAGTCAGAACAACTAAAACCCAGTTACACTCTGCAGTCTTGTTTCTCTTATTTATCTTAACTTAAACTACTTCACCTGCATTTTGTGGCGAATAAATATTTTTTTAAATGAAACCCAGTGAATCAGTTTGACTAACATATAAAGTATAAAAAAGTACAACATAAACAGTATTCAGTAAAACCAATCAGAAGAACCCAGTTCCACTTCAAAGTGTCTTTGGCTGGTTGGGTAGAAAAGAAGTCCTAAAAAAGTGCAAATATAATAATAAAGATAAATAAATAAATGTTAAACATAAATACTCTCAGACTCCAATGTAACTTCTTTGTGTATTAAATTCCAGTTTACCTTAAAGCAGTATGAGAGGATTGACCTGAATGTCACTAAACATTTACATTTCAATGTGAATTATAAACACTTCAACCTGTTTGGCAAAAGTACTCTGAACATAGTTCTCTCAAAAACGTATTCAGAAAACGATCTTTGTCCTCCCTGTCCTTCTCCCAACAAACCGTCCACCCCTCACTATGAACACGACTCTACACAAGGCTTCAGGACATGTAGTACACATGCCAGGCCTTTAGGGGCGCTGTGACTCACCAAACAACAAAAACACAGAAGAAGACAGACCACATAGAAATGTAAACGTAGACTTGGGCACATAACCCACTCTATATCACTCTAGTTTTATAGGTCTATGGCCCCGCTCCGCCTGCTTCTAGCTTCTGCAGCTCCACCGGAGCTTCTAGTCCCTGATTGTTCTGGTTATTAGGTGACGTAGTGGTTATTAGGTGACGTAGTGGACCGTGGTGGAGTGAGGAGGGGGGAGATTACGTCATCTTTTGTCCACGGATGATGGTCTTTGCTGAGCGTACTCCACTGCATGTTTACTTTTTAGATGTCTTATCAGATTAGTTCTGTTAAACGAAGCTCTGGTGCTCCACCTCTCAGGACTGAGGTGAAGCTCTGGTGCTCCACCTCTCAGGACTGTGGTGAAGCTCTGGTGCTCTGGTGCTCCACCTCTCAGGACTGTGGTGAAGCTCTGGTGCTCCACCTCTCAGGACTGTGGTGAAGCTCTGGTGCTCCACCTCTCAGGACTGGTTTGGTTATCCACCTTAAACTCCCTCCAGACTGCTGGTTGATCCTCTCAGTGGCTTCAGGCTGCTCAGCTCAGTTTACGGCAGGTGGCACACGGGGCTCGCTTTACGGCAGGTCGCACACGGGGCTCGCTTTACGGCAGGTCGCACACGGGGCTCGCTTTACGGCAGCTGACGGGAAAAAGTTTTTTTTTTTTTTAGATCGGCGGGGTGATCGGCTGGATTTGCCGATTCCCGATCACTCACAAATCACTAATCACAGCTGCTTGAATCACTAATATCGGCCCCGATATATATATATATATATATATACACAAAATAGATACTAAGGATGCACTGATACCACTATACGGCAGCGCGCGGTTTACGGCACTTCACCACAAAGCGCGGCGGCCAGTGAGGAGAAGCTGCTCCACCCAGCGCACCCCCACCCTGCGCTTTATGACAAAGTTTGATTGAAAGTACTTTTGTTAACTGTTAGTTCTCAGGTTATGACAAAGTGTTAACCCTTCCTGCTCCGGTCTCCGGACCCTGGTCGGAAGACGCAGGGGAGACCAACTTGTCCTACGGGGTGAAGCTGTCCTCAGCTTCGGGGGGAACGTCCTCGTCTCACAGCCGGAGGACAGCAGGACATGGGACTCAGTTTCTCAGATCAACACTTGTTGTATTTATTGGCCAGTTACTGTAATGTACAGCTTCTCACTAGACCCGCTCTGCATAGCACACTCGCTCACTCAGACACACTGGTCAAGCGAGCAGTGCGCCTCTTAAAGGGGCCACGCACCCACACACACATCCTCTCCACGCCCACATTCTGGAGGTCTGTGATGGCCCTGGCTCTGTGGGGAGCGTAGTCATCCTGGAGGGTGGAGTTCGCTCCACATTCTGGAGATATGGGATTGCCACTGGCTCCAGAATCTCACTGTGAGATCTCACTGGAGAACCCCCCCCCCACCCCCACCACCACCACCTCCACCACCATAACCCTTAGTCTTAAAAAATCGGAAGACTAATAAAGCTGAGAAAAATAAACAAATTTATTTTTAATATAAATTAATTCATCCGGTGAGTGTCAAAGAAAGCCTCAAAGGTACCCCCCCCCCCCCCCCCCCCCCCCCCCCCCCCCCCACACACACACACACACACAAAATAAATCAAATTGGGACTTCAAGGAAATATTTGCCAATAAACAGTGAAACATGAAAAAAAAGGTTAAGATTACAAAACAAAATATCTAATAATTGAAATCGTACTTAAGGAAAAATGTCAACTTGAATAAACGAAAGCAATTCTGCAATTGAAGTCATTTTAACAGAATTTAAGTACCAAAACATTGAAAAGAGTCAAATAAAAATGCAAACTTAAGTACCTGAGGGTATTTCATTACATTTTTCAATCAAACTGTGACTAAGTAACAGTAGTAAAATACCATCATTTCGCATGTTCAAAAAAGAGTGGGCAGAAGTATAACTTACTAAACACAGAGAGTGGACTTCATACATGTGTAAAATAATTCCCCGCAGATGCAGAGGAGAAGAATTCACACGTTATTTAACAGTTTCCAACAATAAATGGGAAACAATCTGATATAGAGACGGGATAATATGGAACAGCTCACAAACGTCCTTATTTTGTTTACTATAATCCTCTTCTCCTGTGGAGTAGAGGAAAACTCAACCAAAATTCCAGGGTACTACGGTCATTTACCTTAGTACTTGCACCATGTAAAATGTGTTCTACAGACGATTCCACAGTCTCTCAGCTTTCTCAGATCGTCAGCACGTTCTAATCCTTCACCATCTAACATCACCATATCGGACACACCTAGGCTGGATCAGGGGTGGCCAGCCTCTGTGCCTGGCAGTGCGCTGGGTGGAGCAGTGGAGCAGTGGAGCAGTGGAGCAGACCAAACACACAATGCTAAAGCCACTGTAAGGAGCAGAAACTCCATTTCTGTCCACTGTTGCCGGCAAGAGCCTCAAACCGTCACTTCAATGGTCAATTTTCCAAAAAGACGGCCGACAAAATAGCGCTGTGCAGTCCTCATTGCCCGCCATGATATGCGCTCCTTACTGTTCCTTGCAGCAAGGTGCCAGAAACCGCGCTGTTATGTCTTCAGTGTGTCTTCCTACATAACAAAGATACGGCCGGTGAAGCTTTTATTAATGTCCACACCGAACAGGGAGTCCACAATGCCTTGTGTCTGTCTCAACTACGGCAGCCCTAGTAGGTCTGAATACACAACAGTAACGGGGTATTGGGTGTCGTGGTTTCGGTGGCAGTTTTATGAGTACGAGTATGAGTACTCATGCCTGGTATCGAACAGATACCTGATACTGGTATCGGTATCAATGCATCCCTAGTTATTATTCTAATGGCCTTCTGTTGAAGTAAAGAAATTGGGTCAATGTTTGTTCTGTAGTTATTTCTCCACATTATCACACCATAGCTCAGGTGTGGAAGAATGAGAGATCTGAATAATAAGTAATGTGAATTATAATGTAGTACTGATGTTGCCTTAAGGATATTAATGTGCAGCTTCCGACTAAGGTTTTCATCAACAGTAATTCCTAAAGATGTACTTGCTTGCACTTGTTTGATTGCTTTACCATTCATTTTATTGTGGGTTTGATTGTTCAAGTCCCGTTTCCAAAGATAACATATTTAGTTTTTGTCAAATTCATTGAGAGTTGATTATAGTCGAACCATCTTTTTAATACTGTGAGCTCTTTTTGTACTATGCTCATGAGCACTGGCAGGTCCTCTCCCGAGCAATAGAGGCTGGTATCATCAGCCTATAACATACAATTAACTTTGTCTAGAATATTACATGCATCGTCTATGTACATAATAAATATCTTTGTTGGAATCAGCATTATCGATGTGGACATTCTGGTCTCTATTGCTGAGGTAGCTTTCCAGCTAAGCATAAGCAACACCCCCGCCACCATACCGCTCTCTGGAGTAGATTGATGACCAGAGCTAATATATTTATCTCCTCGCAGGGGAAATCCTCAATGAATTGACCAATCAGTAGCAGCCACATGCTCGTGGTAGCACTCGGGGGGAGCTGGTGGGGGTCCAAGGTCTTGCTCAGGGACCCCCGGTACATGTCTTTTGGACTGTGGGAGCAAACTGCAATACCTGGAGGAACCCCACACACACACAGAGAGAACAAAGTCCACACAGAAAAGAGCCGGCCAGGATTTCAACCGGGACCTTCTGGCTGTGAGGCGAGAGGCTCACTGTGGTGTCCGGACCGGGGCTGCGGTGATACGTCAATGTACTTGATTATGTCGATTGCGAAAAATGTGCGTTGATGCATCGGAAAAAAACACGATAGTGGCAGCGTGTGGCAGCAGCAACTCCTCCGAGTTTCAACAGCTAATGAAACCACCACCAAGTTGTCTGTTGCTCTGTCCAAGTCGAGCCATGCGCTGGTATTTTCAATAGCGCGTTACAACAGTCCTACCTTGATCTGCACTGTGCGTCACGTGATGAACGTTAGTGGTGAGGTGCACCAGAGGTGGTCCCTGGCTTTATCCTGGAGGTGTTCTAGAGCAGAGCTCCTTCACTGTTTCTGCACCACGGATGGTTTGAAGCAGCATCGTGTTTTGTTGGACCCTCAGGACCGAGGAGGAGAAGGTCTTAACGAGGCTTACCCATCAACAAACCAAACTGATGGAGTTAAGCACAGGAGAAAAAGGTGCTGGTGGAAGTGAAGCAGCTTTCAAAATAACATTCAATGCAGACTAACTTAAACTTAAATGTGCTCTTTCAAAATAAAATTATTTTCTCTCTCTTTGCAGCTCGGCACCAAATAATCCACAGTTTGAGCTCTGTATGCTCACAAACTTATATTCATCTCATCAAAAGTTTAAAAGAATACCACATTACAGTTGAACATACTGTACATATCTTAAAGTTTACATCGGTTACAGTTGGTTGCTCTCAATTTAGTCACTGTGGAGTCAGGACTCACTGTGGAGTCACTATGGACTGATTGTGGGGTCGCTGTGGACTCACTGGAGTCACTATGGACTGATTGTGGGGTCGCTGTGGACTCACTGGAGTCACTATGGACTGATTGTGGGGTCGCTGTGGGTGTTTCTACCTTCATCTATCTTCACCACAGTGGCCAACATGATGAGTGAGAAACAGAAGCCATGAGGAAGTATGATTGGAGGGTTTGTACCTCTGGAGGCGTCTGCCATACAGTGAACAGGACCCCTCCATCACTGTTAGGAGCTTTAGTAGAATCATGGGACCTGCCCACAGACGTTCGCTCCAGAGCTGCAGGATGAAGCTTAACCATGGGACTTTAGCAACATGATGTTCATATAACAGTGCTTTCCTCTCACTCTCGTCTTTTCTGCTTTGTCCTGGTTTTCCTGGCTCTTCTCACTTTTCCACCCCCCTCATGCTCCCTGAGCTCCTCTGTCCCACTGCGTAGTACTTGCTGGAGCAGCAAAGCGCATCCAGACCTACCTCTGTTATGTGTTCCCACCACAGGGAGGACAGTTCAAATGTTGGCAAATTGTGAACAACGCAAGTATGTGATGTCATTACGCGACAGTCCTGGCAGGACCAATATGGAAGTTGCGTTGCAGCTCAGTCGTCGCCGCCGCAGCCTTAAACCTCGATCTCTGTGACACAGCTCCCGCTGAAGCTCCGCCCCTCCTTATACTGAGAGGAGCGTCTGCACCTCGTCTGAACACCAGGGGGCAGTGTTATCAGCGCCAACGTTTCAATAAACCAGTTAACTAAACTCTGTGCGTGTGCGTGTGTGCGTGCGTGTGTGTGTGTGTGTGTGTGCGTGTGCGTGTGCGTGTGTCTCCACAGATCAACAGTTTCTCTGACTTGGCTGTAGCCTCCGTGCAGAGTGTTTCCTCCCTGAGCTCCCACAGCTTCGGCCTCGTTATCATCTTCATCGCCGGTGCAGCTTTAGGGAGTGCGATTACCTGGAGGCTGGCCACGCGACCGTGAAACCACACACATTTATATCATATCACGACACCATGATCGGAATATTTATATTTCAAATGTGCCTGATTGACTCTCATTTTCTACTTTTCTACTCTGTGTTTTCTATGCAAAGATAAACCTTAACTATATTTGTACATGTCTACATTATAAGAACAAATCTCAGAACTGTTATCAGTGTGTACACACACACACACACACACACACACACACACACACACACACACACACACACACACACACACACACACACACACACACACACACACACACACACACACACAGACTATTCTGAGACCCAAACAGCATTAATCAAATCAGCATTAATCATTTGACAATTTGTGAAGTCTTCTCTGTTTTGGCATTATTATTATTATTATTATTATTATTATTAGGACTCAGGTGGTCAGGGACACTTCACAGTGTAGTACATTCATGTTTTACAAACTGAATATGTTGCAATGCTCAATATATTCTACTAACATTATGTTATCAGCATTTTTCTTTTTTAAGTTTAGAATTGTTTCATTGAGCTGCCTGTGTACGGACGACTGATTGTGCCCAAATTAAATAAATAAATACACCATTAAATAATGAATTAAATGTGTCATTAATTAAATAAAATTGGAATTTAATATATAAATGTGTCCTTCAATGTGTAATTAATTAATTAAAATACCAATTCATTTTATGTAAAATACATATATAATTATCAATTAAATAAAATATGAATTAATTTTAATGTAAAAAAACTTTAATTATTTCACTAATTATTTCCTGGTCCGGAGTTGCACTGCTTCATAAATTCATTCTATCTGTCAAACTCAGTGGGCGGATCCCTCCACCTGATTGGTTCCTCTGCACATCAAGTCAGAAGCGATGGATCTCAGATAAAGGATTGGTGCAGAGCTAGCAAATATATTCTGATCCACTGGGTGGCGCTAGATGTTAAAGTCTGCTCCTGGCTCGTCTTGTTTCCACCCGAAAGGTGGAGAACTTTTATTGCCTAACTTCTACGCGTGAGGTTACACTGAGTGTGGTCGGGTATCACAGGTGTTGCACCCTAAAACGTCCCCGTAGCAACACATAGCTAACAATGGTTCCTATCGCTACACTATACACGTCTTTGTTGGTTCGGATACTTAATTTAACTAAACATTATTTGCAACCAACCAAAACCAAGGTGAAGCCTGGGTCCTGCTCGTTAAAGGCCTCAGTGGTGAGAGGGTTCACACTCAAACATCTCTTACCAACTCCCGATAGGAAGTTCCTGCAGACCCTCCGCTGACGGAGCCACCGTGTCTCCAAACTAGAATCCATTGTGGAGGTTCACTTGGTGACGTTGTTGTGGCAGCTCATCTCAGGAAAAGACTTTTAAAGGTCCTGCAGATCCTCCGCTAAGGGAGCCTCATGTTTAGAAACTCTTCAGACCAAAGCAATGGCTTTGACTCCGTCAGCGTTAGCCCCGCCCACTGAGTTTGATGGGCCAGTTTGACAGATACAATTCATTCATGAAGCCGTGCAACCCCGGACCATGAAATAATCAATAAAATAGTGAAGTAATTAAAAGTTTTTTACATAAAATGAATTCATATATTAATTGATTAATGACACATTTATATATTTAAATCCAATTTTAATTAATGACTCATTGAATTAATCATTTAATGGTGTATTTATTTAATTTGGCACACTTAGGCAATTGAATAGTGAAATAATTATATATGTATTTTACATCAAATTAAATGGTATTTTAGTTAATGACACATTCATATATTTCCAATTCTAATAAATTATTGACACATTTAATTATTTAATGGTGTGTTTATTTATTTAATTTGGGCACAATCCGTCCCCTATAGCTGTGCATTGGTTACATATTTTAAATAAATGACACAAAAACACTTTATTGTATTGTGTGATTAAATTGAACCTCAGAAACAGCTGAGATGAAGTGACTCTTCTTGCCTGGAATGACGCCCCAGAAGTGAAGGTCTGTCCTCTCTCTCCCTCGCTGGTTTCAGTTTACAGAAAGTGTGTTGCTCCAACCAGCCAATCAAAACTCAAACCCTATATAGTGTCATTGGGGGACGATTTCAGAATTATTTATGAATTAATACATTTTGTTAATAAACGCCTGTTAGCTGAATTGAACGATTCTTGGTGATTATTGTGTATTTATTGTTGACAATTCACTGGTTTGTAACAGTCTGTGCTCGGATCTCACACCTTCCCTTTTATTTAAGATTGTTATATTTTACACAGAAATAACTAACTTAAATAAACCTTTTACAAATGAGACTGTTATTTTGGTAATGAGCTATTTCCAGTTTATCTGGTGGTGCCCCTCCCTTTTTATTATTAATAAATAAATAACAGATTTATTCAAATACATTTTTCATTAATAAATGATTTTTTGATCATTTGTTAACTTTAAGTAACTAATCAATTACTTCAGGAGTTGTTAATGAGTAAATGACCGTTTACTTCCATTAGTAATTTCAGATTTTCATAAATTTCTTCCAGTGATTTATTACTTTCAGTAATCTATTACTTACAGTAATTTAATGCTAATAACCAACATAAATTCTAACACCAGGTAGGAAGCACCATTAATTGTGAATCAATTTCACCTGTTGTATAAATGAAACAGACATGAGGAAATGAGAGGTGATTATCAAGACAGCTCCTATAAAGGAGGTTCTGCAGGTGGTGACCACAAACCATGACGCTGTTCTCATGGTTCCTGGCTGATGTTCTGCTCACTTGTGAATGTTGTTAGTGTTCTCAGTCCTGGAGGCAGCAGGAGGCGAGTCTACATCCAACACTAGTTGCTCAGGTTGAGCAACTCATCCAAGGTGGGACATCAATGTGAGCTGTGATAAGGTCTGCTGTGTCTCCCAGCACAGTGTCCAGAGCATGGAGGAGACACCAGGAGACAGGCCAGGACACCAGGAGACGTGGAAGGGGGCGTAGGAGGGCAACAAGCCAGCAGCAGGACCACTACCTCCTCCTTTGAGCAAGAAGGAACAGGAGGAGCCCTGCAACATGACCTCCAGCAGGTCACTAATGTGATGTTTCTACTCACATGGTCAGAAACAGACTTCACCAGGGTGCTATGAGGGTCCACATCTACCAGGGGGAGCTGTTCTTACAGCCCAACACCCTGCAGGGCCGTTGGCATTAGCCAGAGAACAGCAACACTGGCAGGTTGGCCAGTGGAACCCTGGGTTCTTCACAGATGAGAGCAGCTTCACACTGAGCACATGTGACAGACGTGACAGAGTCTGGAGAATGTGGAGAACGTTCTGCCATCAGGTACCGGGATGAGATCCTCAGACCCAGTGTGAGAACAGATGCTGGTGCAGTGGTTCCTGGGTTCCTTCTGATGCAGGACAATGCCAGGCCTCATGTGGCTGAAGTGTGTCAACAGTTCTTCCATGATGAAGGTCTTGATGCTCTGGACTGGCCTGCCGGTTCCCCAGACCTCAATCCAACTGTCTGGTTCCATCCACCAAACATACACACACACACACACACTACTGAGCCTTATTTTGACTTGTCTGGAGAAGTTTTACCTGACGTTGGAGCAGCCTGCAATGTCATTCTCCACTTTTATTTTGATAGGATTCCAAATCCAGAATAGTTTGATTTACAATGATCATTTTTATGTTATTTTGTTCTCAACCTACTCTACTATATATTGAATAAAGACGTTCAACTGAGATATTTCATTAATTGAGATCTAGGATCTCCCCCTTGAACTGCTACCTTATTGTGGTGGGGGAGTTTGAGTACCCAAATGATCCTAGGAGCTACGTTGTCGGGGGCTTGCCCCCCAGTAGGGTCTCCCAAGGCAAACTGGTCCTAGGTGACGAGTCAGACCAAAAGCAGTTCAACAAGCCCCCTATGAAAAAACTACAAAAGAGGAAAGTGACGTTGCCCGGCGAGGCGCAGCCGGGGCCTCACCCTGGAGCCAGGCCTGGGGTTGGGGCCCGCATGTGAACGCCTGGTGGCCGGGCCTTTGCCCGCGGGGCCCGGCCGGGCCCAGCCCGAAGGAATGACGCGGGTCCTTCCTCTTCCTCCTGTGAGCCCACCACCCACAGAGACTACCGTAGGGGTTGGGTGCAGTGTGGATTGGGTGGCAGTCGACGGCAGGGGCCTCGACGACCTGATCCCCAGACACAGAACCTGGCTTTTGGGACATGGAACGTAACATCGCTGGGGTGGAAGGAGCCTGAACATGTGCGGGAGGTTGAGAGATAACATCTAGATATAGTCGGGCTCACCTCCACCCACAGCTTGGACTCTGGAACCCAGCTCCTCCACAGGGGCTGGACACTCCACTTCTCTGGAGTTGCCCGCGGTGAGAGGCGGCGGGCTGGCGTGGGCCTGCTTATTGCCCCACAGCTCAGCCGCCATGTGTTGGAGTTCACCCCGGTGAACGAGAGGGTCGCGTCCCTACGCCTTTGGGTAGGGGACAGGTCTCTGACTGTTGTCTCGGCCTACGGACCGAACAGCAGTACAGAGTACCCGACCTTCTTGGAGTCCCTGGGAGGGGTGCTGGATAGTGCTCCAACTGGGTACTCCGTTGTTCTATTGGGGGACTTCATCGCCCACGTGGGCAACGACAGTGAGACTTGGAAAGGGGTGATTGGGAGGAACGGCCTCCCTCATCTGAACCCGAGAGGTGTTCTGTTATTAGACTTCTGTGCTAGTCACAGTTTGGCCATAACGAACACCATGTTCGAGCACAGGGGTGTCCATAAGTGCACTTGGCACCAGGACACCCTCTGCTGGAGGTCCATGATAGACTTTGTGGTCGTGTCATCTGATCTCCGGCCACATGTCTTGGACACTCGGGTGAAGAGAGGGGCAGAGCTGTCAACTGATCACCACCTGGTGGTGAGTTGGATGCGCTGGACGGGGAGAAAGCCGGACAGACTCGGCAGGTCCAAACGTGTCACGAGGGTCTGTTGGGAACGCCTGGCCGAGCCCTCTGTCCGCGCAGTCTTCAACTCCCGCCTCTGGGAGAGCCTCTCACAGATTCCGGGGGAGGTTTGAGACATTGAGTCCCAGTGGACCATGTTCTCCACCTCCATTGTTGAAGCTGCTGCTCAGAGCTGTGGTCGCAGGGTCTCTGGTGCCTGTTGTGGCGGCAACCCCCGAACCCGGTGGTGGACACCGGAAGTAAGGGATGCCGTCAAGCTGAAGAAGGAGTCCTATCGGGCGCAGTTAGCTCATAGGACTCCTGATGCAGCTGACAGGTACTGGCAGGCCAGGCGGACCCCAGCCCGGGCTGTGGTGGAGGCAGAAACTCGGGCCTGGGAGGAGTTCAGGGAGGCCATGGAGGAGGACTATCGGTCGGCCCCGAGGAAATTCTGGCAAACCATCCGGCTGCCTCAGGAGGGGGAAGCAGTTTTTCACCAACACTGTTTACAGTGGAGGTGGGGAGCTGTTGACCTCAACTGGAGATGTCGTCAGGCGGTGGAAGGAATACTTCGAGGACCTCCTCAATCCCACCATCACGTCTTCCGCTGAGGAAGCAGAGGCTGGGTTCTCTAGTTGCTAAGCTCCTCGGTGGCAAGGCACCGGGAGTGGATGAGATTCGCCCTGAGTTCCTTAAGTCTCTGGATGTGCAGGGACTGTCGTGGCTGACACGTCTCTGCAACATTACGTGGTGGTCGGGGACAGTGCCTCTGGAGTGGCAGACCGGGGTGGTGGTCCCTCTTTTTAAGAAGGGGGATCGAAGGGTGTGTTCCAACTACAGGGGGATCACACTCCTCAGCCTCCTTGGGAAAGTTTATTCCAGGGTACTGGAGAGGAGGATCCGGCCGTTAGTCGAACCTCGGATCCAAGAGGAACAATGCGGTTTTCATCCAGGTTGCAGAACACTGGACCAGCTCTATACTCTCCACCGGGTACTCGAGGGTTCATGGGAGTTCGCCCAATCAGTCCACATGTGTTTTGTGGACCTGGAGAAGGCGTTCGACCGTGTCCCTCGGGATGTCCTGTGGGGGGTGCGCAGGAGTTTGGTTCGCATTGCCGGCAGTAAGTCGGAAATGTTCCCAGTGCACGTTGGCCTCCGGCAGGGCTGTCCTTTGTCACCGGTTCTGTTCATAACTTTTATGGACAGAATTTCTAGGCACAGCCAGGGACCGGAGGGGGTCCGGTTTGGGGACCACAGGATCTCGTCTCTGCTTTTTGCAGACGATGTGGTCTTGTTGGCTTCATCAAACCTGGACCTTCAGCGTGCACTGGCGCGGTTCTCAGCCGAGTGTGAAGCAACTGGGATGAGGATCAGCACCTCTAAATCCGAGGCCATGGTTCTCCACCGGAAAAGGTGGCTTGCCCCCTTCAGGTCGGTGGAGAGGCCTTGTCCCAGGGGGAGGAGTTCAAGTATCTCGGGGTCTTGTTCAGGAGTGGGGGGAAGATGGAGCGTGAGATCGACAAGTGGATCGGTGCAGCGTCTGCAGTTATGCGGTCGCTGTATCGGTCCGTCGTGGTGAAGAAGGAGCGAAGCCAAAAGGCGAGGCTCTGGATTTACCGGTCAATCTTTGTTCCTACCCTCACCTATGGTCATGAGCTTTGGGTCATGAACCGAAAGAACGAGATCCTGGATACAAGCGGCTGAAATGAGTTTCCTCCGTAGAGTGGCTGGGCGCACCCTTAGAGATAGGGTGAGGAGCTCAGTCACCAGGGAGGAGCTCGGAGTAGAGCTGCTACTCCTCTGCATCGAGAGGAGCCAGCTGAGGCTCAGGCATCTGTTTGGGATGCCCCCCGGACGCCTCCCTCGGAAGGTGTTCCGGGCATGTCCCTCCGTTAGGAGGGCCTCGGGGCAGACCTAGGACAAGCTGGAGGGACTATGTCTTTCAGCTGGCCTGGGAACGCCTTGGGGTCCCACCGGAGGAGCTGGAGGACGTGTCTGGGGTGAGGGAAGTCTGGGCTTCCCTGCTGAGACTGCTGCCCCAGCGACCCGGCCCCGGATAAGAGGAAGAAAATGGATGGATGGATGGATGGATGGATGTTATTTTAGTGTTCTTTTATTTTTTGAGCAGTGTGTATTTGACTTCTGCACTGTGGCCCGATGGTGAAATGGTTCAACGCTGCTGACTGCAGCACTTGTTGGTCGGGGCTCCACTGTCAATGTTCACTTACAGATTAATGAAAAAAGATCATTTAACCAAACTCACTTTTTACCAACCCGTTGAGAAGACTACTTTAAATAATTAAGTAGTAATGTGGGGTTGTAAAACTTGCTTAACTTGATGTATCCCAGTTACATGAACTTAGGATAAAGGATTTATTGTCCCAGTGTCCTTAGCGTATTCTGTCAGACATGCACAGATCTACTGTTGTCCCACAGCGTGTCCACACACGTCTCCAGTCACCTGGAGCTCCTAACAATCTCAGTTATCATCAGAGTAGTGGGATTACTTTGTTCAGCACACTGATTTGGTAAGTAAATACTTTATTGTAAACCATTACTTTGTCTGATGAGACAGGGCTCCTGACTTTAGTCCTGTTCAGAATGTGGCAGTGCACAATTTAAAAGCAGTATTTATTTGTGGTTTTTTTGATACTTGGAAAAAACAATATTATGTAGCTGCAGCCCTGATTACGTACAATACTACTACAACCTGGTGTACTGGTGGTTGGTTCCATACGGGTCTGTGTCTTTAACCTGTTGCTTTAACTTTATGTTCTGGTTCACTGTCCTTGTTTCAGGCTGTCCACACACACACACACACACACACACACACACACACACACACACACACACACACACACACACACACACACACACACACACACACACACACACACACACACACACACACACACACACACAGTAATTAAAGGTATTCACCTAATGCCTCATAAACTGAATGAATCCTTCTATTATGTGTATTTATTTAACAGGAAGGGTTAACAGACAGTGTTACTATATCATCCAGCAGATACTTTTATCCAAGGCAACGTACATCTGAGAATTTATACAACAGAAGTAAAGCTCAGATTAGGAGATTACATAAATTAGATCCATGAAGTTAGTTTGAGTCCAGGAGGACAAAAGGGGGACAACTGGCAGTACAGACGTACATTAATGTCTCTACAGTCGGATCATGATAAAACCATTAATAAATTAATCAAGTTTGTTCATCCTAATTTTAGACTGTTCAAAATAAAACATTAGTAGTAGTAGTTTGAGACTATTGAAAATATTAGTTTATTGCATATTTAAATGTGTAACTTAATAATTCATTGCACATTTCAGTTTGAGTATTAGTCACACAATTCTAAAGTAATTTTTGCACGTCAGAATGATTAATTGTCCATTTAAATTAAATTAATTAAAATAAATTCATCATTTTTAATTCGTTAGAAAAATAAGTAATCATAGGTTTTTGATTTTTAAAGTCAATTAATAGCACATCTAGAAAGAAATATCCTCAAACTGGAACAAGTTGTGATCTAATTTGCTTTGACCCGTGAAATGTCGTATCACTGAAACTCATTCTGAACCAAGTACTCAACACTTTGAAGTTCAGTTGAACTGTTCTGGTTTTTTCTTCCATCTTTTCAGGTGCAGCAGTGCAGTATCATGTAGTACAGTGGATCTGTCAGTACTGCACATTTTCTGCTGAAAAGAGAGGCGACTGGTTTGAAACATGGAGGCCTCATCGACACCCCGACTCCCATGTCTTCATAAAGACTGTCTCTACAAATTAAAACTCTATAATACACTCAAAGTACACATATCAACATGGCACACTCAAACGGATGCAGGCAGAATTGAGGAAACTTCATTTCACTGTCAGTTGTGTAACTTTGTGGATCCTTGCACAGAAGCAGAGTTTTTTACCCATTTGGGAAGACATTTTAAACTGAGACAAATATATACAATAAAATTAATTATAAATGATAATAATACTAAGAGGTGAGTAGAGCTCAGATATTACCTGAATCACTGGGAACACACAAATCTGTTCATTTTCATCTGCAATCTGGCCGTGATTTCTTCCATCAAGCAAATCAAGTTATTTTCACAGTGTGACTTTTATAGAAGTAAAGGATCCAAACACTTTGACCACCAGTGTAACGTGCTCCCAAAGTACCCAGTCAAAATACTTCAAATCAAATGAAAGGGGTCCGGAGGTGCCCCACTGATCTCACTCATAAATGATCATAATCTGCAAGAACCAAAATATTGGAGCTTCCTGGGTAAATTAGTTCATAGTACATAATGTGAGGGAGGTACTACCATTGTACTGGAGGGAGGTACTGCCGTCGTACTGGAGGGAGGTACTACCATTGTACTGAAGGGAACTACTGCCATCGTACTGGAGGGAGGTACTGCCATAGTACTGGAGGGAGGTACTGCTATTGACTGTTAGAGACATGAAGGGCATACAGGAGTACACCCTTCACCTGTATTACCCAAAATGAATAGAAAACACTCATTCAAGTATTCATGCTCGGATTGGGAAACGAAAACCTTCCTCTAAAACTGCCGACTTTTGAAGAACAAACTACTCAGGTAATATTACTCAAGTACACACTTTGCAGGTACTTCTTTGATGTCTGAAAATAATCTGACTTGATTTGATTCTAGTTCTTGTTACGTTCAATTGAAACACTGAGGTAAGATAAACTACCGTTCAAAAGTTCGGGGTCAGCCAGACAATTTTGTGTTTTCCATGAAAAGTCACACTTTTATTTACCACACCAGATGTAAATCGAATAGAAAATATAGTCCAGACATTGACAAGGTTAGAAATAATGGTATTTATTTGAAATAATTTTTGCTTTGGTCAAAGAATCCTCTATTTGCAGTAATCCCAGCATTGCAGTACTTTGGCCTTCTAGCTGTTAATTTGTTGAGGTAATCTGGAGGAATGTCACCCGACACTTCTAGAAGCTCCTCCCACAAGTTGGACTGGCTGGACGGACACTTCCTGCGTCCCATACGGTCAAGCTGCTCCCACAGCAGCTCAATGGGGTTTAGATGTGGTGACGGTGCTGGCCACTCCATTCCAGATAGAATACCAGCTGCCTGCTTCTCCTCTAAATACTCCTCCACCCTCTGGAGGTGCTCTGGCTCATTGTCCTGCTGGAGGATGAAACTGGCTCCAACCAAGCGCTGTCCTCAGGGGACGGCATGGCGCTGGAACATGGAGGGATAGCCTTCCTTATTCAAAATCCTTTTCCCCTGAACAAACCTCCCACCTTACCAGCACCACAGCAACCCCACACCATCACCTTACCAGCACCACAGCAACCCCACACCATCACCTTACCCCACCTTACCAGCACCACAGCAACCCCACACCATCACCTTACCCCACCTTACCAGCACCACAGCAACCCCACACCATCACCTTACCCCACCTTACCACCTTACCAGCACCACAGCAACCCCACACCATCACCTTACCCCACCTTGCTTGACAGGTGGTGTCAGACTCTCTTCCAGCATCTTTTCAGTTGTTCTGCGTCTCACTAATGTTCTTCTGTGTGATCCAAACACCTCAAACTCCCATTCGTCCGTCCATAACACTTCTGTCCAGTCCTCCTCTGTCCAATGTCTCTGTTCTTTGTCCAGATTAATCTTTTCTTTTATTATCCAGTCTCAGATTTGGCTCTTTCTTTGCCACTCTGCCCTGAAGGCCGGCATCCCGGAGTGGCCTCTTCACTGGAGAGGTTGACTCTGGCGTTTAGCCGGTACTATTTAATGAAGCTGCCAGTTGAGGACCTGTGAGGCGTCTATTTCTCAAACTGGAGACTCTAATGTACTTCTCTTCTTGCTCCCACTTCTCTTCCTGCTCTGGTTAGAGCCTGTTTGTGCTGTTCTCTGGAGGGACTAGGACACACCGTTGGAGGAAATCTTCACTTTCTTGGCAGTTTCTCGCATGGAATAGCCTTCATTTCTAAGAACCAGAACAGACTGTCGAGTTTCACATGAAAGTTCTTTTTCTGGCCATTTGGAGCCTGAATCCACCCCAACACATGTGATGCTCCAGATACTCAAGCTGCTCAAAGGAAGCTCAGTTTTATAGCTTCTCTCAGCAGCTAAACTGTTTTCAGCTGTGCTCACATGATTGCTCAAGGGTTTTCTAATCATCCATCAGCCTTCATTGAACCAACAACCAGACATTTGCAGCTAGAAGAGTCATTTACCACATTAACAATGTATAGAGTGTATTTCTGATTAGTTTAAAGTATCTTCATTGAAAAAAAACTGTCCTTTTCTTTCAAAAATAAGGACATTTCTAAGTGACCCCCAACTCTTGAATGGTAGTGTAGTTTTGTACGATAGTTATGTATTGTTATTTTAACTCTATCACTGCTGGACAGGATAGGCCATGATCAAAGATTTAAGTTTTGTGTTCTGTTCAACGGAGTATTTTCAAAAATATTTTCATGTAATTTTCATCCATCGAGTGATCATTCATTGTTTTTGAGTCATTACTGTTAGATAATGTGTTTTTAATTGAATTGGCCTGTTAAGTTGACTTCAATATGATGAATGACTAAAACCAAAGATAAGCTTTCAGTTACTTTGAGTACTGCAAACTCAAAATATATAAGTGTAACGCGTGTGTTTGCGACCCAATTGCAGCACAGCGGACACACAGATACGGATGGTGAGGGCTTTATTTAAGTAGAAGGTGATACCTGCAATACAACAGAAGAACCAGCAGGCGAAGATCCAGACGGGGGAGCCCCCAGTGCAGCAAAACAAGAGTCTCGATTTCAAAAGGGAATTACCAGGAACTCGGGGTCAGGGACAGAAGGCTGAGGTTACAGACAGGGTTCAGGCAAGGCCGGCTGGTCAAAGGCAGGCAGAGTAGGCAGAGTAGGCAGCAGGTCTGGCGTGCGAGCAGGAGAGAACAATCTGGTCAGTGGGTGAGTGGAGAGCAGGAGTCTATATACTGAACCAGTCTGATTGAAAGAAGGTGAGTGGAGCTGCCTTGATGAGGTGGCTGGCTGGCAGAGTGGAGCAGAGGTGGAGCAGAGGGGGGTGTGGCTGGCAGTCAGAGCAGAGTGGCTGAACTGTGACAGAACCCCCCATTGAGGCCTTGCATTGACTACCGGGGCCTTAACGACATTACAGTGAAGAACCGGCACCCCCTCCCTCTCATCTCGTCAGCCTTCGAGCTCCTGGAAGGGGCCACCATCTTCACTAAACCAGATCTCCGCAACGCCTACCACCTGGTCCGCATCCGAAAGGGGGACGAGTGGGAGACGGCGTTCAACACACCTACCGGACACTACGAGTACCTGGTCATGCCTTTTGGCCTCACTAATATCCCCGCAGTCTTCCAAGCCCTCGTCAATGACATCTTCCGTGACATGCTCGACAAACATGTCTTTGTCTACCTGGACAACATCCTCATCTACTCCAGGACCAAGGAGGACCATGTCCACCATGTCCAGGCGGTACTCCAGCGGCTTCTGGCGAACTCCCTCTTTGTGAAGTGTGAGTTTTCATGCCTCCTCGGTCTCCTTCCTGGGGTATGTGATTGGCCAGGGGAACCTCCAGATGGATCCAGCCAACGTCTCCGCTGTCGCTGCCTGGTCCACCCCCGAGTCTCGTAAGCAGCTACAGAGGTTCCTTGGCTTTGCCAATTTGTACCGCCGCTTCATCCGGGGGTACAGCACGGTAGCAGCCCCTCTCACCACACTCACCTCTTCCAGGGTGCCCTTCTGCTGGTCCCCAGCGGCCGCCGCTGCCTTCGACACCCTCAAACGATAACGATAAATAGATGATAACTACTCCACTGCGCAAAAAAATGTTTGGCCACTAGATGTAGAGGTTATATTGATAGTATGACTGCCCTGGACCAATTTATTGCCACTTTAAAGGAAAGTAAAACTACACTGTCTGAAAATAAATGAAGAAAATCAAAGAGGAGTTTCTTCCATCGCTTCTCAAGTTGTTATCTGCGTCATAATGTTTATTATCTGAAATACTCAGTCCGTGAATAAAACTTTTTTTCCTGATCTGCCTGCCATTTTCTTTTTTTGATTGGTCGGTTGTGGGCGCCATATGATTCAGCGAGGGAGGTTGGAGCATAGAGCTATATTGAAGATATAGATCCATCCATCCATCCATCCATCCATCCATCCATCCATCCATTGACCTCCTCTTATCCGGGGCCGGGTCGCGGGGGCAGTAGTCTAAGCAAGGAAGCCCAGACTTCCCTCGCCCCAGACATGTCCTCCAGCTCTTCCGGTGGGACCCCAAGGCGTTCCCAGGCCAGCCGAAAGACATAGTCCCTCCAGCTTGTCCTAGGTCTGCCCCGAGGCCTCCTATCAGAGGGACATGCCTGGAACACCTCCCTAGCGAGGCGTCCGGGGGGCATCCCAAACAGATGCCCGAGCCTCAGCTGGCTCCTCTGGATGTGGAAGAGCAGCGGCTCTACTCCGAGCTCCTCCCTGGTGACTGAGCTCCTCTACTATCTCTAAGGGGGCGCCCAGCCACCCTACGGAGGAAACTCATTTCAGCCGCTTGTATCCGGGATCTCCTTCTTTCAGTCATGACCCAAAGCTCATGACCATAGCTGAGGGTAGGAAGGAAGATCGAGCGGTAAATCCAGAGCCTCGTCTTTTGGTTTAGCTCCTTCTTCACCACGACGGACCGATACAGCGACCGCATAACTGCAGACGCTGCACCGATCCGCCTGTCGATCTCACGCTCCATCTTCCCCCCACTCCTGAACAAGACCCCGAGATACTTGAATTCCTCCACCTGGGACAAGGTCTCTCCACCCAGCTGAAGGGGGCAAGCCACCTTTTCCGGTCGAGAACCATGGCCTCGGATTTAGAGGCGCTGATCCTCATCCCAGTTGCTTCACACTCGGCTGCGAACCGCGCCAGTGCACGCTGAAGGTCCAGGTTTGATGAAGCCAACAAGACCACATCATCTGCAAAAAGCAGAGACGAGATCCTGTGGCCCCCAAACCGGACCCCCTCCGGTCCCTGGCTGTGCCTACAAATTCTGTCCATAAAAGTTATGAACAGAACCGGTGACAAAGGACAGCCCTGCCGGAGGCCAACGTGCACTGGGAACAGGTCCGACTTACTTCCGGCAATGTGAACCAAACTCCTGTTCCGGGCGTACAGGGACCGGACAGTCCTTAGCAAAGGGTCCTGGACTCCATACTCCTGAAGCACCCCCAACAGGACGTCCCCAGGGACACGGTTGAACGCCTTCTCCAGGTCCACAAAACACTTGTGGACTGGTTGGGCGAACTCCCATGAGCCCTCGAGTACCCGGTGGAGAGTATAGAGCTGATCCAGTGTTCCGCGACCTGGACGAAAACCGCATTGTTCCTCTTGGATCCGAGGTTCGACTAACGGCTGGATCCTCCTCTCCAGTACCCTGGAATAGACTTTCCTGGGGAGGCTGAGGAGTGTGATCCCCCTGTAGTTGGAACACACCCTCCGATCCCCCTTCTTAAAAAGAGGGACCACCACCCCGGGCTGCCACTCCAGAGGAACTGTCCCCGACCGCCACGCGATGTTGCAGAGACGTGTCAGCCACGACAGTCCCTGCACATCCAGAGACTTAAGGAATTCAGGGCGAATCTCATCCACTCCTGGTGCCTTGCCACCGAGGAGCTTAGCAACTAGAGAACCCAGCCTCTGCTTCCTCAGCGGAAGACGTGATGGTGGGATTGAGGAGGTCCTCGAAGTATTCCTTCCACCGCCTGACGACATCTCCAGTTGAGGTCAGCAGCTCCCCACCTCCACTGTAAACAGTGTTGGTGAAAAACTGCTTCCCCCTCCTGAGGCGCTGGACGGTTTGCCAGAATTTCCTCGGGGACGACCAGTAGTCCTCCGCCATGGCCTCCTCGAACTCCTCCCAGACCCGAGTTTCTGCCTCCACCACGGCCCGGGCTGCGGCCCGCCTGGCCTGCCGGTACCTGTCAGCTGCCTCTGGAGTCCTATGAGCTAACAGCGCCCGATAGGACTCCTTCTTCAGCCTGACGGCATCCCTTACTTCCGGTTTCCACCACCGGGTTCGGGGGTTGCCGCCATGACAGGCACCAGAGACCCCGTGATCACAGCTCCGAGCAGCAGCTTCGACAATGGAGGTGGAGAACATGGTCCACTCAGACTGAATGTCTCCAACCTCCCCCGGAATCCGTGAGAAGCTCTTCCGGAGGCGGGAGTTGAAGACTGCGCGGACAGAGGGCTCGGCCAGGTGTTCCCAACAGACCCTCATGACACATTTGGGCCTGTCGAGTCTGTCCGGCTTTCTCCCCGTCCAGCGCATCCAACTCACCACCAGGTGGTGATCAGTTGACAGTTCTGCCCCTCTCTTCACCCGAGTGTCCAAAACACATGGCCGGAGATCAAATGACACGACCACAAAGTCTATCATGGACCTCCAGCGGAGGGTGTCCTGGTGCCAAGTGCACTTATGGACACCCCTGTGCTCGAGCATGGTGCTCGTTATGGCCAAACTGTGACTAGTACAGAAGTCCAATAACAGAACACCGTTCAGGTTCAGATCAGGGAGGCCGTTCCTCCCAATCACCCCTTTCCAAGTCTCACTGTCGTTGCCCACGTGGGCATTGAAGTCCCCCAGTAGAACAATGGAGTCCCTAGTTGGAGCACTATCCAGCACCCCTCCCAGGGACTCCAAGAAGGCCGGGTACTCTACTCCCTGTCCCCTACCCGAAGGCGTAGGGACGCAACCCTCTCGTTCACCGGGGTAAACTCCAACACATGGTGGCTGAGCTGTGGGGCAATAAGCAAGCTCACGCCAGCCCGCCGCCTCTCACCGCGGGCAACTCCAGAAAATCTTCAGAATCAACACTGATTGTGTCCTGGGAGGAGCCTGAAGCAGACGACACTGTAGCACTAGAGAGGTTAAGTGGAGATATATAACTGTTCCATAACACATGCAGGACTGCTCGCTGAGCTGGCGATTCAGACATTGCCGTCAGAGTGCAGAGTGCATTTCCAAACTCTTGGTGCTCAAACTGTAGTGAGAAATCACCCAGAAGTTCAAGTCTCTCTTTTAGTATATCAATCAATTGCTGCACAGATGCTGGTACTTCTGGAAGCTGGACACGCCGGGCTTCTCTGGAGGAAAGAACAACTCAAAGTAACAAAGTCTGAAAAGAGGAGAGAAAAGGTGGGAGAAAAAGAAGTCACAACTGATTAAAATATAGTTGACTCCTATACCATACAGCTGCAAATGAGGATCATTTTCCAGATTAGTCTATGAATTAAAAATAATAAATATATATATATAATTTTTTTTCTAAAAACAAAGTCTATGCAGGTTTTCATTTCTTCTTTCTGTACTATGCTGGCATATACTGTACTTGGGAAATACATTAAATTCATTCAGCAAAAAAAACAAAACAAAAGAGAGGAGAGAGTGTGTGTGAGAGGAGTTGGTGAGGAGAGACAGAGGGGTGTGATGGGGGGAAGAGCAATAGTAAGGAGAAGAAAGAAGAGTGTGGAGAAGAAAGCAAGCTGAGGAGTGAGGCAGGGGAGAGAACATACCATTTTGAGTTGCTTTAATGGAGAAGGAATGTCCTTGGGGTCACCATCAGCTTTCCACCAACTGTGTATGCTGTTACAGGGTGGTAATCCATCAGCACATCTGGATCCAGGAGAAGGAGGTCTGCAGAGGTGTGCTCAACAACCTCATAGGACCTGAAATGTTCAATGAACCAGGAAGACAGCATTTTACAAATGAATGTCACCTCCTCTGCATTCACAAGAATGTTCACAATCTTATGGTATTCTGGGAGGCCACTGCATTCCCCTACAGTTAAAATCATGTCCGCCGCATACAGTGTCCCATGCAGGTGAATCGTTTTAGACAGAGACACACGGTCTAGATGAGGGTACTTCTTCTGTATTTTACATTGGAGTGATGGATCCAATTCTGAAACCCTGATTACGTTCACATTTTCCACATAGAGTTTTGACTTGAAAATGTTTCCACTATCCAGATAGTAGGCCATCATCTGCTTGTGTTTTGTGGAAAGAGTGATCAGCACATTTTTCCAGTTGTGAGTGTCACGGACCTCCTTTTTAAAGAAGCTATGTTTTGCTTCGAATCTCATCGTCCACAATTCCACTAAAGGCCCAAAGCAGCAAATAAGATGTTGGTAGTGGTCAATGAAATGGTGTTTTGGCCTCCGTCTGAAATCTGGAAATGTACTAGTGAGCAACAGGCGAGTCTGTTTGACACAACAATGTCAACAATATCCTTGAGGTCCATTAAAATCTCCCATGCCGGCCAGAGGACGAGGAGACGGCTGGTTCTGTGGTGAGGCTGTGACGGTGACGGGAGCGGAGCAGACTGCCAGAGTGTCTCATCACGTCTTCCCGCAGGAGTGTCTCATCGCGGCTTCCTGCAGGAGTCTGCGGCGAGAAGCGGAGGTCTTCCGACAGGAAGAGGGTCGCTGGTCTGGCTGTCCAGAGGGAAGGGAGGTCGCTCCAGCGCTGTTACCCTCCGGCGATGAAGAAGATGTGGCTGTTGGGGGCGCAGGAGCCAGTGGAGCGTAATAGTTGGACAGGCTGAGTCCAGGAGGTGAGGCTGCTGCACCCGAGCGTCCCTTATGACCACGAATTACCACCTCCGACCATGGCGGCTGATGGTTGGGGGTGGAGCAGGAGGAGGAGCGAGGACAGGTGGCAGGATCCCACCAACTGTGTCCTGAAGGTCCTGAACGGTGGCGTTGAACGAGGACAGCTGTTTGGACTGGTCCACGGCTCCCTCCATGAAGCTGGACAACATGGCGTCCTTCTTCTCCAGTTCTCTGGAGAGACGTTGAAGATCATCTTTAAGGTCAGTGAACTTCTTATTAGCTTTTTTGAGTAAAATATGATCCTCAGAAGACATGGTTTATTTAGATGGTGCTTATCGAAGTAAAAAAGTAAAAAATAAAAAAGGTAGGGGGGGCACAGAGCTGAAGGTGAGGGGGCCTGTAACCTCAACTCCTGCCGGATCAGGCAAAGGCTCTGCACCCCCGAGTCTGATCCGATGAGTCCAGAAAAATCTAAATCGCATTTGTTTGCTGGTCTGCACACACACAAAGACAAAGAGGGTGGAACACATGCTCTGCTCGCTCGCTGCTCTGCTCGCTCGCTGCTCTGCTCGCTCGCTGCTCTGCTCGCTCGCTGCTCTGCTCGCTCGCTGCTCTGCTCGCTCGCTGCTCTGCTCTCTCGCTGCTCGGCTAATTATAAACGGGAGTAAGCGGAGCAATGTCCAATTTTCATACCCATTACCAGCAACAGTTCCTTTTTCAAAACTTGCTTTTGGAATTGTTTGAGGCTTGTTTACTTTGTTCGAATATTTGTAGGGAAATGCTTTTATGCAGTTGTTCAATGCATCAAATGTAATGAAACCTTTTGAGATCAGAGTTTTCAAACATAAGGACAACTCCAAAGGGATGACGCCTTCAAAAAGGTCATGCAAAACATCTGGAGGAAAGCCAGTTATTGGGTGAAAAAACAGTAGCTGTTTGCCCAGTACACATTCCCGTTTTACCCCATTAACACTGTGGAGGCTGTCGTTCTGCCTAAGTTCTTCCAGAAATGTATTGTGTTGATCAACACCCCTCAATTGGAAATCAGTGACTTCAGTGGTTGCAATTTGGTTCCGACTTATCAAACAATAGCGACAGAACTTGTCAACAGTAAAACTTTCGTAAAAACCTGCCAGACCATGTGCACCAAGGTTATCGGCATTTAGACAATATACAGTGCCCTTAACAGACAGACCCAAAACTTGGACAAAAAGTCCCTCTTGTTCCAGACACATTATGTGTTTAATCAATGGCTCAAAACTTTTCATAACCGTACTGTTTGCTGAATTGAACTGAAATTTTATCGGAATCTTGCTGGCAAATTTAAAACTACCCAATATACTGCAGTGATCTTGTGAAGTTTTCTAGAGGTGCCCAGTGGGTTACAAGCTTCCAAATCATCTATATATAATGCCAAACTCATACTTAACTTTTGCTGTTCTAGTAGCTTATTGTCCTTGTAATACTTGCCATCTTGAAAAGACTTAAAGTGCCGAGGGAAAGCTTCTTGGTTAAATACAATTTGGTCCAAAAAATCTTCCCGTCCCAGAAAATTCTCAAGTATGTCAGTGACCGATACAAAAACAAGAGTTTTTATGAGCTGTGTTAAACAGATATTCTGTGGGTTCTACAACATAAAAGTGCTCTTTGAAATATATATGCCTTCAGTGATCAGTAGATAGAGAACTTTTCTCTGATGTTGTCCGAAAGAGTGGATTAGTTTGAAATATCGCAGTAGAAATGTCTTGCAAAACAGAATCATTTACTTCAATTTTATGTTTTGAAAGTATCTCTTTTACACTCTTGACAGTATTAATGTTAGAGAAAGAAAGCAGCTCACGCAAATCTTGAACAATCTTCTGTGTTGCAGCTCGTGAAACAGAAGGGTCTGACTGCTCTACATCTGCTCTACAATCCCTTCAGCCTCATCTGGTGTCACAATATTACAAGCTGATGTTTCTGCTTCGGATTGATCACTTTCAATGACCTCATGATCTTCAGGCAGAATTCCTAAAATTGTATGAAAATGCTCAAGTTTTCAATTTTTAGGATTTCTGCTTCTGTGTGAACTGAAAGTCTGTTGGATGTTAGTTTTGAAAGTACACCTCCGGGAGGGACACAGTACAGTTTCTTGCTTCTTTAAATGGTGTCCAAGATGCTTCTCGATTTTGTTTCCGCTGCAAACCTCTTTAAAATTGCAGATTTCACATTGAAATCTAAAATTCTCCTGGGTTTTGTCAACCGTGTGTGACCTTGAGAGATGTGATGGTAAAGCTCCAGGTGTTTTAAACACACACACGCTGTCTGTATAAATGCAAGGCCAATGTCCACCTTTTCCGTGATGAAGCCGGCAGTGCTTTAAGAGAGTGTCTTGGTTTGAGCACCTGAATTTGCAAAATTTGCAGTGCATGGGAATCCTCCCCTGAAACACAGGACACACATAGGAAACCATCAGTCTTGTTAGAAGCACTTTGTAATTTGTAAAAACCAAACTGCAAGACAGTTCTATTTCCCCAATGTGTAAAATTCCATGACTGAACAGTCAATATCTGAATTTGTGTGAACTTGTCATGCAGGGAGAAAAGTATTAATCAAATGGCCAATGTAATTTTTTCTAACTTACCAGACTGTCATTAATGCTCTATTATTTTCCATTAATCATTTAATTCTTACATCCATCTTACTGATCATTACCAATTTTAAAGTCTCATTATGTCCATAACTTGTGAAAGCACCAGCTATGGTTGCAATATTGGTCAAAGTATTTGGTCAAAAACATTATTATTTAACATATTCTGAATGTACTTAAAAAATGTAGAACCGATAAACAAGGTAAATTCAAAATATAAAAAGTTAGCTAAATTTAAAGTTGTCTGCGCAGGCGTGTCAGTCAGCTACGGGGTTTCCAACTAGGTTTTCCAGGGGTTCCCCACTTCACTGAAAAAATCTACACAAAATTCGACAATCTTTGTTGTGTTGTTTAGAAAATTCTAGTTAGGACAACAATGAGAAAAATGCATTGGGAAGACAAGTTGTTCCAGTTTACAAATTGAAAGCTTTATTTCTGAGTCAGTTTAATATGAAAACTTTACTGAAATCAACAATTACTAGTTGTCATGTTTAGAGTGGGTGAGGCCAGGCTGAACAGGAGAGGAGGTGCTGTCGCAGTTTTATTCAATGAACCTTTTCAATGTCAACAGTTACCCTTTTAAAAATGTTCCTCCTTTCAATACGTAGCTCTTCAGTTAAAGTCCTTATCCCGAGCCGTGTTACTTGATATTTACCGGCCTCCTAAATACTGCGCAAACTTGTTTGATGATTTTAGTGAACTACTGTCTATGACCTGTATTGATTTTGACTGTGTAATTATTACTGATGACTTTAACATCCATGCTGACAATCCTCTGGACAAAGACTAAAGACCTGTGTAACACTCTCGACAACTTTGGGCTGACTCAGCATGTGGCAGAGCCCACACACAACAAGGGGAACACTCTGGACTTACTGATCTCTAAGGGTCAGAGTATTTCCAAGGTTACAGTGTCTCATGCTGGCCTGTCTGATCATTCCTGTGTCTTCTTTGAGAGCACTGTGTCAGTGCACACAAATATTTCTACAAAGGTTACCACTAAACAGGGTTTTACTGAGAATACCAGTGAAATGTTTAACCAGGTTTTCTCTTCAACAGCTGCTCTGTCCTGGGGTTCACTGGACCAGCTGATAGGGAGCTGATAGGGACCCCCGAATGTCAGTAGCCCCCGAATGTCAGTAGCCCCCGAATGTCAGTAGCCCCCGAATGTCAGTAGCTCCCGAATGTCAGTAGCCACTGAGTTTCATTCTACCAGGGCCTGCAATGACTTTGCATCATTCTCCATCCATCCATCCATCCATCCATCCATCCATCCATCCATCCATCCATCCATCCATCCATCCATCCATCTTCTCCATCTTCTCCGTTTCCGGGTGGTGGGGGTGTCAGTCTGAGCACCGTCACCCAGATCCCATTGCACTATTAAGAACCTTCCTGCAGGTGGAGAGCCCACAGGAAGGTGGAGAGCCCACAGGAAGGTGGCGCCCGGCGTGGCACATGAACCCTCTACCTTGAGACTGAGGGTCTCATGCTCTACCAGCTGAGCTGGACGGTGGACATGAACCCTCCACCTGGAGACTGAGGGTCTCATGCTCTACCAGCTGAGCTGGCCGGGGGCCTTTGCTTCATTCTTTACAGAACCAATCCAGACCATTAGACAAGCAGTCAGCGTCCCCACAGCAGGTGGAGGACATGAGCTGCGTCAACTTAAAACCAATTTAAACACCATGGCAACATTCTGTCCCATTAACCACAAAAACCTGGAGGACATTATACATCAAGTGAACTCCTCCTCCTGCTGCCTGGATATTCTGCCAACAGGACGTCTCTAGAAAGTCAGGACTGATGTCTCAGCAGGACCTGGAAAAGCTTGTCCATGCATGTCTCTTCAGTCAACTCGATTACTGTAACAGCATCTGTACAGGTCGACCTGAAAAAACAATGAGACCTCTGCTGCTGGAGTCCTCACTAAGACGAAGAAAGTAGATCACATCACTCCAGTTCTGAGGTCTTTGTCTCTCCCTGTTTGTCAGAGGACAGATTCTAAAATCCTGGGCTTCAAAGTTTTAAATGGTTTAGGACCAAAATACATCAGTGACCTCCTAACTGGGTATGAACCAACTGGACCACTCAGGTCATCTGGATCAGGTCTTCTATCAGTTCCCAAAGTCAGAACCAAACATGGAGAAGGTGTCTTAAGTCTTATTTTAACTCAAACTCTGCACTGTAACCTTTCTGTTTTTAATCCTTTTAATCTTCTTTATTCTTAAATTTTAATGATTTTAAAAATGTGTTTTCTAATGTGTTCTTATCTGCTGCTTTATTATATTAGTGAAGCACTTTGAAGCACCTTGTTATTGAAATTTGCAATATAAATAAACTTGCTTTGCTTTGCTTTAATATCACTGATGTAGAGTCCCTCCAAAGAGTTGAATCCTCCACACACCACACCTGACACTCATGTCATCCACCCCTACAGAATCACCCAAATGCAGCTTATGGGAGGCAGATATACATTTAGGAACAGAGACCATTGACTGGGATACTGTGTGGAGAATGTTTTTCGGTCATCAAAAAATCCAAATCACCAGTTAATTCACTACAAAATCTGTCACAGAACCTACTTAACTCCACATAAGACGCATCTGATGGGTTTAGCTCCCAATCCTTACTGCTCCTTCTGGAGGCAGGGTGTTCTGGGTACATTGGTCTCATGGGAGTGCCCAGATATACAAAGGTTCTGGGTTAAAGTTGTGGATAAGGTGTCTGATCTGATAGGGAGGAAACTCCCAATGGAACCGGCACTACTCCTCTTAAATGATGACTCCAAGTTCCACATCACTAAGGGAGAACGTAAACTCTGGTTGGCTGGCATGACTCAGCAAAAAACAATTATAGTCCTAAGGAGGCTTCCACCACATCAGCTGTCATTAAAACATTGACAACAAGCTCTCCTTGAAGTGCTCTACCTGGAGTGGTCTACCTGGAGTGGTCTACCTGGAGCGGTCTACCAGGAGCGGTCTACCTGGAATTGTCTACCTGGAGTGGTCTACCTGGAGCAGTCTACCTGGAACGGTCTACCTGGAGTGGTCTACCTGGAGCGGTCTACCTGGAACAGTCTACCTGGAGTGGTCTACCTGGAGCAGTCTACCTGGAATGGTCTACCTGGAGCGGTTTACCTGGAGCGGTCTACCTGGAGCAGTCTACCTGGAGCAGTCTACCTGGAGTGGTCTACCTGGAGCGATCTACCTGGAGCGGTCTACCTGGAGCGGTCTACCTGGAGCAGTCTACCTGGAGTGGTCTACCTGGAGCGGTCTACCTGGAGTGGTCTACCTGGAGCGGTCTACCTGGAGCTACCTGGAGTGGTCTACCTGGAGCGGTCTACCTGGAGCAGTCTACCTGGAGTGGTCTACCTGGAGCGGTCTACCTGGAACAGTCTATCTGGAGTGGTCTACCTGGAGTGGTCTACCTGGAGCAGTCTACCTGGAGCGGTCTACCTGGAGAAGTCTACCTGGAGTGGTCTACCTGGAGCGGTCTACCTGGAGTGGTCTACCTGGAGCGGTCTATCTGGAGCTACCTGGAGTGGTCTACCTGGAGCGGTCTACCTGGAGCAGTCTACCTGGAGTGGTCTACCTGGAGCGGTCTACCTGGAGCGGTCTACCTGGAGCTACCTGGAGTGGTCTACCTGGAGCGGTCTACCTGGAGCGGTCTACCTGGAGTGGTCTACCTGGAGCGGTCTACCTGGAGCGGTCTACCTGGAGTGGTCATCAGCCCACATTCATAACATTGGAGATGTTAAAACAGTGTAAACACCCCCGCCTCTCTCTCTACCTCTTTCTCTTCCTCTTTCTCTTCCTCTCTCTGCCTCTTTCTCTACCTCTTTCTCTACCTCTCTCTCTACTTCTCTCTTGACCGCTCTCTCTTCCTCTTTCTCTACCTCTCTCTTGACCTCTCTCACTACCTCTTTCTCTACCTCTCTCTACCTCTCTCTCTACCTCTTTCTCTACCTCTCTCTCTACCGCTCTCTTTACCTCCCCCTAGACCGAACCAGGTTCTGTTTCCTGCCCCATACCCGAACCAGTGTCTGTATCCCTCCTCCAATCTACCTCTCTGTCTATCCTTTCCTCTCCTCTCCTCTATCCCACCAATCTACCTCTCTGTCTATCCTATAAATCTGCTGCTCATGTGGATTTGTTGGGTTTTTCTCTTTTCTCTGTTAAAAGCTCCTAGACATTACTGTGTTGTATTTGGTGCTTTTTAAATAAAGTTGAATTGAATTGAATTGAATTGTTTGTAAAAAATTAAAAAACTCTCTCTCTCTTCCTCTCACTCTCTCTCTTTCTTTCTGTGTCACTCTCTCAGTCCAGAGAGGCAGGGGGGTGGAGAGCACTCTATTTTTAGACTCCTATCCACCCTTCTGCCTCCCACCCCCTCTCGCACAATGAGACACACACGCACAGAGATGCACACAAAGCATCCGTAGACAGCCGTATGCGTTGAAGCAACACACTGGGCGTTGCACATCAGTGTACAGAACGGGCATGCTTATGTGCAAAAACAGGAACATAGAGTGAATTTGTGGCTCTACATTGAGAATCGAGAAATGCAGCATGCACACATGAGCTAATATAGGCTTAAAATGTCAAGTACGACAACGACACAGCATATTGTAATAATGCAAGAAGAGAGAAGAGCAGTGGAACAGATAGAGGGGGAGGGGCTTCCAGTGGGATTGACTCTGTGTGTGTGTGTGTGTGTGTGTGTGTGTGTGTGTGTGTGTGTGTGTGTGTGTGTGCGTTTGCACGTGTTCTTTTATTTGTCTCGTAATGGGCTGACCTACTTCTTGGGGTCCAAAATGCAGGACCTCATGTAGGGTTCCATGTATTTAAGAATGAAGACCTCGATTTTTTTAAGGGTAAATCCAGTGCGCCAATGCTCGGGTAAACTAGGATAGAAATCTGTGTGTATGTTTGTACTCTCTTTTTGACGTCTGACAACTGGGAGCACACAGACGACATGGAGGGAGCTACATCAGGGATTGAGAAGATATGAATGATATATCAATGAGTCAACCAGCCTTGTCCAACATGAGGTTTGGTTTGGTAGTTATCAGGTTCACTCGCTTTGTCCCAAAACCACTGATCAAAGCAAATCTGCTGTTGCACTTAGAAACCCTCAGTGAGCGCTGGAGCTCTATGTACGACAGTAGTGTTAAACACAAGATGTCCTGTGAGGAGAAGAAGAAGTAATAAGTGAAAGACTGAAGCACAGTGCTCATCTCTCTGGCTGCTTCTTTCACTCTAAATATATAAATGAATAAGATACCTCATTTTGGCGACAGGGGTGACTGGTTCCCTGCCTTTGCCTGCGCCATTCATGCCTTGCCCTGGTGAACCAACTACTTCCTTCTGTACTTGGCTGAAAATGTTCCAGAACTACCTGCTAGTTATTAATGCGAATGCCGACAGCTGGCCTGACCAGAGGAAGCGTGAGGGACTGTTAAGTTCTGCACATTTCTGAAGATTTCCCGCTGAGACTCACTCCCAAAGGATGAGGCTTTTTACTTTCTTTTCATCATTTATTTTATGTAGGTGAAAAAACCTTTAAACAACAGATGAAATATAATGAGCGCATCAATGAAAAGACAGGTCACAATTATAGTATATAGTCAATTTAGCAAGTACTCAATATATTAAATACATTTACATTAAAATATAAACTACTTGAGTCAAATTATTAACCATTTCCAAATTACTCATTTATCCTAAATAAACATGCTAATATATAATTTATCAAGCACTGAAGAATATAATTATTAAATTTGATATATTTTTACTTGATTAAGTATAATTTACTACAATAATTCCAGTTTACTTTAATAATAAATAACTAATATTATATATGTAAATACTCATAAGAGCTTTATGTACTCAAACAACAACACAGTGACATAAATAAACCATTGAGGCCTCACTGTCCACACCCAAAGTGAAAGAAAGACATATTTCCCAGCACACTCAAACGCATCACGCAACATCAGCACTTAACGTCAGTGTGGAGAGCCAGAATATGGGCTCCTACCAGTCGTCATCAGTTTCCCTTGGTGAGTGACCATCGGTGCAAGCTCACCAGTTCAGGTAATCAATTGATCGCAGGCAGCCTCCTGTGCTCACTTTGATTCTTCACTCCACTCTTCACACTCTCAACAGCTGATCACGTTCAACATGGAAGCTTCCTCCACTCTGATTAAACACCTGGTGCACAACACTGTGGGCGGGGTTAACTCCACCCGCTGCCACAGGAACAAAGACTGTTTTACAGTCTTTATCCGAGACAGCTACTACACACCATTTTGCCGTTTATGGATTGAAAATACACTGTTCTCAAAGTTAACGTCACGTTTTGCTGGAAAGATCAGAGACCTGACGAGACAATAACTTTCTGGCCATCCACTGCACGCCAGGGGGTGAGCGAACC
Organism: Lipophrys pholis; assembly: GCF_963383615.2. NCBI lineage: Eukaryota > Metazoa > Chordata > Actinopteri > Blenniiformes > Blenniidae > Lipophrys > Lipophrys pholis. The sequence continues at coordinate 25,024,790 of NC_137647.1, read as the reverse complement.
CGGAAGGACGCAAAACCTCCTGCAAAACGCCGGAGGGGCCGTCTTTCTGCTGCCACGCTGCCTTGGCTCGGCGACCCACGAAGAAGCTCTAGGTCTCGTCTCCACCGCCTTTTCAGTGGCGCTCTCTGCTCCCGCCGCTGCTGTCTCTGCCACTGCGGTCACCGCTCTGCCCCTCACCCCGCACGCCGATGTTCACCTCTTGGCCTCCCTGGTCTCCTCCAGGGATGTTCTCCATCACTCGGTGTCAGTTCTCTCTGCCCCCCTCCAGGGCTCCGTCACCGCAGGTCCTTCCACGTCCCGGTTGCCTGAGTCCCAGGCCCTCCTTGCCTCAGTTCTAGACTCACCCCCAGCTCTCCATCTGGCCCGCAGCTTTCTGCCTGGCCAGCGCCTGCTTAGGTCCACCTCTAGGTCGGCTGCGCTCATAGTAAGTTCATGTCAAATAACTGGTGGTGACCACTTATTGCTATCTCAATTAACCAATCGCTCTCTCATTCACTCTATACACTGCCCTCACTGGGCCCTCACTGGGCCGCCCTCACTGGGCCACCTGCTGCCCTCACTGGGCCCTCACTGGGCCCTCACTGGACCGCCCTCACTGGGCCACCTGCTGCCCTCACTGGGCCCTCACTGGGCCGCCCTCACTGGGCCACCTGCTGCCCTCACTGGGCCACCCTCACTGGGCCGCCCTCACTGGGCCACCCTCACTGGGCCACCCTCACTGGGCCACCCTCACTGGGCCGCCCTCACTGGGCCACCCTCACTGGGCCACCTGCCACCCTCACTGGGCCGCCCTCACTGGGCCACCCTCACTGGGCCACCCTCACTGGGCCACCCTCACTGGGCCGCCCTCACTGGGCCACCCTCACTGGGCCACCCTCACTGGGCCACCTGCCGCCCTCGCCGGGCCACCTGCCACCCTGAAGTTGAATAGTTGAATTCTTGTTGAAAGGATTCAGACTGCAGCTGTAGAGAGGGAGGGAACTGTTACTTGCCACCCAGATTGAAAGATCGCCTCTTCCTGGGCACACCCGATGAGCACTGGACCTAAGTTACCCTAAAGAACTGAAAACCTTCTTTGAGTCTCTGAAAACAATACTTCTGGATCCTAACAAATTGTCATGCAAAGTACAAATACTCAACAACAAATAGTACTCAGAACAACTATTGCCCATACACTGATGTACGAGTATACAGAATAGTTGTCAAAATCTGAATTTCTTTCTTGTTCAGATATTGTTTTTAAGCTACAGGTTTCTAGAATTTATTAGATTCACCTCGAGCAACAAAAACATGGTAAATTGTTTTTTTTAACACCATTATAATAGATTTAGACATGAAAACAAAGTTACTTGAAGTAACATAAACTAAAGGGGCTCGGTTTTTAGACAATGTTGGACGAAAGTGTTAAAAAGCCGGTTAAGTCTTGAGTATATTTAGCTGTTTTGTTAACTCATTTTTGTACACGCTAAAGAGTCATTGCACATTGTGTATGCTTGTTTACTACAAAACCTTAATTATATAATGTCATAATAAGCTCATGTTTGGTGCCTAAAGGTCTTGAGCAAGTGACACCAAAATGTTAAGAGTGACTGCTGTCTTAAAATAAATAAATAAATAAAAGTAGAAAATAAGCTGGCTCTACAACATTCATTTGTGTGGAACTTGTGGACAAAGTAGAATTTAGTTAAGCTAAGTGGAATATCAGTTTAAATAAATTTTAGTCGTTGCAGTAACATTTGTATGACTGCGGTCATATCTGTGTTTTTATCCTGCGCTCTGTGTGCTTGTGTCTTTATCAAATAGGGCTGAGCAGTAAGAAATACCAGATTGGCTGAATCCCCGCAGTACACGGTACTGGGCAAGTGCAGCGTTCTTTGCAGTGGAGTGGAATGACAGGTTAGTTTATGTTTCTTTTCTCCTGGTTCTGTTAGAAAGGGAGCCAGGCTGTGTTTTATTTTGCCCTTTATGTTGGATTTGGTAAGTCTGCCTCCAAAAAGAATAATGTGATTGTGTTTGTCATTTTGGGTGGAGCTCACTCAAAATCACTGGTTATATAAATAATGTATTACTCTCGCTGAGAAAACCTTTGGTGTCGCTGCTTGGGACCTGTGAAAGACAGCATTTCATGTTGCGTTGGAGTAACTGCAGGGTTGAGCGGAACAAACATCATTAGTTCATTAGTTGTTGAGTTGGCAGATGTAAAATATGTAGACTGGAAAAGTATTATTTAAGCACAAAGTAGTAATTCCCTTTCCTTTACCTTAAAGATGATAGTATATTGGTTCTCTACAGAGAATGGTGAATTATATTCAGTTTGTTGGCTCAACCCACAAAGAGTATGTTACTATGAAATATGATTGTTAAATTAGATGAAAATGATATTATTTTTTAAATAACTAAATGCAATGGAACCTGTTTACAAGAAAAAAGTAATTAAAATCAATGTTTGATTTTTGGGAGTGTGGATATGAAGCCATAGGACCAAATGCATTGAGAAGACTCCTCCCTGGATGAATGACAATAGATTTCAATCCCTGTGTGCTTAGAAATTATTTCAGAACCTGAAACTTTAAAATCAGGGTCAATTACACCTTTATCTGTGATTTACATGTAAGATACACTGTAAACAATGCTTGCTTTAAAAAAACCCAAAACAATGCAATTTTAATCCGACCAAAAAGCCAAATATTCAGTCACATCTAGAACATCAAATGAAAGAGTTCTTCACAGACTAATGTAAAAAAAAAAAAAAGAAAAATTGAAAAAAGAAATTTGTGATCTCTTTGTATATAATCAATCTATTGTTTAGGTAAAAGTACCCATTATACCACTTTGTAGAAACATATTTACAGAACTAGGTTCATATTCTCTGAACCAATTGCAACGTAGGCTCAAAACAATGCGGCCTTTAGGAGGCGCTATCTGACGTCAGAGTGAGACAAACTCCTGGACAAGCAGAGGTTGTCCTGCGACTTTGTCTGGTCTTGCAAGAATAATGTAATAAAATTGTCTTAAACTTTTTCAAATGGCTCTCAGTCTGATTCCTGAGTATTCTGTCCCCCTGAGGTTTTTACTAGGAGATTCTCCTGACAGTGGAATACCTACAATTGTCCACTGCTGAAAATCAGAGTCATTTCACAAAATTGCACAAAGCAGCTCTGAAAGGGAAACATGGGTGTTTCATCCACCTATTTCTTCTGCAGGCAGACTTCAGGTCTCTGACATGAAGATGAAACAGGGCACACATCCCTTCTAGTTTCAGTAGTAATTGCTATAATTTATTATTTTCAAAGATTGTGGTTTTAGTTTCATTTTTATCGCCTTGAATTCTAGTTCTAGTGTCAAAATGTACACATTATTTTCATATTATCCATTCAGTTTATGTATACAATTCATACTTTTATGTTCCGATCTACATTCATTCAGCTCTTTTAATAAGCCTCGGTTGGTGCGGTGGCTATGCTTCAGATGCTATGAGCACATTGACAAATAATTTTCACACCATAACTGAATCATTAGAAAATTAATGAAACAGTTCAGAACATTTTTGCCACAATACAAACTACACTGAACAAAGATCTAAACACAACACTTGTTTTTGCTCCCATTCTTCATGAGCTGAACTCAAAGATCTAAGACTTGTTCTATGGATCCAAAAGACCTATTCCTCTCAATACTGTTGATGTCCATACAGTTTGTGATTTCCTCGATTAGTTCCATTGGTGCCAGCGATGTTGATCCGTCTGTTCTAAATCCATATTGAGTTTCAGTAAGGAGGTTATATTTTTCAATGAATTGGTCCAGTCTGTCTGAAAAAAGTTTTTCGAGTATTTTGGAGAATTGGGGGAGTAAAGAAACAGGCCTGTAGTTTGTGCGATGGTGTTTATCTCCGCCTTTAAACAATGGTATCACTTTTGCAATTTTCCTTTTGTCTGGAAATGTACCTGATAGAATAGATAAATTGCAGATGTGGGTGAGTGGCTTTACAATTCCTTCAATAACTGTCTGTATGGTTGACATGTTATATCATTTCACTCTGTAGAGGTTTTGTTTTTACATTTTCTTACAATTTCCATAATTTCTTCATTATCAACTGCACTTAGAAAAATTGTACTTGGATTTCTTTACCCCATATCTTCTATGTCCCCACTTTGTGTCGTCTCTGCTTCCTTTATTTTTGCTGCTAAATCTGGTCCCACATTTACAAAGAATTGGTTAAAACCATTCACCACATCCTCCATATTATTTATGGTCTTGTCATTTTCGGTGTAGTACTCCAGATAATTTGTAGTTTTGGATCCATTTCTCACAATGCCGTTTAGTTCAGTCCATATACCCTTAATATTGTTTTTATTTTTCGCCACTAAATTATTATAGTCTTCTTTCTTACATAGCCTCATAACATTAGTTAATTTATTTTAATTCTTTTTTATATTTTTCCTCTGCTTCTATAGTTCGGTGCTTTAAGAATTGTCTGTATAATGTATTTTTCTTTTTGCAGGCATTTCGTAGCCCCTCGGTGACCCACGGACTATTTGTATGGTTCTGTATATTTCTGTATTTCTTTATAGGACAATTTTATTTTATAATTCATTTAATATTTTTAGGAATTACTCATCTGCTTTATCAACATCTTTTTCTTTATAAACTATGTATCGTGAAGTCATTTCTTAGTGCAATTATGGCTTCTTCTGTTTTCACTCTTATTTATTTATAATTTTTGGTATCCTTTTTCTTGCTATAATTACAGTAATATACATTAAAAACAGGCAGGTGGTCACTGATGTCTGTTAATAGTAGTCCGCTCTCTGTATAATTTTCCAGGATATTAGTAAATATATTATCTATCAAAGTGTCTCAGTGAGAAGTGATCCTACTTGGTCTGGTGGTGGTTTAATATAATCCCATACTCAACATTGAGTTAATGAATTCTCATTAATTCTTCATTCGTCATTTTATGTTTCTTATGATTTAAGAGGTCGATGTTAAAATCATCACAGATGCACGTGACCTTCTGTGTTGATTTTATCAATGTACTTTCCATCCAGTCTCTAAAAACTTCACAGTATACAGTATATTTCTACTGTGATGCACTCAATCAAATCATCAACAGCCACCGTAATTTTTTTTAATAAATGTTACATTCCAAACTATTATCAACATATGTTGCCACTCCTCCTCCGTTTTTGTTATTTCTGTTGATGTAATTAAATTCATACCCGATGAGCTCAAAATCGACTCCCTTCTCGTCATTGATCCAGGTTTCTGATTTGGCTATTATATTGAATAGAGCAGTGGTTCTCAAACTTTTTACACCAAGTACCACCCAGAAAATACTTGGCTATCCAAGTACCACCATACTGACCAACACTATACAGTAGCCTAGTAAGCCTCAGCATTCATCAAAAACAAGGCCGAGGTTTTACTCCTAAAGAAGTATATTTAATATTGTCAGTCATTGTAACATTGTACACAGTTAGATTAGTAACACTACACTTAAATAGAGGAAAATACACACACACACGGACACACACATACAAACACACTCGTACACGCACGCACGCACACACACACACACACACACACACACACACACACACACACACACACACACACACACACACACACACACACACAGCATTAGAAAACCCACCTGGAAGACGAGTGTAACTAGGAACAGGTTCAGGTTTGTCACCTGGGATGTACGAGGAATGGACACACAAATAAAAAGACAAAAAGTCTTTGAACACTTAAACAAACTACAGGCAGACATTGTCTTGTTACAAGAGACACACACACCTACAACAGGACATCACAATTCCCTCACACATACTCAGCTTGTTATAACTCCAAGCAGAGAAACAGAGAGGCGGAGCTACATTAATCAACAATAAAGTACAATTCTCTTGTAAAGACACAATCACAGACCCAGAGAGAAGATTTATAATTCTTCACATCTCTCTTCAGAACATAAAGATGTGGATCACAAACATCTACGGCCCAAATGTTGATGACCCTCCTTCTATTACAACTTCACCACCCTCTCAACACACTCTGACCAAACACTGATAGTGGGAGGAGTCCTCAACAAGGTCCTCAGTCCACAAGTACACAGAGGTAGTAAGGCAGTAAACACCGACACTGGGAATCCACTGACATAGTCCAACAGTACATGAGTGACTATGGTCACTAATCAATAGATCTAGTCCAGCAGTACATGAGTGACTATGGTCACTAATCAATAGATCTAGTCCAGCAGTACATGAGTGACTATGGTCACTAATCAATAGATCTAGTCCAGCAGTACATGAGTGACTATGGTCACTAATCAATAAATCTAGTCCAGCAGTACATGAGTGACTATGGTCTTTGAGACGCTTGGCGTACCTCTCATCCCACTCTTAAAGAGTACACCTTGTACTCAGCAGTGCACCAATCCTATTCAGGCTTAGATTACTTTCTGGTGAGTAAATCAGTGATTAAAGACATCTTGAACACACAGATTCACCCCATCACTATCAGTGACCTTTGACCTTTGACCTGTCACTATGACAGTCACTAATAGAACAATCACCCTCCTATCAGACAATGGAGATTTAACACACCACTGCTCAAGGATCCAGACTTCCTCACATTCTTTAAAAAACAATGGACAATCTTTTTAGAAACAAATGACCTGCCTGGTGTCTCTCCCTGTGTCCTCTGGGAGGCGCTAGACCTGCCTGGTGTCTCTCCCTGTGTCCTCTGGGAGACGCTAGACCTGCCTGGTGTCTCTCCCTGTGTCCTCTGGGAGGCGCTAGACCTGCCTGGTGTCTCTCCCTGTGTCCACTGGGAGACGCTAGACCTGCCTGGTGTCTCTCCCTGTGTCCTCTGGGAGGCACTAGACCTGTCCTCTGGGAGGCGCTAGACCTGCCTGGTGTCTCTCCCTGTGTCCTCTGGGAGACACTAGACCTGTCCTCTGGGAGGCGCTAGACCTGCCTAGTGTCTCTCCCTGTGTCCACTGGGAGACGCTAGACCTGCCTGGTGTCTCTCCCTGTGTCCTCTGGGAGGCACTAGACCTGTCCTCTGGGAGGCGCTAGACCTGCCTGGTGTCTCTCCCTGTGTCCTCTGGGAGACACTAGACCTGTCCTCTGGGAGGCGCTAGACCTGCCTAGTGTCTCTCCCTGTGTCCACTGGGAGACGCTAGACCTGCCTGGTGTATCTCCCTGTGTCCTCTGGGAGACACTAGACCTGTCCTCTGGGAGGCGCTAGACCTGCCTAGTGTCTCTCCCTGTGTCCACTGGGAGACGCTAGACCTGCCTGGTGTATCTCCCTGTGTCCTCTGGGAGGCACTAGAGTCTTCATGAGAGGTACAATCATTTCTTACTCCTCATACAAGACCAAAGAGGACAAAATAGAGGAGAAAGAACAGGAGGATAAAATCAGAACCATGGAGACAGCTCATGCTGCCTGCAGAGACCAGCGCCTATTAATGGAACTAAGGAAATTAAAAATGGATTGAATAAAATAATTGAACATAAAACACAATTTCAACTACAGAGACTACGCTGGGAGAACTTAGAACATGGTAATAAATCCAGCAAACTCTGAGCCAATCACTTAAAAGGAAATAAGGAAAACTGTGCAGTCCCCTCAGTCCAAACTCAAAATGTAAAATCACTTTTAACCCTCAAGAAATAAACAATACATTCAGAGAATTTTACAAAAAACTTTACTCTTTACAAATTGACCCTTCACAATCTGAAATAGACTTTCTGAGCACAGTTGAACTCCTGAAATTAAAAGAACAGATCCAAGGCCTTGAAGCTTCCATCTCAGTAGAAGAACTGCAGGAAGCTCTCCAGCACATGTCTGATGGTAAAGCTCCAGGACCTGATGGTAAAAATACAGAACCTGATGGTATAGCTCCAGGACCTGATGGCAAAGTCCCAGGACTGATGGTAAAGCCGCAAGACCTGATGGTAAAGCTCCAGGACCTGATGGATACCCCACTGAATTTTACAAAGAATTATGGTCTTTACTCTCACCTATTTTGTTTAGAATAATTAAGGAAATTAAAGAATCTTCAACTCTCCCCCAACATATGAACTGTGCAAATATCAGTCTTCTTCTAAAACCAGATAAAGATCCCACACTACCATCTAGCTATCGCCCAATATCACTAATCAATGTAGATCTTAAAATAATTAGTTAAACATTAGCAAGCAGACTGGAAAATATCACACCCCACATCATACACCCAGATCAAACTGGGTTTATTAAAGGACGACACTCCACTAACAATACACATAGATTAATTAATCTTATAGACCACTCCACTAACAATACACGTAGATTAATTAATCTTATAGACCACTCCACTAACAATACACGAAGATTAATTAATCTTATAGACCACTCCACTAACAATACACGTAGATTAATTAATCTTATAGACCACTCCACTAACAATACACGAAGATTAATTAATCTTATAGACCACTCCACTAACAATACACGTAGATTAATTAATCTTCTAGACCACTCCACTAACAATACACAAAGATTAATTAATCTTATAGACCACTCCACTAACAATACACATAGATTAATTAATCTTATAGACCACTCCACTAACAATACAGGTAGATTAATTAATCTTATAGACCACTCCACTAACAATACACGAAGATTAATTAATCTTATAGACCACTCCACTAACAATACACGTAGATTAAATAATCTTATAGACCACTCCACTAACAATACACGAAGATTAATTAATCTTATAGACCACTCCACTAACAATACACGTAGATTAATTAATCTTCTAGACCACTCCACTAACAATACACAAAGATTAATTAATCTTATAGACCACTCCACTAACAATACACATAGATTAATTAATCTTATAGACCACTCCACTAACAATACAGGTAGATTAATTAATCTTATAGACCGCTCCACTAACAATACATGTTGATTAATCTTCTAGACCACTCCATTAACATTACACTTAGATTAATTAATCTTATGGACCACTCCACTAACAATACACGTAGATTAATTAATCTTCTAGACCACTCTACTAACAATACACGTAGATTAATTAATCTAATAGACCACTCCACTAACAATACACGTAGATTAATTAATCTAATGGACCACTGCACTAACAATACACGTAGATTAATTAATCTTATAGACCACTCTACTAACAATACACGTAGATTAATTAATCTTACAGACCACTCTACTAACAATACACATAGATTAATTAATCTTATGGACCACTCCACTAACAATACACGTAGATTAATTAATCTTATAGACCACTCTACTAACAATACACGTAGATTAATTAATCTTCTAGACCACTCCACTAACAATACACAAAGATTAATTAATCTTATAGACCACTCCACTAACAATACACATAGATTAATTAATCTTATAGACCACTCCACTAACAATACAGGTAGATTAATTAATCTTATAGACCACTCCACTAACAATACACGAAGATTAATTAATCTTATAGACCACTCCACTAACAATACACGTAGATTAATTAATCTTCTAGACCACTCCACTAACAATACACAAAGATTAATTAATCTTATAGACCACTCCACTAACAATACACATAGATTAATTAATCTTATAGACCACTCCACTAACAATACAGGTAGATTAATTAATCTTATAGACCGCTCCACTAACAATACATGTTGATTAATCTTCTAGACCACTCCATTAACATTACACTTAGATTAATTAATCTTATAGACCACTCCACTAACAATACACGTAGATTAATTAATCTTCTAGACCACTCTACTAACAATACACGTAGATTAATTAATCTAATAGACCACTCCACTAACAATACACGTAGATTAATTAATCTAATGGACCACTGCACTAACAATACACGTAGATTAATTAATCTTATAGACCACTCTACTAACAATACACGTAGATTAATTAATCTTACAGACCACTCTACTAACAATACACATAGATTAATTAATCTTATGGACCACTCCACTAACAATACACGTAGATTAATTAATCTTATAGACCACTCTACTAACAATACACGTAGATTAATTAATCTTCTAGACCACTCCACTAACAATACACAAAGATTAATTAATCTTATAGACCACTCCACTAACAATACACATAGATTAATTAATCTTATAGACCACTCCACTAACAATACAGGTAGATTAATTAATCTTATAGACCACTCCACTAACAATACACGAAGATTAATTAATCTTATAGACCACTCCACTAACAATACACATAGATTAATTAATCTTATAGACCACTCCACTAACAATACACGAAGATTAATTAATCTTCTTGACCACTCCACTAACAATACACGTAGATTAATTAATCTTCTAGACCACTCGACTAACAATACACAAAGATTAATTAATCTTATAGACCACTCCACTAACAATACACATAGATTAATTAATCTTATAGACCACTCCACTAACAATACAGGTAGATTAATTAATCTTATAGACCACTCCACTAACAATACATGTTGATTAATCTTCTAGACCACTCCATTAACATTACACTTAGATTAATTAATCTTATAGACCACTCCACTAACAATACACGTAGATTAATTAATCTTCTAGACCACTCTACTAACAATACACGTAGATTAATTAATCTAATAGACCACTCCACTAACAATACACGTAGATTAATTAATCTAATGGACCACTGCACTAACAATACACATAGATTAATTAATCTTATAGACCACTCTACTAACAATACACGTAGATTAATTAATCTTACAGACCACTCTAGTAACAATACACATAGATTAATTAATCTTATGGACCACTCCACTAACAATACACGTAGATTAATTAATCTTATAGACCACTCCACTAACAATACACATAGATTAATTAATCTTATAGACCACTGCCACCACAATAAACAAAAGGCCATTATCACCTCCTTAGATACAGAAAAAGCCTTTGATAGGGTAAATTGGAAATTTCTACTGGCGACACTACAACAATTTGGATTTAGAGAAAAGTACCTCTCCTGGATAAAGATCCTGTCCCCTTCACCCAGTGTCTGTGTTAAAACCAATGACCAAATGTCCTCAAGGTTCAATCTTGAGAGAGGCACCAGACAGGGGTGTCCACTCTCACCATCTCTCTTTGCTATTTCTATGGAACCACTAGCAGCAGCCATCAGACAGAACAATAACATAAAAGGAATACCAACAGTAAATGTAAGACATAAAATATGTCTCTATGCAGATGATGTGATACTTTTCCTGCAGAACACACAGACGTCTCTTCCAGAAACAAAAGGGTTAATAGACAGGTTCTCCTCAATCTCAGAATATTCTATCAATTGGAACAAATCAGTCGTCTTGCCTCCCCCCTTATTAAAACATTGGAGGAGGACCTCACCCGATGGAGGACACTCCCTATTTCACTTCTGGGGAGAGGAGCAACAATCAAAACGATGGTCCTGCCTAAAATGAACTCCATCTTCTCAATGATCCCAACAAAACCACCAAAAACCTGCTTTAACACTCTGGATTCTCACGTCTCAACATTCTGATGGAAAAACAAACCATCAGGTAGAAGTTTAAAAACACTCCAGAACACCAAGGACCAAGGTGGCTTAGAACCCCCAAACTTTATACTTATTATCTGGCCAATAAAGTACTTTATGTAGTAAAATGGATGAATCAGAAAGCCTTAGATGAAGGCTGGCTAGACATTGAGAAAACCTTGTGAAGATCTCCAGACCAGAGATCTTCCCTTCTTCAGTCCTTCATCAAAGAACCCAGCTGCTTTAAAAGCATCAATAGAACCACGTCTCTGACAGCTTGCTGGGAGGTTCTTCACCCCGTCTGGAACAATCCTGACATCCTGCAAAGAAAGAAAACAAGAAACTTCCCAAGATGGCAAAATACAGGAAGAAGAACCTTAGAAGAACTTTTCTCCAGTAACTCTTTGATTCCATTGAATGAGCTAATAGAACCATCTGGTATCAGTCAGAACAAGTATCTGGAACCTCTTCAGCTTCAGTCAACAATACAAACTCAGTGTAATCTAGAAGAGATTGAGCTGAACTGACCTCAGACAGTGACAAAGCTCCTGAAGATCTCAGCTCCTAAACCTCTTTCTAAAATCATCTCAATCCTGGAGCTTCAAATATCTCAACATCCCTTCAACCTCCAGATGGGAAGAAGATCTCAACATCAACAGACCCAACGTTTGGTCACTACTCTGCACTAGTACATTCAAAATGAGCAGAAACCCCAAGATACAGCTCATACAAGGTCCTTCACAGAGTTCATTACACAGGACAAAGGATGTTCAAGATGGGGCTCACTCCCACTAACATATGTTCAAACTGCACACAGGTGATCTCCCCGATACCTATTTACACGCACTATGGCTTTGTACGCCAGTCCAAACGTTCTGGAAAAAGATTTGTGAAGATTTATGGTTCTACTTGGGCCCCCCTATTCCAGTCTCACCTTCACTTTACTTGTTAGGAGATCTGACAGAAATTAAAAGAGAATAAAAGAGTCCTGCTGCTCCTGGTTTCCCTAAGCGTCGCAGAAAAGGCTCATGAACTGGAAATCCAAAAGTAATCTGAGTATAAAGTTATTTAAAAACTTACTTCTAGACCACATCACAGTGGAGAGAATGTCTGCTGGTAGGAAAAATCATTTGACACAATTTGAGTCCACATGGTCCCCAATAATCAAATACACCATGTAGCCCTGTGGGGGCCTTCGCTTTTCCCGGTCTGGGGGCGGGGCTGGTCCGGGGCGCGGCGGCTGGGGCCATCGCTGCCTTGCCGGGTTGGTGGGGGGCAGTGAGTGGGCCGGCTCCCGGGGGTGCGGAGGGCCTCGCCGCCGGAGTTGGGGGGGCTCTCGGCCCGCTCGGGGCCCTGCTCCGACCTTTTCTCGGCTTGGTGGCTTGGGTCGGGGCCGGGGGCCCTGCGCCCTTTATCCTTCTCTTGTGGGCTCCTCTTGCCTGGGGGGGATTCCTCTCTGCATTCTCCATCTGGTCATTCTGGGCGGGAGCGTGGCTCTCTGGGGTGGTTCGCTGGGGCCTCCCCGGGCCTGGGGGGCTGCCGTCCGCCTCGGGCCCCGGGGTGTCGCTACGGGCCCCCCCCACAACAGTTCCGGCCACACCCAGTTGACAAACCACACACACACACACACACACACACACACACACACACACACACACTTCCACTCCTCACTAAAGGTGCTTCTGAAGTTGCTTGTTCTCTGTCATCATTTGCTCAAACTCTAAAAATCATGTTCCTCTTTTGTTGTTTCCTCTTTGTTAATTCATGTTCCTGCTTCATGTTCCTGTCTAGTTTAGAGCTGCTCAGGCTGGTTTAATCTAAGAAATCATGTTACTGTCTAGATAGAGCTGCTCAGGCTGGTTAATCTAAGAAATCATGTTACTGTCTAGATAGAGCTGCTCAGGCTGGTTAATCTAATAACGGTTGTAAAGTAGTTGGATCAGTGTGATAACTGTAAATAATATATGTAGCACAACAAGGGCATTGTATGTTATCCCCTCCCCCCCCCTCAACTTCTCTTCTCTTCTCTTCTCTTCTCTTCTCTTCTCTTCTCTTCTCTTCTCTTCTCTTCTCTTCTCTTCTCTCTCTCTCTTTGAGCATCCCCCCCCTCTCTCTGTCCAGCAGCCATACCAACTTCTAATAAAGCAGCAACAGGAGGAGACTCCAGGTCTCTTCCTGTTCAAGAACAAAACCTGTTCTGACTCCAGAAGGTTCTAGATCACATCATGTTGTTTGGTCAAGCTGCCCAACAGGACAAGGGGGAAGAAAAAAAAAAGAAAATCAAAGAAAGTACTTAAATAATGATTCAATTGAAATATATTGCACAGAAAAGTAAAATAAACATTGTACTTAAATAAATGAAAAACAATCGAACAAAAAGCAGTTCTTAAAGATTAAATAAAACTGTACTGTGCTTAAATATTAAGTAAAGAATGTAAAGTACTTGATTAGAAAAAAATCAAAACAGGCTGCCTGAACTTCACACACTGCTGTATGGCTGCTTTCTGAAACAGAAACACACACACACACACACACACACACACACACACACACACACACACACACACACACACACACACACACACACACACACACACACACACACACACACACACACACACACACACACACACACACACACATAGGGCTTTTCCACCAAAAAGAACCAGGAGCTAGTTCGGGGCTGGTGCCAGAGCCAGTTCTTAAATGAGCACCACCAAAGAACCGTTTTTTTTCCCACCCTTAACGGAGCCAGTGAGAGCTACGTCACTGCGTCACTCCAAAACCTTTTCGGTAGCGATAACTCCAGAGATACGCCCAGAGATATCCCCAGAGATAACTCCGCCCCCAGCCGATGACGCGTCGGGTCCCAGTCTAGCTCCTCTTTGGCCCAGCAACGAAGTGGGGTCAGCGTAGCAGCAGTTTAGCCCCCGTTTGGCCGGGGCTTTGGCAGTGGAAAGACAAAGAACTGGTGCTGAGTCTGGCCTTGGACCAGAACTAGCACCTGGTTCTTTCTGGTGGAAATTTATATTTATTTCAGTGATCCTTTGGCGTACCACTAGAGGGAGCCCCGAGTACCACTAGTGGTACGCGTACCACTCTTTGAGAATGTCTGGAATAGAGTATTGAACTGAGATATTCCTTCACTTTATGGAAATTGGCATACCAACTTCTGGTGTTGAAGTGAATAATTGAGATCTTATTTTCTTCTCTGATCATTGCATTGTATTGATTTTCAGTGTAATACCGGCAGCTGATATTGATGTTGCTGAAAAAAGATTTTTCTGGATCAATGTTATTTTCCATATCTTGTTTTATGCTCAGTATGCAGGAAAGTGTCCAGCTCTTGTGTCCAGTGTCCAGTGTCCAGTCCTTGTGCCATGATTGCAGGTTTTTTCTTGGTTTTTTACCCTAAGTTTGATCATTTCGTCGTTTCGATTCCTCAGAATTTCTCCAGTTCCCCAATATCTGGGATGACCAAGACCTTGGCCTCTTCTGGAGATCCCTTCAGTTTTATGAATAAGTTTTTGGGATTTTCCCCTGCTTCCACAGTCGTCTCGCCTTTCTTGCAATGTCTGCATTTTCTTTGGTGAAGGGCTCATTTAGAAAAAGCATAAAATTGCATTTTATGCTTTCTGTTGGCAAATCTTATTCTGACTGCCAGTTTGTCTGTGTTGTTTCTCTGGGGGAGAGGGTGACATGCTTCCATGTTTGTGCTTTTTACCACAATCCCTTTGGAGAGCAGGAATGCTGTCACCTGTTGCTCCACAGAGGGAGCATCCTCCCCGTTCTGCTCATCTCCGTCTCTTCTCGCCACTGCTCCAGCATATGACCGGGGCTCAATCCGCAGTCCGGTCACAATGATGTTATTCATCCTGGTGTATTGCTCCAGATCCTCCACTCGGTTCTCGGTGGGGTTCTGGTATGGGCAGGCGTATGTTATGGACAACGAACAGAGGAGCATTTTATTGATGGCATTTTGAATGCGTGTATTCATACTGCTACGACAATCTTGTTCTCCGTCCGCTCAGAAGGCCGCAGCATCTCATATGTTTGTGTACGCGCGTTCACACGCACCAACCAAGTCCGGGAATCAGGTTTCCCACCTCAGAACCAGAGGTCCAAGTGAGCTCTAGCCCACTGGAAGTTCTGTGTGGAGGAACAAGGTTTCAGAACCGAGCGTCACCAGAATTCTCTTGTCTTTCTCTCTCACCCCCCCCCCCCCCCCCCCCCCCCCCCCATTCTTCTACTAACCCGGATCTGCCCGCAGCCCTGCGCTCCTGTTATCTGATCAGATAAGGTCACAGACACACACAGCTGCATGTAGCAACCAACGGTTACCTGTTGCAAGACCACATCTGCCTCGATCACAAGAGTTCTAACTGCAGGTCCCGACATCCATTTAGAACTCCGGCGCTCAGAACCGGGCCAACGGAACCGCCCGTTCGTTACGCCCTCGGTAGACTGCCTCGCTCCGAGACGGTCCTCGCGCATGCAAGACGGACGTCTTGTTTATCTGGCCGATAAGCAACCGCCGCATCCCCAGAAAGAGCGAGTCAAACGCCTCTAGTGGTCACGTGGGTCATCGCAATCCCTCTTGACGTCCACCTGGTGGACGCATCAAGTCATTGCGCTCTCCCTCTGCGCGCCGCCGCACACCCCTATTGGTCGTCACGGTCACCAAACTGACCCGCCAACGTTTGCCTCCACCTGGTGGACGTTCGCGGTCATTACACCCATTCACACGCATCACTCCAGACCACACACACACAGACACACACACACACACTTTGTACATAGTGTTTGCTGTTTAATAGATTAGATCTCCGTGTTAGATGACATTTGATACTTAAATGTGTTGATTTATGAGATGATTTCCGAATTATTTATGAATTAATACATTTTTATTAATAAACGCCTGTTAGCTGAATTGTACGCTTCTTGGTGATTATTGTGTATTTATTGTTGACAATTCACTGGTTTGTAACAGTCTGAGCTCGGATCTCACACCGTCCATTCTATTTAAGATTGTTATATTTTATGCAGAAATATTAACCAACTTAAATAAACTTATAGCACTGTGACTGAGACTGATATTTTGGTATTACCTATTTCCAGTCTATCTGGTGGGCCCCAATTTATTATTAATACATAAATAACAAATTTATGCAAATTAATATTTTTTATTAATAAATACTTTTTGATAATTTATTCATTTTTAAGTAATTACTCGGTTACTTTAGGAGTGGTTAATGAGTACTTCCATTAATAATTTCAATTTTTTATAAATTACTTCCAGTGATTTATTACTTTCAGTAATCTATTACTTACAGTAATTTAATGCTAATAACCAGCCATAAATCCCAACATATGTATCACATTGCAACAACATTGAGATCATACAATAAAAACATTTGAAAAAGTGTTTCTGAAGATGATGAAGTATGGACCTAACAACAACAAAACACTACCAAATCAACTCAATATTAGAAAAGGAAAAAAAATTACAATAAATAACGCTTGGATGTTCTTTATAAAGTTAAAAAAGAGAAACCAGTGACATTCATTCCTGTGAGTCTTATACCTAAATGGTCAAACATCTCCATCAGGAGAAACTCCAGTTATTTAGGGATGCAGGACTGGCATTGCCATGTACTTACACTAGCATGTTGTTTTTGGTGACAAAAAGTGACATTTTAGTCTCTGCATAGCTGAACACCTCGATGTTCATCACACCTTGGCTGCAGGAAAGTGTGTAAAGCACAAAAAAATATATATTTGAAATTATATTAAGTACTGTAAAGCTTTCAAACTTCACCAAAAAGTGTCACGTAAAACTTTGAATTTGACCTCATACGAGTTCCCCCAATTACTGTAAAATAACCTCCAATAGTGCAAATTCTTTCGCCTCACTATTGATAACCCAAAATCTCATCCTCAAAACTTAGCATGTCTGCTTCAGCCCCCCCCTTTTTCCTGCAGACGCCCCTGTTTGTTCATGCTGTTAGTCTTGAACCTTGATCAGTGTCAGACACTCAGCTCACGTAACCTCGAGGGACCAAGCCGAGACCTGAAGCCCGTTGGGCCTTTTGACACCTGGAGCTGTTTTGCTCTCATTTGGCAGAAAGTAGGAAGGAGGAGGGGCTTCCTAAGTTTTAATGGTTAGTTTCTATCAGGAGAATTTTCCTACTAAGAAACCTTCAGGGAGACAAAAAACTCAGGAATGAGAGCGAGTTGAAAAAGTTTAAGACCATTTTATTCCATTATTCTTGCAAGAAGAGACAAAGTCCCAGTCCAACCTCTGCATCAGGAGTTTGTCTCACTCTGAAGACAGACAGCTCCTTCTTAAAGGCTGAACTGTTTTGAGTCTGTATTGAAGGACACCAAGAGCAGCACAGAGGTTCCCACAGTGCTGACACAGGTCCTCCTGGAACTCAGACTGAACATTACACATCATTCTTTATCAGACAAAACCAGATTTCCATAACTTTCCCTCCTGTTTTGACTCATAAAGAATGAATGAAAATAAAATGAAAATGATAAGGTTAGCAAGTGTTTCTTCGTTGCAAGAGCAGTAGAGCATGTAATAAAAATAAAACAAGAAAATATGAAAACCCACAGCCATCAGAGGACCAGAAGATTCCCTCACTCCCATCCGACCAACCAGCGAGACGTGTAACACGAACTGTGTGGCAGGTTAACTTTAAAGAAAAATAAAACATATAAACAACAAAAACACATAAGACAGACAAAACAAGGACAAACTAATAAAATTCATAAACCTTCTTCAGCTGCATCATTGCCACACCAGTTTCATATGAAACATATCCATAAATAAAAGGATCTTAGTTGATTGATTTTAATTGGGAAAATATAAGTATATACTCATGAGCTAAAGTTATTAAAGATCTACGCATAACACATTATTATATTCAAATAAGGACACATTGTCTAAAAAGTAATAAAATTCCAAAGGAGGAGCTCCAGTCAACCCGTCACACCTCCTTCCTGTGGCCTTGCCCTGCAGAAACGATCACTATCCCTAAAACATTCACGCAAGTTATTTTCTCCAAAGCAGTTATTGCATCAGAATAATGAACATTAAACAATTTCAGTTGATCTTGGTGGTGCAGCCAACATCAGTTTCACCTTCTGGCTCCACCTGCATCGCCTCACATCAGATTAGACAGTTCAATATATTTGTATTAATGATGGACCACCAGAGCAGTACTGACTAAACATTCTGCTGTTATTAGAATGTACCTATGTGCTCCTTGTTAACAAATGTGTCCTTTGCAGGTTGTCTTATGACTCTCATCATGTTCCTCATCTATTGCCATTCCCCCTTAATAACAAAATTGTAATAATCTTTTTTTAAATTTAACATTGATTTTAATGTAAAGTACTTTCTATTTATCTTCTACTTTATAATGACTCATAAAAGCAACTGTAGCTGGATCACTGTGCACCTCCTCCTTGTCTCCTGTGTCAGTGTGGAGGTCATGGTTCCACCTCCTTCTCCTCATCTGTGTCATTTCCTGTGACGCCTCACATTATTCTCTGTAGAGAACCACGTTCTGTCCTGAACCTTCATCAATCTCTGTAGAAAACCACGTTCTGTCCTGAACCTTCATCAATCACTGTAGAGAACCACGTTTTGTCCTGAACCTTCATCAATCTCTGTAGAGAACCATGGTCCTATCCTGAACCTTCATCAATCTCTGTAGAGAACCATGGTTCTGTCCTGAACCGTCATTAATCTCTGTAGAGAACCATGGTTCTGTCCTGAACCTTCATCAATCTCTGTAGAGAACCATGGTTCTGTCCTGAACCTTCATCAATCTCTGTAGAGAACCACGTTCTGTCCTGAACCTTCATCAATCTCTGTAGAGAACCATGGTTCTATCCTGAACCTTCATCAATCTCTGTAGAGAACCATGGTTCTGTCCTGAACCGTCATCAATCTCTGTAGAGAACCATGGTTCTGTCCTGAACCTTCATCAATCTCTGTAGAGAACCACGTTCTGTCCTGAACCTTCATCAATCTCTGTAGAGAACCACGTTCTGTCCTGAACCTTCATCAATCTCTGTAGAGAACCACGTTCTGTCCTGAACCTTCATCAATCTCTGCATATTTAATTTCCTCCTGGTTGTTTAATTGTAGAGTTCATGTGAGATTTTGTAGTTGAGCCTGTTTTGATAACAAGGTTAGATTTAGTTAGAGTGGTTTACTCTGACTATCCAACTCGACAATAATAGCAAGCTAAGTTTCTTTTGCTTTAATCATTCCAGTTTTACAAATGGGTTAACCTGAAAATCTTAATTAATATGCTACTTTTTGGGATTTCTTGGGTTCGGAATTGTTGGGAGGTTTGGGGTTACCCAGAGTACTCTTGGATCCTCAGCTTGCACCATTGGGCTCAAGAGGTTCATGTGTAATTGAACAAAATAAATGAATTGTAATTTCTATATTTACTGAAGGAGCAGTGGGTTGCCAGAGTCGTGGAGGCCTGGCAAAGTAGTTGAAGGATCGCCTGGACGCCGACGAGCAGTGGTGCTGCACCGGCACCGGCTGGTACCATATCACCACCTCGCTCCGCAGGCTGCGGGCAGTGAACCCACCCCCGAGCACTGGGGTCAGTCCCAACCCGCCACCGAGGGTCACGGGCGACCCTGGGACGGCCGCGCTGACGTCCAGCCCACTTGGACGATTTTGTTAAGACCGTGGGCGTCACCAGGACGGCTAACTCCTCAGGAGGGGGCTGTGTAGCGGCCACTGTGGAGTGAAGGGGGGGGGCGGCACAAAAGATCATGGGAAGTGCTCCTCGTAACTTTGTTTGTGTGTTGCTGCTGCTGCTGCTGCTGCTGCTGCTGCTGCTGCTGCTGCTGCTGCTGCTGCTGCTGCTGCAGTGACGCTCCTCCATCCTCTGCGTTCCCTGACAAGGTGCCACTGTGGCTGACGTGTCTTCCACCCGCGGGTCGGCACACAGAGGTGATGACGTTTCTCCATTAACATCTTTATTATCTTAATTTCACATTACTACATTAAAGTGATCTCTTTTTGCCTGAATTTGGTTCCTTGAAGTTACACTGTGGAGACAACATAAACACCAAAGATGAGGATTAAGTCAGAGAGGTCCCCACCTCCGGTTAGCTCATGGAATAGACAGACGTATCTGAGAACTCGCTCCCGAGAAAAAATGTTTTCATCCCACTGAAAACTCACTATCTTAAATTTGAGTAGAGCATTCACTAGATGCGTGGGAAGAGACTCACAAGGGTTCCAAAAAAGGAAGAAATAATGCCTAACAACCAGGAAAAAGGCAACCCGGCGGCCAAAGCTAACACTAGCAGCACGGTGTGCTAGCCGCGACACGGAGGACGCCCCGGGACGCGTGACCACGGTGAACTCCAGCGACTTAATGGTAGCATTGAGGAGCTTAAATCTGTATCGCTATCTCCAAGAATGTAATGGAAGAACTCATTAGATCTGAAAACAAAATGGGAACAAGAAGTCAACGTCACAATGTCTGACACTAGCTAGCTCTCCATGTGCAACTCAACTAACTTCAACGTGCTCCAGAAGATGGAGAGAAAAACTTCTACACCTTTTTATAAAATCCAGTCATACTGGAATAATGTCTTTCAAATAATGGAGGAAATCTTAAATGTTAAACTACCCAGGGACCCACGGATTATATATCTGGGATTAATACCTGGTGAAATACTTGAAAAGAAAGACACTTACCTCTTTAAAATATTGGCCATTGCTATCAAAAAGACCTTGACAGGTAAGTGGCTGAAAAGCAACCCCCCCCCCCCCCAAAAAAAAAAAAATGTATACAATGGTAAAATTGACTTTTCGCTTAAGAGTCAGAGTGGGATTTGGAACAAAAATGGCAGAAATAGACTGCATTCAAGGTCAAATCCTTACTACAACGGACTATTTAATAAAAACATGGGAAACCTCTCCCTTTTTTGTTTTTGTTAATATTTTCGTTTTAAACAATTTTTGCTGTAAATTGGTGTTATTGTTATTATTGTTTGTAACAAAAATTTGAAAATGGTGAAATAAGTTAGAAAAAACCCACCAAAGATGAGCGCTGTTGTATTTCTGAAACATTTAAACACTGTTTATCACCAAACTACTGAAATGTACCTACTTTATACAACACAATTAAAATCAAATGTGCAAAACATTAACTGTGATGACCAAAGGACATTTTAAAAAGAGTAAAATCATGCAATAACTGTGTTAAAGCATTTCTCACAAGCAGCCCACATGGTGCCTCCCCTGCAATCATGATAAAGAAAAAAATAAAGTACATAAAGTAAATATTAATATTTTCCACTGATGTGTGTTAAAGATGCATTTTCAGTATGACTGTACACATTTTTGACATTTTATTAAGTAAAAATCGCCCAATTTCAGTATTTCACAATGAAATACAGGGCAGAAATCCCAGGTGAGGCAGTGGAGAGCTGTGCCTCATATATTTTTCTTCCCCTTGTCAGCTTGACCAAACAACATGATGTGATCTAGAACCTTCTGGAGTCAGAACAGTTTTTGTTCTTGAACAGGAAGAGACCTGGAGTCTCCTCCTGTTGCTGCTTTATTAGGAGTTGGTATGGCTGCTGGACAGAGAGAGGGGGGGAACGCTCAAAGAGAGAGAGAGAAGAGAAGAGAAGAGAAGAGAAGAGGGGGAGAGAGGGGAGAAAGGGAGAGAGGGGTGTGTGGTGGTGGTGGGGCGACATACAATACCCTTGTTAGTGCTACATATATCATTTTCAGTTATCACACTGATCCAAATACTTTACAACTGTTATCAGATTAAACCAGCCTGAGCAGCTCTATCTAGACAGTAACATGATTTTCTAGACGGAGCAGGGCCCCCGGGCCGAGTGGGCCGGGAGCCCCTCTAAATCCCGGCAGCGAAGCATGCCACCCCCCCCCCCAGTCCAAGAAGAGCGAAGGCTCAGCCGGTCCCGGTTGGAGGACAGTCAACACCCACCCCCAGGAGCCTCGCATCCCACCCCCCACGTTACCGCTCGATCCTCCCCCCTGATCTTGATAGACACACCCCAGCCCCCCCGCGAACGCCATGCCTGAGCGAGCGCCCCCCACATTCCAGCCGCACTTACCCCGGGCCGGGGTGAGATCTCAGCAGGAGATGCTGGGGGAAGCCCCCCCAAGAACCTGCGTGACTAGGTGTGGTGCAAAGTCCGGGAAGGACCCAGACCGCAGTTAAGTAGCGGGAGGGAGAGGGAGGTCCCCCCGTCGCTAGGAACCTGGCCCAGCTGGACCCCCCATGCTGCCCCACCCCAGACTGACCGGCCTGAGGCCCTGGGAACAACACCCACACTAACAAGGCGCCGCAAGAGGACCCGGGCTGGAACCCCCACCCCACCCAACGGCCGAACAGGAGAGTCCAAGACCCGCAGGGCCCAGTGCGGAGGCCAGTGGTTAGGGAACCACAACCCCCCCCCCCCCCACACACACACACACACACACACACACACATTCCCTCACATGCCTTATATCTGACTGTGCTATCCAATACAAACTTGGTCACATGATGCTGCCCGTTTCTGTTCCTCAGCATATCGCCAATAATAACTTTACACAAATACTTGTTATACAGCATGACTCTACAGTTTGTGTAAGGTCTTTAATGTATGTGTGAGAGAATTCTTCCTGTTGATCGTGCTGCTGAAGTGCAGAGAAAAGTCAGCCTGTGAGGCAGGCAGTACCATGCCTCACCTTAAGGGGGCGTACGTCAACTGAACTTTGGCCATGATCTCCATTGAGACGGAGAGAAACTAAGAGGGAGAATTTTTACAACCAAATCATAGAGCCTTTTGTGGAGAATGATCAGCGCATAGACTTCATCTATAAGTACAGGTAAGGCCAAAATGGTTTTAAGTTTTTTAAAAATAAGATCGGAGTAAGTAGAAAAAAATTCAAGTATGTGATAACTAAACTTTTGACGTAAATAATTTTTTTTTAATTTAAATTAAATTTGTGCTGCACACATCTCTAAACTTGAATTTGTTTACAGTAAATATGAATTGCTGAGACACAAGCAGGGCGCTCTATCCATTTCTATAAAATAAACTTTCTTTGTAGGACAAACATGTCCCTGTGTTTGTGTTGGTCTCATTGAAAGAGGAATGCTGATGGGATATGAAGCATTACCAGTTGATGCTGTTGGATGAATATTAAAATAAAATGCTCTTTTCAGTTCTTACAATTGTAAATCTGGCTCCAGTGCCTCACCAGCCATGAACCTCACCGCACGTCACTGCACTCGTCAGAACCTTCTGTCTGTGAAGGCCTTTGTGGGATGGTGTAATGGGAACAATGTGATCCTGAAGAAATAGCCAGTGCACACAGAGCAGTTACTGCAGAGGGACTGAACTGGTTTCGGTGGGCAGACGTCCGAGGCGGTGTCGGAGGCACAGAGCGGGAGATCAGCTGGCTGCCGAGCAGTGAAGCAAGGAGCTGACAGGGAGCTGGAGTTACACAGGCGCTCGGCTGACTCACAGTTTTACTCACTGACTGCGATACTGACTGAAGGTTCCTGCGTCGGGTGAAGTCCGGAGCCCGGCTAAATAGCCAAACTCCTAATCAGCCAAACGATCTTCACCTGGTGACACAGAATCTCCCATTAGAGCTCCGTGAACGCACCACCTGGCCACGCCCACCTGAAGACAGAGCCGAGAAGCAGCAGCAGGGCAACAGCGCCCCGATGTGGACACTGCTGTGCAGGGCGTGACACTGTGTGCTTTTCTAAGCTCTTGGGTTTTCAGTCATTCATAAATATGAGCATATCTAAAACTTAACAAACCTGGACACATTTGCTGAATTCTGAACACATTTCTGTTTGAGTGCATTTAAAAATAACTTTAATGGAGAAAGTTGAACTTGACCTGCAGCTTTTCAGCTAAATTTCTCCTTTCAAACAGTAAATTAGAATAGATGTGAAAGAGTTAATCATCACTTAATAATCATCACTTTTTGGCCAGCTGCCTGGTGCCCTCTTCATGAGACTTTATTTTTCTGTTTAACAGAGTTATACCTAATAGTTGCGTATTTCTGCTGATTTATCATCCTCTGTTGTCATTCCTAAAAATAATCAGAACTCTGGACAACGTTCAGTGTATTCCGTATTCTGTAGAACTGCAGATGGAAACGAGCTACGGCTAAAATCTGGTACGAAGCATCTTTTCTTCAAGATTAAACTTTTTGTACATGGTCCCTGAAAAATAAACTAAATAAATAAATGAACAAAATGAAAAGATATTGTTCACCATTGTTATCATCTTGTTGAGAAAGGTTTCGTGTTAAACTGTGTGACAGTGTGAGTGAGGGGATGTTGAGGCCAATCATGGTGCTGTGCACTGACTAATGCATTTGAGCATGAAATAAGAAAATGTGAGCTCTGAGTTTCACATGAGAACTATTCAGTTCTGGTGGACTGACACGTTGCTGCTTTCAGTTAATGGATCAAAGATCTGCACACTGACAGGCAAAGAACCACATGTGGCTCTTGAGCCATGGGTTGGCCATCCCTGATATATTCCCTCATATATTCATCTATATGTATATAACGTAGAGGAAGATTATACTAGTTTATGCATGTAGTAGTGTAGAGAGGGAATCATACTGTTTATGGGGGTAAAAGAGAGAATCATACTAGCTGATGTAGAAAGTGTTAGAGACTGTGTAGTAATATCTAAGCAGATGTGTGAAGTGTTAGAGGGCAGCTGCCTGATGCCTGTGCTGAATTCATAGTTATGCTGCTTTTGTAACTGTGTTTTTAAAAAAATGGAACGCTCTATCAGTGGTTCTAATCGTGTCATAAGCAAAGCCAAACAGCTGAGGTTGGGTCAAGATGTTTTTAAAGTAACTGTCTTGTTTCCACTGTGAAGTACCACGCTTGTGAGGTAATAATTGCTCGCTCAGCTGGACACAACCAAAAAGGTGAGAATAGCCAGTAATGTCGAGCAATGTGAGAGTTTTAGATGTAAAAAGCCAATAATGACCGTAATTCTCATTTGATTCTGGAGTGGCACCCCGAGGGCCACCTCTGGCTCCTGGGCCTTATGATGCCCACGTCTGCTAAAGGTAGACTAGGCGAGTGCCTGAGGCCCCCAAGCCACCAGGCGGCCCCCGAAGCTGTATGCACAGCCTCATCTGAGAAGAATGAGAATTACTTCTCTTTATTCTGGAGCTTTCTTGTATGTTTATTGTGTCCCAGATAAATAAAATATATAGAATAGAAATAAGAAAAAGTGCAATTAGTTGTGACTCGTGTTTTTGTGGCATAATGAAGTGATATTTGTTGGACTGCACTGTCATGGACGCACACGGATTAGCAGCTGGGCGGTGTTTCGGATTAACTGGTTTCCATGTTAACTGGCGACCAACTTTATTTTAAGATAAGATAAGATAAGATAAGATATCCTTTATTTATCTCACATGTGGAGAAATGTGCAGTGGTACAACAGGATAGTAAAGAGAAAGAAGTACACATAGCAGGAACTAGAAAAAGCAGATAAAAATACAATATGATAAAAATATACACACGGTGCCTATAAGTGTGGACATGTCCAGAATATGGGGGTGGATGTATTTTACATAGTAAATACGTTCTTATAGATTATTATAGTTATTGCACCACTTCTTGCCCAGTTGGAGTGGAGTGATATTGTCCGGTGGTGGTGTGCAGTGGTCTACTGGGAGCAGGCTTGGTTGAAGAGTCTGACTGCAGCAGGGAGGAAGGACCGGCGGAGTCTCTCCTTCAGACACCGCGGGTGGAGAAGCCTGTCACTGACGGAGCTGCCCAGTGATGTGACGGTACCATGTAGGGGGTGGGAGACGGTCTCCATCAGGGATGAAAGCTTCTTCAACATCCTCCTGTCTCCCACCACCTCCACAGGGTCCAGGGGGCAGCCCAGGACAGAGCTGGCCTTCCTCACCAGTTGGTTCAGTTGGTTCCTGTCTGCAGCCGGAGTGCTGCTGCTCCAGCAGACCACTCCATAGAAGATGGCTGATGCCACCAGAGTCATAAAAGGTCCTCAGGAGCTAACATGCTGCTAACATCACATATTACAAAGCCGACAGAAATACGTAAGCTGGCCAACACCGTTTAACTGCATTTACAATAAAGTTTTGAAATGAGTCTTATTTTAAGATCTGCAAGGACAAAAAGTCACCAGTCACCAGTTAACAGGGATGCCAGTTAATCCGAAACACCAGTGACTGGTATGACTGGAACAATTGACAGCTACAAGTTACTCCTGTCGATGAGAACACAATCATTTATCAAACAAGTCTGTCAGAGGAACTGTAACTCAATCTGTGGATTGCTCTGAGGATGGCCTGCACTCTGCCTGTGACTGTGGCCTCAGCAGAGAGGAAAGACCTCCTAAAGGCCCCTTCATCCTCCATAAGAACAAGACGAAAGTTCAGCAGTGCAGGTCCTGACGAACAAAATGACGTAATTTCCTCCTTCCAGCTCCTTCTGGCCAAAGACATTAGTTTCAGCTGTTCCATCCTGGATGAACTGTGGAGGAGCTGCACTGCCGGAACTTCTGCTCTGCCGTGTGCTGCTCATACGTGTTCCAGCTCTCTAATGACTATCAGTCATATTTTAATCATATTTAACTTGTAACATCACTGTAGGAGCACCGCAGCTCGTTAAAATGTCGGAGGGCAGATTTACGTGATGCACCTGAACGCATCACGAACAGCTGTCAGCTCCTGGAGTTAGAACCAGACCAACATGGTGGTCGGAAAAAAAACTCTCTTTTATTACTGGAACAGTTCAGAGAAATGTGTTTCTGAAAGTACTGGAGGACAGAAATAAACTGTGCCGTTGAAAAGTTAAAACGCCGCGTCACAGACGTGTAGGGGCGTGGCTTGCGGTCAGGGGCGTGGTCTGTTGTCAGGGGGCGTGGCCTGCAAGTTCGGCAGCTTCTTATCGGAGTATGAACCGACCTGCCGAAAAAGCTTTTTCTTCAGCAGCTGGCTGACGTCACTGCAGAACTTTCTTCTGGTTCTTATGAGTTCAGAAAGGGAGGATGAAGGAGCCTATAAGGTCAGAGGCACAAAGGGGTGATGCACACATAGAGGCGCCATGCTACAGGGGGCGCCAAATCGATTGAAGAAAAATGATGTCAAGTTGCCCCACACACACACACACACACACACACACACACACACACACACACACACACGCATAGTGCACAGTTTGCTTAAAGCCGTCTCAGGCCCTGTTTACACTGATGGAGGCTCTGTAGCCTCCATCAGTCTCTGCAGGATGGATTAGCACCATGAAAGAATCTTTCCACCTCGGGAGGCGGATTAAAAACGTTGTGGATACAGTGGATCAGAACACTGGTGCCGTGTAAACGGACCCCCCAAAAGTGAAGAAAGTTTTGCGGATACACTCCAATTCGTTGTGGTGTAAACGGCGCCTAAAGTGTGTAGAGCCGAACCTCTGACAAGGAGACCTGAAGAAAGCAGACACCCTGAACTGAACTGTTAACACCTTAATGAGCAGACAGCCTCCCCGCTGATTCGCTTTACACTAGGAGAGTCAATCATAAGGCTTCAACCCAGTCGGATGAACCACCAAGCAAGATGTTTATAGGATCTGTAGGAGGATTTTGGACATTTCACTGTATTTTGCACCAGAAGGTTACATTAAAATTTACTTTATTTTGAGATTGTAATCATTTTCAGTAGTAAATCACGTACACTGTGCGGCACAGCAAAAAGAAACTTTCAAGTGTGAATTCAAATTTTATTATAGCAATATTATGACATATCACATGTCACAATGTAGTATTTACTAATCCTGAATGCATTAGAATGCAGCATTTAAGGTCTATTTTGTCAAAACTGGAGCAACTACTTTTTTTGCTTCATTTATTTATTTAGATATTTACTTGATTTTAAGTTATGAATGCATAGTAATAACTAAAATATATATTTTAGACACCCTAACTTTTGAATGGATACCCAAAACATCAGTGACATGCGGTGAGGTTCATGGCTGGTGAGGTTCATGGCTGGTGAGGTTCATGGCTGGTGAGGCAGAACTTTAACTTGTGGTGCTTTAATCAATTTTAATAAAAGTTGTCTTTCAAAATGAACTAGAAAGGGCCTGTCAGTTCATGTACGCCCCCTTAAGGTGAGGCAGGGTACTGCCTGCCTCACTGGCTGACTTTTCCCTGCACTTCAGCAGCTCGATCAACAGGAGGAATTCTCTCACACATACATTAAAGACATTCCACAGACTGTAGAGAGTCATGCTGGTCAAATATTTCTGTGAAGTTCATATTGGCGATATGCTGAGGAACAGAAACATCATGTGACCAAGTTTGTATTGGAAATGAGGCACAGCTCTCCACTGCCTCACCCGGGGTGTCTGCCCTGTATTTCATCATGAAACACTCAAATTCAGCGATTTTGACTTAATAAAATGTCAAAAATGTGTAGAGTCATACTGAATATACATCTTTACACAAATCATTGGAAAATATTTATATCTATTTTATGTACTTTATTTCTTATTCACCATGATGGCAGGTGAGGCACTGCCTCCCGTGACTGCACGTCACTGCAGAACACCTATGTACGACTTGATTTTCTGTTGAGTGTTTGGGTGCATCATTTGCCTCAATGTCAAAAATTCAACTTGTACCCAATTTTAAAATGTGACAATACCGATTAAAAGAAAATCAGAGTTTTGAGCCAACAGCCTCTAACACAGGCCGCTGCTGAGCTTCCGACTGGCAGGATGACCTCAAGACCTCAGCCTAGAGAACTTAGAGAGTTTGGTACCTTTGTGGTTCTTCTCCACTCATCTTGGTGGATGAAATGTTCGGTGGCTGCTGACGCACCTTGGAATGACCTGCAGTTCTTCAAGAATTTGCTTCAGTTTCCCGTGTGTTAGAAGTGATCTCCAACAGGGTGTGAAAGCCTTCAAGAGACACTTGTGGTACCTCACATCTGAAATGGTACCACTGGCTCCCCTCAGCGGTGAGGCACCACCGGAGCACAAGACATCCTCGGCCACCAGTTTGTTGGCTGTCAAGCCAGCCGGCTCCTGCAGACGTCCTAGTGACAGGTATGGCTCAGGGTTTGGTAAACCGGAGTTTCCAGGAATCATAACCCAGGAAAATACACGGGCAGACCTGGTGGGACCTGATTCATGGTCCATCTTCCATCCTCTTCAGCTGGACCCTGCTTTCCTCACAACTGACGTCTCAACCTGGCCTACTCACCCAGCCCTCCAGGAAGCCCTGGTCACCTTGGAATGCATGAATGTTGTTAATGACAGTGCAGAGCGTAATGTCAAGCTCAGCCCAGACTACGTCAGCTCTGCTAGAGGAGAAGAACATTATTAGAACATTCCTCAGGTGGTTGAAGCAGACAGAGAGGAAAGACCAAATCTGAGGAAGAGAAACAAAAGGTACATAGTGTGATGTGCCACGCATTCTGCTTAAATTAAGTTTTAAGATAGGGAGGAGTGGTTATTATTCATGTTCATCATTGTTGGTTTCCTACAGGGAATCATAGGTTTTAGTGTTGCCTGCCACAGGGTGCTTAGCTATTAAGAATTGTCATGTTCTTATTGAGTTTTAATAAACACGTTTATAGGCTACATGTCTGACAACAAACATTCATACTATACCTACATTTTTAGTTTCACAGTTTCAAGATTTTGGTGTTTATAGTTCTAGATTTGTTAATTTCTAGTTACATAATGTGTTGAAATTAGTTTTTCATATTATGAGTTAGTGGAATACAATTCAGGACCATATGCTTGTTCAACGTCCCTGCGGTCCCCGAGGAAAAACACTTTTGCCATATCTCAGAAACTAACAATGATAGAGACATAAAACTTGTACCACAAGATGTGTAATGTCCACGTTTATATTTAACTTCCATTGATACTGCAGGGTTTTATTCATTATTTTTGCTGTTATTTAAGAAAGAACAGATTTTTCAGCCAAAGTATACGTCTGCTCCAAGCAGGAAGCCTCAGCGGCTCGGTGGACCCGGTACACATCAACAGAATTATAGGACATTTCTCACAGAAGTTTACTTTGGCATATGTAAAAAAGGTGATACTAGGTACAGATTGATTTTCAAATATTGGTGAGTGTCCCTGCTGTTACATTATATTATTATATGTGTAAATCAATAAACAAACATGTGAATGAATATGATTTATAAATGTAAACATGAAAAAAAAGTAAAGTGGGAAAAACATATTTGGGGGTGCTATATTGTTTCTGCATACCCTCAGAAAATAAGTAGTTGCGCCCGTGCCTCAGGTCATCGGTCATCCATGGGACAGGATCGCCTCACTGGTCTTTCAATAATCAGCATCAATCATGAGACGGCGAGCCGCTGACGGAGGAGGACATCACTCCGTCACTCTGTCCCTTTCTTTTATTTAATGAGTTCAAATGGCCTGAGCGGCTCAAAATGAGCCATTTAATCTTAATATGTGAGGTTGTCACAGGAATTCTAACGGATTAGGAAAGTATTCCTGTTTGACAAACTGAGGGCCCCCAAACAGCATCTGGCCTCGAGCCCCCATAAAGCCAGAACTGCATAACGAGCACCCGGTGCTGCACGCACGACACTTAACGTGCACTGTGTGTGTGTGTGTGTGTGTGTGTGTGTGTGTGTGTGTGTGTGTGTGTGTGTGTGTGTGTGTGTGTGTGTGTGTGTGTGTGTGTGTGTGTGTGTGAACAGGCGTGATGGTGTTACATAAGAAACAGACACAGTGGCTCCAGCCCCCTATCTCTTTAAATGACACGGAGCTGCGTGCGTGTGTGTGCGTGCGCGTGCGGGAGAAATTACGCGATCGAGAGAGGCCACAGTGTTATGGAGGAGGACTAACGCACTGGAAAACACAACAGACGCGCTATTTTTGCTCGTTTTCCCCCTTTCCTCACAGCGGGAGCCCCCCGCCTCCCCTCCAGCAGCTCGACTCTCTCTCCTCACGGTTTCACCGGCTCTGATTTGTTTTCTGTTTTTGGACCGGGACCGGGATCGGGGTGCGACTCCTGCGTTTATGGGCTCGGCAGGCGCATCTCCTGTCTTCCGTTAGGACGCAGAGCCCTCATGCTCCTAACCAACATTTATTAGTCTTTGTCCCCACAGTGTTGGGCCGAAACGCTGCGCCGATCATGGATTAATGTCCGAGTGAATCTCCATCTGAAAGGTAGGATTGGAAAAAAAAAACGCATTCTGAAAGCAGGGCCGGATGAGGAGGATGGAGTCCATGGATGTGTGCTGAATGGATGTGTGCTGAGTGTGAGGAGGAGGAGGAGAAGGAGGAGGAGGAGGAGGAGGCGTGTGGGTGTCTGTGCTTGTGATGGATGCTTTAAATGGCAGCAGCATCTACAGGCTGCGACGAAGCGAGATGTGGGAGTTGGTGAGGCTGTAGGGAGGCTGTAGGGAGGCTGTAGGGAGGCTGCAGGGAGGCTGTAGGGAGGCTGCAGGGAGGCTGTGGGGAGGCTGCGGGAGGCTGTGGGGAGGCTGCGGGGATGCGCAGGGATGGCGCGGCTGTGCGCTCCGGCTCTTTGTGCGGGCCTGTCGGGAGCAGCACAGCCGCATCGGGCTGCGTATTATTAACAAACACCATGACGTCAGCGTCTGTCAGTGACGCAACACCGTTTCATGTCCCTCATTTCGGTTCATTTCTGCGTTTAAATACCTTTTGTTTGGTGTGTTTTGCTGCCGGTGCCCGGTTCCACCCCGGAATCTCTGTCAGCTCTTTACGCTCTGAACATGAAGCATTCTGCAGGTCTGACTCCAGGAAGAGCCCCCGACTTTACAATTTCATAGAGATTTCAACTGTTGTTATGCTCATCTGAAGTCATTTTGTTGATTGTTTTGGACTTTTCTCTCTGCATACCCAACATTTGGAATTGTGTGGACCCCCTTCTGATAAAACATCCCAGTGAAGCTAAAAACTGTAGAAGGTTCCCAGACTCCCCAACAGGAGCCAGGAGCCTTCACACTTAAAGCAATTGGCCCCTTGCCAGTTAAATGCCTGTCCACGCGATACTGTTTTAAGTGAAAACACATAGTTTTTGCTTTTTCTTTTCAGGAAAGTTTCACGTTTACACAGAAACAATCTGAACACAGTGTATTTTTCCAGTAGGACCACTAGTTGGTGCTGTTTTTGTAATTAAATCACACACGCATGCAGCAGGGAACAATGAGCTCTAAACATGAACCGTTGGAGAACACAGATATTCTAGTGGACGGAACACCAAGGTGGATTGTTATTACAGTGACCATCAAAATAAAACTACCAAGTCCCAGGAGAATCTGGACTGGGAGTCATGACACCACGGAGACTGCCATGTATTGTCCATCTACTGAGCATGTGTATAACAAATATTTACTATTGCCTTGGTGCAGCATTTCCACTCTCCATAAGGTGACAGAGCCTGGGTATTTTCAAAAAGTTCCTCCTTGAGCGACAGTTTTAAAAAGTTGCATTTTTATTGGCTCCGAGCACCGTTGCTCTGTAAACGGACGTCCAAACCACAACAAACGTTTAGCATTTTCACTTGAAATTGTTCTTGTGTGAATGGGACACAATACCCTTGTTAGTTATACATATATTATTTGCAGTTATCACACTGATCCAAATACTTTCCAACTGTTATTAGATTAACCAGCCTGAGCAGCTCTATCTAGACAGTAACATGATTTTCAAGCAGGAACATGAATTAAACAAGAAGCAACAACAAAAGAGGAAAATGATTTTGATAGTTGAACACAGGAGAAGGATAAAGGGCGCAGAGCCGCAGGGCCCCAGCCCCCGGCCCAAGCCGCCAAGTCGAGACCCGGCAGTGTGTAAATAGTATCAGGGAGATCAGTGTGTGGATAGTATCAGGGAGGTCATAGTGTGTAGATAGTATCAGGGAGTTCATAGTGTGTAGATAGTATCAGGGAGGTCATAGTGTGTAGATAGTATCAGGGAGGTCATAGTGTGTAGATAGTATCAGGGAGTTCATAGTGTGTAGATAGTATCAGGGAGGTCATAGTGTGTAGATAGTATCAGGGAGATCACCTGTGCAGTTTGAACATATGTTAGTGGAAACCAGACCCATCTTGTGTCATGCCACACTCCTCAGTGGCCTCATAGGGGCGCTGTTGGCAAACACTTGGGTTTTCCTCTTCTGTCTCTCCTCCCCCTTGCTGTGTTTGAGGAAGTGGAGACACTGGGGTCATCAATGACCTGATTCGGTTCCGCTGCTACACCGGGTGGAGCTCCTTTCTCCTGATCATCTGCACTTCTTAAACGGGTGCTCGACTCCACTCGGCGCTGGATCTTAGCACTGTAACGACACGCTTATCTCGGCTCTTGCTTCTTCCTGATCGGACCTGACTCCAGCCCCACCAGCTTCTCCCGCTGCCCTGCAACTCAGCCTTGACCGTCTGCCACTGGAGCCCGGTGGAAACTCAACTAAGAGACCCGCTTCTGAAAAACTTCCATGGATGAAACAATGCCTCGCTCTTCGACGACGAACACCACTCAGAGTTAAGACTGTCACTTTCAGTTTAGTTCTTGTTCAACTCCTTTACTTTTTATAATAAACTTTCTGTAAGAGTACCCGACTGTCTCCTGCTGTTTTAGCCACACCTGAGCCTCAGAAACCACATCATAACAGTAAGATCCAGCCATAATGAGCTCAGCAGAGAACAAGCCAGGAGCAGACTTGACCGCCTCAGTCCAGCAGGCGTTAACTAATCAAGAATCCCGGTTGAGTCCTCACGACGCCCTGCTTCAAAACCTGGTGGAGAACAACCGTGCCATATTAAATCAGGTCTCACTGCGAACCTCACAGTTTTCTGCTCTCTCTGCTTCATCTAGTGCCTCGGTTCAAGTTCCAGCGTCTCCACCCTTCAATCCAGCTCCCCAGCACACCTGCAACTCACGTGAGCCACCTGCACCCACTCCTGAGGGGCATACGGGAGACCTGGGTTCCTGTCAGGCCTTCCTAGCTAGGGACTGGGGAACCGCCCTGTGGAGAGCCAGGCCACAGTTTGCCAGTCCTACCAGTCTTTCACAGAGGAGATGAAGAGGATCTTCGACCACCCCGTCCGAGACAGGGACGCTGGAGACCGCATGATGCTCATTCGTCAGGGCGCCCTCAGCGCGGCTGAGTTCGCTGTGGAGTTCCGCACTCCGGCCGCTGGAAGCGGTTGGAATGATCGAGCCCTCCAGAGTGTCTTCCTCCGAGGACTCCCAGATCATCTCAAGGATGAATTGGCTGCCCGTGAGCGCCCACCAGACCTGGAAAGACTCGTCTCTCTCTGCATTAGTATTGATAACCGCATCCGGGAGCATCACCGTGAGCGCTCCCTCCGTTAGACCCAGTCCAAGTCTCTGCCTCAGGCCCAGCCGGGGAATATGAAGCCTTCGTCACCCGTTACGGAGCCAGAACCCATGCAGTTAGGCCGGGCTGGGCTTACCCCGCAGGAGAGGAGCCATCGCCGCTCAACCAACGCCTGCCTCTACTGCGGAGAGCCAAGTCACCATATTGCCAACTGCCCCCTATGTCCCGGAAAAGGGGCGGGCTCCCCAGTAGGGGAGGGGGTTGCTGGTGAACTGTCACTAATTCTCCTCAACGTCTCCAACTAACCGGTCACAACCCCCCTATCAACTGGGAGAAGGAGGAGGTGAGCTCTTGGAGTCCCCATTGTATGAATAACTGCCTGTGCTCTGCTCTGAGGTCCGCACCTCCCGAGGCAGTGGATCTCTCCTCAGTCCCAGCTGTCTATCATGATCTGGCACCGGTTTTCAATAAGAATAAGTCCCTTCCCCCACATCGCCCTTACGACTGCCCGATCGATCTACTCTCCGGGGCCACATTGCCTCGCAGTCATCTGTACAACCTGTCTCGACCAGAACGTGCTGCTATGGAGACCTACATCTGGGAATCCCTGATGGCTGGCATCATTCGTCCCTCCTCGTCAGCAGTGGGAGCAGGATTTTTCTTTGTGAGTAAGAAAGATGGCTCCCTTTGTCCATGTATCGACGTCCGAGGCCTTATTGACATCACCATCAAGAATTGGTTCGTGTTGCCTCTTCTCAACTCAGCTTTTACCCCCCTCCATGGCGCCACCATCTTTACCGCGTTGGATCTCCAAAATGCCTATCACCTGGGAGGGAGACGAGTGGAAGACCGCCTTCAACACCTCTCTTGGACACTGAGTATCTGGTGATGCCATTTGGACTCACGAATGCCCCTGCTGTTTTTCAGAACCTGATGAATGACATCCTGAGAAATATGATCGATCGTTTTGTGTTTATTTATCTGGATGACATCTTGGTTTACTCCCATGACCCTGAAGAACTTGTCCAACACGTCTGCCAAGTCCTGGAGAGGCTCAAGAAGAACCAGCTCGACATCAAGGCTGAGAAGTGTGAGTTTCACAAACATAGTATCATTTCTGGGATACATCATTTCTCAAGATGAAATAAAGATGGACCCTGCCAAACTCATGGCTGTTCTGGAATGGCCGCAGCCTGAGAACCGTAAGCAGCTCCAGCACTTTTTTGGGTTCGCCAATTTCTATCGGCAGTTCATCCGAGATTACAGCAGAACGGCAGCCCCCCTCACTGCCCTCACCTCTACCTCCCGTCAGTTTGTGTGGACCGCTGAAACATCCCAGGCGTTTCAGGAGCTCAAGAATCGCTTTACGTCTGCACCCATCCTAATCCAACCCGACCCCAGCCTCCAATTCGTGGTAGAGGTGGATGCCTCTGACTCCGGTGTAGGGCCCGTTCTCTCTGAATGATCACCCACCGATAATAAGCTCCACCCCTGCGCATTCTTCTCCCGACGGATCTCTTCGGCGGAGTGCAATTATGACATTGGAAATCCGGAGTTGCTAGCAGTACAACTGGCCATGGAGGATTGGAAGCACTGGGTGGAGGGAGCCGAACAACCCTTTATCGTGTGGACTGATTACAAGAACCTTGAATACATATGCTCTGCCAAACGTCTCAATTTCCGCCAAGCTCGATATACTTTGTTTTTTTGACAATACCTATTTACCTTGACTTATCGTCCTGGATCCTGCAAAATTAAACCAGACGCCCCGTCCCGTCAGTTTTCCATAGAAGAAACGTCTCCCGAACCTGCTCCCATTCTTCCCAAGACCTGCACCGTTGGCTTCTTCACCTGGGAGATTGAGGACGTGGTTCAACAGGCTCTCCAACAGAAACCTGACCCAGGTGATGGTCCTCTTCATACCATGTTTGTTCCTGACCCTGTATGTTCTCAGGTCCTGCAGTGGGCTCACTCTTCTCGACTATCCTGCCAGCTGGTTATGTCCCGCACCTTGGGGGTCCTGCGGCAAAAGTTCTGGTGGCCCACTTTGGACCGTGACGCAAGGAGGTTTGTGGCAGCCTGCACCATTTGCGCCCGGAACAAAGCGTCCAACCAACCAAGATCTAGTCGCCTGCAACCTCTGCCCATTCTAAGTCATCCCTGCTCCCACATTTCAGTCTACTTCGTCACTGGCCTTCCCCCCTCCAACGGTAAACCACTATCCTACCTATAATGGACCGTTTTACCAAGGCTGCACATTTGGTTGCAATCTCAAAGCTCCCCACAGCTAAGGAGTCCGCAGACCTGCTGGTGGCTGAAGTGTTCAGGGTGCATGGAATCCCCTCTGATATTGTATCTGACCGTGGACCCCAGTTCACATCCGAGGTTTGGTGAGCCTTTTGTACTGCGCTGGGAGCCAAGGTGAGCTTGTCATCCGAGTTTCCCCCTCAGTCCAAAGACCAAACGGAGAGGCTTAACCAGGAGATGGTTACCGTGCGTAACCTCTGAGACCCCCTCTGCCTGGAGTGACCACCTACCCTGGGTTGAGTATGCGCATAATTCCCACAATAATTCGTTCTCTGGCCTCTTCCCCTTTCAGTGCTCCCTGGGGTATCAACCTCCCTTGTTCCCGTCCCAGGAACTTGAACTTGCAGTTCCCTCCATTCAGGCTTCAATGAAGAGGTGTGAGAAGGTCTGGAAGGGGTGTCTTCCAGAAGAATGGAGCTCCAGGCCAACCGAAGACGAGTCGCAGCCCCCGTGTTCACTCCTGGACAAAGGGCGTGGCTGAAGGCCAAGGACCTTCCACTGAGAGTAGAGTCCAGGAAGCTGGCACCCGTTTGAGATTGAGAGGATCATCAACCCTAAGGCGGTACGCCTTAAGCTTCCCTCTTCTATGTGCATTCACCCACTTTTCATGTATCCCAGGTAAAGCCGGTGGAGGATAGTGATCTGGCCCCCCCTACCGTCCCCCTCCGCCACCCAGGATGTTGGATGGCGGCCTGGTCTATTCGGTGCACCGACTCGTGGACGTCCGTCGCCAGGGACGAGGACTCCAGTACCTTGTCGACTGGGAGGGCGACTGGGAGGCGCATTGTAGACCCAGACTTAATCCGTAACTTCCAAAGACAAAATCCGGGCCGTCTGGGTCATGCGCCAGGAGGCGCACGTATGACCTGATTTGGTTCCGCTGCTACACCGGGTGGAGCTCCTTTCTCCTGATCATCTGCACTTCTTAAACGGGTGCTCGACTCCACTCAGCGCTGGATCTTAGCACTGTAACGACCCGCTTATCTCGGCTCTCGCTTCTTCCTGATCAGACCTGACTCCAGCCCCACCTGCTGTTTTATCCACACCTGAGCCTCAGAAACCACATCATAACATCTTGAACATCCTTTGTCCTGTGTAAAGTACTCTGTAGAGGACCTTGTATTGTAAAGTACTCTGTGAAGGACCTTGTATGAGCTGTATCTTGGTGTTTCTGCTCATTTTGAATGTATTAGTACAGAGTAGTGACCAAACGTTGGGTCTCTGTTGATGTTGAGATCTTCTTCCCATCTGGAGGTTGAAGGGATGTTGAGATATTTGAAGCTACAGGATTGAGATGATTTTAGAAAGAGGTTTAGGAGCTGAGATCTTCAGGAGCTTTGTCACTGTCTGAGGTCAGTTCAGCTCAATCTCTTCTAGTTTACACTGACTTGGTATTATTGAGTGAAGCTGAAGAGGTTCCAGATACTTGTTCTGACTGATAGCAGATGGTTCTATTAGCTCATTAAATGGAATCAAAGAGTTACTGGAGAAAAGTTCTTCTAAGGTTCTTCTTCCTTTATTTTGCCATCTTGGGAAGTTTCTTGGTTTCTTTCTTTGCAGGATGTCAGGATTGTTCCAGAGGGGGTGAAGAACCTCCCAGCAAGCTGTCAGAGACGTGGTTCTATTGATGCTTTTAAAGCAGCTGGGTTCTTTGATGAAGGACTGAAGAAGGGAAGATCTCTGGTCTGGAGATCTTCACACAAGGTTTTCTCAATGTCTAGCCAGCCTTCATCTAAGGCTTTCTGATTCATCCATTTTACTACATGAAGTACTTTATTGGCCAGATAATAAGTATAAAGTTTGGGAGTTCTAAGCCACCTTGGTCCTTGGTGTTCTGGAGTGTTTTTAAACTTCTACCTGATGGTTTGTTTTTCCATCAGAATGTTGAGACGTGAGAATCCAGAGTGTTAAACCAGGTTTTTGGTGGTTTTGTTGGGATCATTGAGAAGATGGAGTTCATTTTAGGCAGGACCATCGTTTTGATTGTTGCTCCTCTCCCCAGAAGTGAAATAGGGAGTGTCCTCCATCGGGTGAGGTCCTCCTCCAATGTTTTAATAAAGGGGGGGTAGTTTAAGTTCACCAAGTCTGAGAGTTTGGCTGAGATGTTAATGACGAGGTATTTGATGTTCCCTGGTTTTAGTGGGGTGTTAGGTGTGTGCTGAAATGTAGAGTTAATAGACAAGATGACTGATTTGTTCCAATTGATAGAATATTCTGAGATTGAGGAGAACCTGTCTATTAACCCTTTTGTTTCTGGAAGAGACGTCTGTGTGTTCTGCAGGAAAAGTATCACATCATCTGCATAGAGACATATTTTATGTGTTACGTTTACTGTTGGTATTCCTTTTATGTTATTGTTCTGTTTGATGGCTGCTGCTAGTGGTTCCATAGAAATAGCAAAGAGAGATGGTGAGAGTGGACACCCCTGTCTGGTGTCTCTCTCAAGAGTGAACCTTGAGGACATTTGGTCATTGGTTTTAACACAGGCACTGGGTGAGGTGGACAGGATCTTTATCCAGGAGAGGTACTTTTCTCTAAATCCAAATTTCCGTAGTGTAGCGAGTAGAACTTTCCAATTTACCCTATCAAAGGGTTTTTCTGCATCTAAGGAGGTGATAATGGCCTTTTGTTTATTGTGGTGGCAGTGGTCTATAAGATTAATTAATCTACGTGTATTGTTAGTAGAGTGGTCGATAAGATTAATTAATCTATGTGTATTGTTAGTAGAGTGGTCTATTCGATTAATTAATCTATGTGTATTGTTAGTGGAGTGGTCTATAAGATTAATTAATCTACGTGTATTGTTAGTGCAGTGGTCTATAAGATTAATTAATCTACGTGTAATGTTAATGGAGTGGTCTAGAAGATTAATCTACATGTATTGTTAGTGGAGTGGTCTATAAGATTAATTAATCTACATGTATTGTTAGTGCAGTGGTCTATAAGATTAATTAATCTTCGTGTATTGTTAGTGGAGTGGTCTATAAGATTAATTAATCTACATGTATTGTTAGTGGTTAGCGTCTCCCAGAGGATACAGGGAGAGACACCAGGCAGGTCTAGTGTCTCCCAGAGGACACAGGGAGAGACACCAGGCAGGTCTAGCGTCTCCCAGAGGACACAGGGAGAGACACCAGGCAGGTCTAGCGTCTCCCAGAGGACACAGGGAGAGACACCAGGCAGGTCATTTGTTTCTAAAAAGATTGTCCGTTGTTTTTTAAAGAATGTGAGGAAGTCTGGATCCTTGAGCAGTGGTGTGTTAAATCTCCATTGTCTGATAGGAGGGTGATTGTTCTATTAGTGACTGTCATAGTGACAGGTCAAAGGTCAAAGGTCACTGATAGTGATGGGGTGAATCTGTGTGTCCAAGGTGTCTTTAATCACTGATTTACTCACCAGAAAGTAATCTAACCCTGAATAGGATTGGTGCACTGCTGAGTACAAGGTGTACTCTTTAAGAGTGGGATGAGAGGTACGCCAAGCGTCTCAAAGACCATAGTCACTCATGTACTGCTGGACTAGATTTATTGATTAGTGACCATAGTCACTCATGTACTGCTGGACTAGATCTATTGATTAGTGACCATAGTCACTCATGTACTGCTGGACTAGATGTATTGATTAGTGACCATAGTCACTCATGTACTGCTGGACTAGATCTATTGATTAGTGACCGTAGTCACTCATGTACTGCTGGACTAGATCTATTGATTAGTGACCGTAGTCACTCATGTACTGCTGGACTAGATCTATTGATTAGTGACCGTAGTCACTCATGTACTGCTGGACTAGATCTATTGATTAGTGACCATAGTCACTCATGTACTGTTGGACTATGTGTGTGGATTCCCAGTGTCGGTGTTTACTGCTTTACTACCTCTGTGTACTTGTGGACTGAGGACCTTGTTGAGGACTCCTCCCACTATCAGTGTTTGGTCAGAGTGTGTTGAGAGGGTGGTGAAGTTGTGATAGAAGGAGGGTCATCAACATTTGGGCCGT
Organism: Lipophrys pholis; assembly: GCF_963383615.2. Classification (NCBI taxonomy): domain Eukaryota; kingdom Metazoa; phylum Chordata; class Actinopteri; order Blenniiformes; family Blenniidae; genus Lipophrys; species Lipophrys pholis. Next base: position 24,983,498 of record NC_137647.1, on the reverse strand, counting down.
AGATGTTTGTGATCCACATCTCTATGTTCTGAAGAGAGATGTGAAGAATTATAAATCTTCTCTCTGGGTCTGTGATTGTGTCTTTACAAGAGAATTGTATTTGATTGCTTTTATATTACTTAATGCCATTTTAATGGGCGCTATGCAAAATATGGTGAATTTCCAAATATCATGTCTTATTTAAGAAAATAGAACTTTTCTTCATATCTAAAACTTTAAAGATGAGGTTTTTTCCCTGTAACCTTTATAGTAGATAATCCCAGCTAGTGGGCCACATGTTGGTTCAAGAAACAGAAAGTGTTCAAGTGTCAAAATCACATAATCTATTCAAATATATGTATTATTGAACAGAGCCATTAAACATTCCCAGGAACATGAACATGAACATGAACCTAGTAGTGATGTAAGAGTTTGAGACCAGAACCAGACTAGTGGAAGTGGAGACTTTCCGTAGAACCAAGCTTCTAGGCAGGGATGGGAAATGAAAATTGGTTCTTGTTGAGAACGCAATGCATGTATACATGCATTATTTGAAAAGAGGACAAGTCATCAAAGGGAGGACATGGATCCAGCTGCCCCCATCTCCTGCTAGGACAATGCTGCCCTGTGGTGGTGGAGCAAGAGAGAGACTCTGCCCCCTGCTGTCAGGATGGCTGAAAGCTTTCTGTGTGTTCAGGCGTCCGAGAGGCTGTCCTCCACAGCTGGACACACCATCAGTCCAGAAAGATCCTGGATCCTCCCTGAAAAAGCAGATATACTTATTTTTCTGCAAAAGATGATCTAATTCTTCATAGTTGATTGTTGCAGAGTTGTGCAATGCACAGTTCCACTTGTCTTGACCTGATTGTCTTTGTCCCTGGCTGACAGCTTTATTGTTCAGTGCTCAGCTCATTTATCATTTTAAAAAGAATAATTACAGTTTTATTAGAAAAATGCTGAACATGTTACTGGACATTCTTGTGTGATTGCCACATACTAGTTTATGCATATTTTGTTAATTTTGACAGAAGTACTGGAGCTCTGCTTCTTGCAATATGTTGACTCCAACAAGCACTTGTTGGAGTCCCTCCCTTTGTGAGACGGACCGTGCTGGGCACATTACTCTTAAAAAATAATTAGTGACAGTTGCGAGGAACTTCTCCCAAAAAGTAACTGACCTAGCAATAGTGAATTACTCCACTATAAAAGTAACTAATCACCAGGAAAAGTAACGATTGTGTTACTTTTAAAAAAAATTTTTTTAAATATGTCCAAGAATTTTAGAAATATTCTGAGCAGGTTTCAGTAGCCATCTGCATAGAGTAGAACAGCATAAACCAGGGGTAGCCAAAGAGTATGCAGCTCTTCGTCTATCAGTGTCTCTTCCATCCAGTAACGGGGGAGGAGCTGGTAAACAAAAGGAAAGTCTGTCGGGATTCTGACAAGGCGTTTGTCACCGTGTCACTCACACTTTAATCTGGTAGACAAACTTTTGACCCAAAAGTAAATTTCCCCTCCATTTGAGGAAAACAACACGAAGCAAGTGGCAGATTCTTTCCTTTCTGTTAGGAGTGCATGGAACCCTTCAGGAAATGTAACAGGTGTAAGTAAGGTGAGTCAGAGCGACAGCAGTGCTGCAGGGCAGGACAGAAGATGTGAGATTGTCCTGCAGTTGCTCAACGAAAAATGTCAGGGAAGAAACATGTGGTCAAGCCAAAGTATGAAGCTGAACACAGGAAGCCGTTCTGTCTGATATGCAGCTGAGGCTTTTCAAAGTATTGTGGTGAGCTGCGTGGAAAAGGAAGGACTTGGAAGAGGAGGAATATCCAAAATAAACTCATTGAAAGAGAATCACATTCGAAAAATGTTTTTATTGGATGATATATTATTCTTGAATTAGTAAGATGCAAATGTTTCATACTTTGTTGTTGAGAAACAGTTAAATATTAAGGTTCTAATATGATTGGACTTGATTTACCTAAGTTGGTGTCTGTAACCAGAGAGAGGGAGAGACTGTGTGTGTGTGTGTGTGTGTGTGTGTGTGTGTGTGTGTGTGTGTGTGTGTGTGTGTGTGTGTGTGTGTGTGTGTGTGTGTGTGTGTGTGTGTGTGTGTGTGTGTGTGTGGAGGGGGGCAGTATGAGACTTGGTATTTAGTTGGGTGTGTGGGAAATGAATCCAGCTGAGTTAATGTATGGATTTTAATTGTGAGTCACTTGTGAGAGAGGGAGTTGGTTTGTAAGTCCACATGTGTACTCTGCGGCTCTGTGTAGTACCACGGTCATGTTTGTGGCTCCTGGTCTCTGACTGCTTGGCCTCCCCTGGCATAAACAGAACTTTTAATATTTATTGCACCAAAACTGACTTCAAGTATTTTCTTCACCATCGATACCGTTCAGGTCAGTTCAGTCTGTGTCACAAGTGTTAATGGACCTGGAGCAAAGACGTCCAGCTTCAGCTCCTCGGACGGCATCGTGTCGGCGCCGTATCCTTTGTTAGGGGCATTCACGTTGGCCACCCTGGCCTGCTGCCATCGTCAACATTGTCAACAGTGTCATTGGCCACCAGCTTTGTCGAAGTGTGCGTCGTTGAGAGATACTTCATTAGATTTGAGTTGCTTGCAACTGACGTGGACAAACACTTTGCTCCGGACATAAGGTACACTCCATGTGTACATTCATGCCTTTTACCTCAATGATGTTAAAGTAGTGCCTATACTTCCACTTTGACAAGGCCAACTTTCCCTCTGAATGCCCCAGACTCGCCCCTGCTGCAGGATACCTCTGGTAGTGTGTGTGAGGCTGCCCTGCTGCTCACAGTGGAAATGTGTAAACAACACCTGAACACTACCTCTGCCTGAGCCAATCACCTTCACCGATGCAGTTATTCCACCAAAGGAACACATGCGCCATGACTATAAAGCATAAAGTGTTGGGCCTAAACCTCCATTGTTCACTCTGTCCTGACAAAAGAGGGGAGGGGTGGGAGAGCGAGAGGGTCTCCTCACCACTGCTCTGCAGCTGAACACAAAGCCCGACGCCGAATCCAGAGCCGGTACCAGACAAGTTACAGCGGCCTCATGAGAACCACAGTGAGAACGCTTTAGTCTGGGCAGCGCTGCCAAATTAGCCTGAACCTAAAATGCAAAGTGTTTTACTGTCTCACTAATAAAGCTGCAGTCAGAACAACGTTTCATCTGTTTGTGTCTGCGCATGGACGCCATGTTCACGTTCACCACCGCGGGCACCAGAGATCCGGGTCGGCTCTAAAAGCCACTCGGATCTCTGCGTGAAGGAACCTGGAATCAGAACCGAACTTTGTCTTCAGACTTAGCTCCCCCTCTTTCCGGTCCGTGTCCCTTTTTTCATTTTGATGTCGGAGAATGAAAAACCGGAAACCATCTGATTTTCGTTTTTCTGTTTGATATTGGGAAACAAAAACGGGAGACGGCTCGTCTCCCGTTTTTTTGTTTGAAAATTGAAAATCGAAAAATGAAAATCGGGTCGTTTCCGGTTTCCTGATATGAGTTTCTTAAACAAAAATAATAAAATACAACTATAATTCTTTATTTCAAGTTTGATTTGCTGGAAAACCCAGAAGTCGAGTCTCTTCTTCTTCTGTTGCTGCTGCTTCTTCACCGTCCAGACTCGTCTGGCTGTCCCCTCGGGGATATTCTTATATAAACTTAATGATGAACCGTCACATTGAAGGATTTGGGGAAGGATTGGATGTTTTTCTTACTGTGAGCCGTTAAGGTTATTGAACTAAAATTGGAATTATATTAAATTGAGCTCCAACAAAATGGAATTGTCATGTATGCATGACTTGTTTTGTTTCTTTCCAAGGTTGTACGGTGACTTTGTCTCTTCTTAAGAGAATAATGTAAAATGTCTTAAACTTCCTGAGTATTCTGTCTCCTGAGGTTTATACTAAGAAATACTCCTGACAACTTTGTAGATAAATATCAGAGTCAAGTATAAAATAAAGGTGTGCCTGACACATTAGCAGGATGAAGAGTTCCTCAGTCTGCAGGATGGGTTGCCAGGTTCTGTGTCTCAGACCTTGTTGCCAGGTCAGCAGCGTTGGCATCAGCCAGGTTGAGTCCTTCCAGCCAGCGAATGGCGTCCCTCCGTCCTTTCTGGCTCTGCAGCTCTGCAGCTCTGCAGCTCTGGAACTCTGGAGGTCTGCAGCTCTGCAGCTCTGCAGCTCCTCATCCGGCTCAGCAGGGAACCACAGAGCAAAGCAATAAAGTGCAACATGGGATTTGAACTAAATATTCATTCTTAATGACAGAATTGCTCTTTCAATAAAGTTAGTTAAAAAAAGGTGGATTTCTATTTTTTATTTAAATCTTTTTTTCTGTTTTGCGGCTCAATATCAAGATAAGGTTTGTTAAAGAATTAAATGAATAAAAAAACAACCATTTAACCAAAACCTGGGATATGAAATAATGATAAATTTATTCCCTGCTATTTCAAATAACATAACAAAAGTAAGATTTTATTTTGTCGTTTGTTTCATTTCAAACATAAATAAAAGGAAAAAACTTGGATTGCAGTAGAAAAGCTAACGAGGGTGAAAAGGAGTAGAGGTACGCTGAATAAATCCTAGCCCCTCTCCACTCAATCTATTTGCACCGTGTGTATTTTTTATTTTATTTTATATTTAATTCAAACTGCAGCAGCCGGATAAACATCTGAATGAACTGGTGGGCGAGTTCCAAGCTCACAGACGGCCTGAAGGGGGCAGCAACGCCATGCACCGTTGTTTACTGTCCCGTCAAGTGAAGAAGAGACTCGACTTCTGGGTTTTCCGGCAAATCAAACTTGAAATAAAGAATTACGGTCGTATTTTATTTCTCGAATTTTGTTTAAGAAACGCATATCGGGAAACCGGAAACCGTCTGATTTCCGTTTTTCGATTTTCAATTTTAAAACAAAAAACGGGAGACGGCGTTTCCCAATATCAAATCGAAAAACGGAAATCAGATGGTTTCCGGTTTATCGTTCTCCGACATCAAAACGAAAATGTAAAGGCCAGAAGGGACACGGACCTTTAACTCCCTCAGTGAGTCCTTCTTGCTCCAGCTGACGAGCTGCAAAGACTAAAACAGAAATGTCGTTGCACAACTCCTACTCTAACTACATCTGTATAAATATATTACATTGTTCACTTTAGTCATACTGTGGGAAAAGCTGCCGCGCTGCTCGTGCTAATAGCTGCTCGTGCTAATAGCTGCTCGTGCTAATAGCTGCTTGTGCTAATAGCTGCTAATAACTGCTACTTAAGCTCACATGAGGCGTTGGGTGTGTAAGCTCGAGTCAGTTTGAAACTCAAAAGTCGTTGACCGACTCTGAATCGGTCAGTACGTAGCAGTGAGCTGCTCCGCTCACCTGGCGGAGCTCCGCCCCTTCCTTACCTGAAAGTTTGCAGCGGCGCTCACAAAGTTTCAGCGGAGGAAAAAACACACATTGTTTGTTTCGCAAAGCTGGTAGGAATAAATACATGAATCAAATACATAAGAAAGTTAAAATATGAATACTGTCGCAGGTATTGTGTTGCCTTAAAGTTTAATGTTAGTTTCACTTTCCCTTTTTTTCCCTTTATAGCAGAGAACATAAGGCCCGAGGGCCAAAACCGACCCGCAAGAGGGTCCAGTCTGGTCCCACCAAGCAAGGAGTTATATTGGATTCATACAAGGTTTTATTGGACATTTCATTGTACTTTGTACCAGAATGTTTCATTCAGATTTACTTTATGTTGAGATTTTATTAATTTTCAGTACGAACTGTTTGATCGACAGTTTCATTCCATCCACTGTGACCTCAACAAGGAAAAACTTTGAAGTGTAAATTTAAAGGTTATTATAGTAATATTTTACTAGTCTGGTTCACTCAGGATGAAACTGGACTGTATGTGGTCCCTGAAGTAAATTATATCTTATTCAATAATTATTTTGTATACATCTTATGTACATATATGTGTGCGTGTGTGTGTGTGTGTGTGTGTGTGTGTGTGTGTGTGTGTGTGTGTGTGTGTGTGTGTGTGTGTGTGTGTATTGTATACATCTTGTATTGGTTCAGTTATGTGCTTTTAAATAACCATAACGTGGTGTTTGTTTCATTCAATATCAACTGGTCCTACAATTTGTCTTCGTGACCCGTCCCTCTGGAGAGAGGACACCCGTCTTTAGGGGACACTTGCTTTTGGATTTTAGGGAGTCCCTACATCAGAGGTTTTACTGTACATGAATTAATATATAGTAAATGTACAGGTGAATGTCAAAGGCAAAATGTTATGTTGAGAATAATGTGAACATTAGAAAATACAACTGAAAACCATTGATTAACATTAAGTTGCAAAAAAAACCAATAAATGCAGTAAAACCTGTGAGGAGCGGACCTGGTCAGAGCTCCACCCTGTACTGGACACGTGACTGTCCCCTGACACATATTAACTGTTAACACACCTTAATGAGGACAACCTGCCTGACGAGGACAACAGACAGATTCTCCTGGTAAATTTCAAGCTGAGCGACACTGAAACGGCCAAAATACCTGGACTGGACCAGATTATTAGAATATTCAGACGTTGTGGTGTCAGGAGGTTAGTTTTGAGATGTGAATAATCTCTGCTTCCCTGCAGCACGGTGCTGCTCCGTGAAGCTCCTCTACGTCAGCCCCTCCATGCTCTCCTCATTGTGCGTCTTCAGACTGCTGCTACACGATTGCATTCATACTTGACTGTGGGCTCACTTCCGTGTGCGTTCCATAACGTTCCATAACGTTCCATAACGTTCCATAACGTTCCATAACGTTCCATAACGTTCCATAACGTGATGTAACGATCCTGAAACTATCTCCACTTCTGCTGCCCGGCGTTCTCCACCTTTCCTCAAGTAGTTTATGTTTCACTTCAGGAGTTCTGAGCCTCTGGATCTTTATTTGCTTTTAAATTGTGATTGTTCAGACTGGAGGCGGAGGATCTCCTCACACAAGCGTCCAGTAGCTCTGGAGACGGAGCAGTCTGCGCACAGATCGCGCGTTCACAAAATTTGGTCTGCGCGGTGGACCGCAGAGGGTTGGAGCGGTGGACCTCAGAGGGTCGGAGCGGTGGACCACAGAGGGTCGGAGTGGTGGACCACAGAGGGTCGGAGTGGTGGACCACAGAGGGTCGGAGTGGTGGACCACAGAGGGTTAGAGCGGAGCCTAGCGCACAGGGTGGATGATGATTTTGACGTCATGCGTCACTCTGCGCCCACAAAAGTTTCATGTTCCCTTAACAGAAGAGAACATTAGGCCCAAAACAGACCAAGAGGCTCCAATCTGGTCCAACAAACCCACCAAGAATTATTTTGTATACATCTTATATACATCTTATATATATCTTATATATATCTTGGTATATTAGTGATTTGTGAGTGATCTGGAATCGGCAAATCCAGCCGATCACCCCTCCGATCAAACAAAACAAAAAAAACACCTTTTTCCCGTCAGCTGCCGTAAAGCGCGCCCCGTGTGCGACCTGCCGTAAAGCGCGCCCCGTGTGCGACCTGCCGTAAAGCGAGCCCCGTGTGCGACCTGCCGTAAAGCGAGCCCCGTGTGCGACCTGCCGTAAAGCGAGCCCCGTGTGCGACCTGCCGTAAAGCGCGCCCCGTGTGCGACCTGCCGTAAAGCGAGCCCCGTGTGTGACCTGCCGTAAACTGAGGTGAGCAGCCTGAAGCCACTGAGAGGATCAACCAGCAGTCTGGAGGGAGTTTAAGGTGGATAACCAAACCAGTCCTGAGAGGTGGAGCACCAGAGCTTCACCACAGTCCTGAGAGGTGGAGCACCAGAGCTTCACCACAGTCCCGAGAGGTGGAGCACCAGAGCTTCACCACAGTCCCGAGAGGTGGAGCACCAGAGCTTCACCACAGTCCTAATTTGATAAGACATCTAAAAAGTAAACATGCGGTGGAGTACGCTCAGCAAAGACCATCATCCGTGGACAAAAGATGACGTAATCTCCCCCCTCCTCCCTCCACCACGGTCCACCTAATAACCACTACGTCACCTAATAACCACTACGTCACCTAATAACCAGAACAATCAGGGACTAGAAGCTCCGGTGGAGCTGCAGAAGCTAGAAGCAGGCGGAGCGGGGCCATAGACCTATAAAACTAGAGTGATATAGAGTGGGTTATGTGCCCAAGTCTACGTTTACATTTCTATGTGGTCTGTCTTCTTCTGTGTTTTTGTTGTGTTTGGTGAGTCACAGCGCCCCTAAAGGCCTGGCATGTGTACTACATGTCCTGAAGCCTCGTGTAGAGTCGTGTTCATAGTGAGGTGTGGACGGTTTGTTGGGAGAAGGACAGGGAGGACAAAGATCGTTTTCTGAATACGTTTTTGAGAGAACTATGTTCAGAGTACTTTTGCCAAACAGGTTTTACCACTTTGAAGTAGAATGAAGTTTATAATTCACATTGAAATGTAAATGTTTAGTGACATTCAGGTCAAACCTCTCATACTGCTTTAAGGTAAACTGGAATTTAATACACAAAGAAGTTACATTGGAGCCTGAGAGTATTTATGTTTAACATTTATTTATTTATCTTTTACCGGAAAAAGGTGGCTTGCCCCCTTCAGGTGGGTGGAGAGCCCTTGTCCCAGGTGGAGGAGTTCAAGTATCTCGGGGTCTTGTTCACAAGTGGGGGGAAGATGGAGCGTGAGATCGACAAGTGGATCGGTGCAGCGTCTGCAGTTATGCGGTCGCTGTATCGGTCCGTCGTGGTAAAGAAGGAGCGAAGCCAAAAGGCGAGGCTCTGGATTTACCGCTCGATCTTCCTTCCTACCCTCACCTATGGTCATGAGCTTTGGGTCATGACCGAAAGAACGAGATCCCGGATACAAGCGGCTGAAACGAGTTTCCTCCGTAGGGTGGCTGGGCGCACCCTTAGAGATAGGGTGAGGAGCTCCGTCACCAGGGAGGCGCTCTGAGTAGAGCTGCTGCTCCACCACATCCAGAGGAGCCAGCTAAGGCTCGGGCATCTGTTTGGGATGCCCCCCGGATGCCTCCCTCGGAAGGTGTTCTGGGCATGTCCCTCCGGTAGGAGGCCTCGGGGCAGACCTAGGACACGCTGGAGGGACTATGTCTTTCGGCTGGCCTGGGAACGCCTTGGGGTCCCACCAGAAGAGCTGGAGGACGTGTCTGGGGTGAGGGACGTCTGGACATCCCTGCTGAGACTGCTGCCTCCACGACCCGGCCCCGGATAAGCCGAAGAAAATGGATGGATGGATGGATATTTATCTTTATTATTGTATTTGTACTTTTTTAGGACATATTTTCAACCCAACCAGTCAAAGACACTTTGAAGTGGAATTGGGTTCTTCTGATTGGTTTTACTGAATATTGTTTATGTTGTAGTTTTTTATACTTTATATGTTAGTCAATCTGATTCACTGGGTTTCATTTAAAAAAAAAATTATTTGCCACAAAATGCAGGTGAAGTAGTTTAAGTTAAGATAAATAAGAGAAACAAGACTGCAGAGTGTAACTGGGTTTTTGTTCTTCTGACTGAATAAAGTTTAAATAAGTTCTTAAGTCGTTCTGAGAAGAATTTTGATTCAATAAGTGAGTTTTACAATAATTTCTAGGTAAACAAAGCTTCTGCCAATAGTGCTTTTAGCTTCACACATCTTAACTGCTCCAAAAATACACTATTGAGTATCTTTGCAATAGTAATGTAAGTATCGGATCGGGAAAGTATCGGTATCGGCCGATACTCAATTCTGAAAATCGGTATCGGTATCGGGGGCATAAAGTGTGATCGGGACACTTGCCCTTGGATTTTAGGGCATCCTTCCATCAGAGGTTTTACTGTACATTGTAAATAAAGTTTACATATGACTGTAGCATGTACTATGTTAGTCCCCGGCCAGCTCAGCTGGTAGAGCATGAGACTCTCAGTCTCAAGGTAGAGGGTTCATGTCCCACCTTCCTGTGGGCTCTCCACCTTCCTGTGGACTCTCCACCTTCCTGTGGGCTCTCCACCTTCCTGTGGGCTCTCCACCTGCAGGAAGGTTCTTAATGGGTCAATGTGATCTGGGTGACGGTGCTCAGACTGACACCACCACCACCAGGGAACGGATAAGAGGGAGAAGATGGATGGATGGATGGACGGATGGATGGATGTATTATGTTGCATTTAATGTTGTCCCTTATAATTAGTTCTGCCTTTTGATAGCTATTGATACTAGAAAAACTATTTTGGAAATTTGTGCAAACAAAATCTGAATGTTGGAGGAAAAAATTAAACTTTAAAATCCTATATACAAAAATATATACTGTATATTTGGCATTTTGGACACCTGGTATTTATTTTATGTATAATGATTTATATAATTTACTTCCTGGTTCAAATAAACCTCAAAAAGAACAAAAATAATGTAGAATACAGAGACCAGGCCAGACCGCCATGTGGATGCCTTATTCTGTCAGATGTGGGAAGCTAAGCAAGGTAGGGCCTGGTCGGTACCTGGATCGGGGACTGTGATGCAACACCAGGAAGCCTGGGTCAATGCATGTGAGAGTGACTGGTTGGTGGTGGTCGGAGGGGCTGATGGTGCAGATTGGCAGCCTCACTTCAGTCAGACCACCCCAGGGCAGCTGTGGCTATGCACGTAGTTTACCACCATCCAGTATGAAGTGAAATAATAACCCAGAAAAGTATAAAACCTATGAGATATTATTATAAAATCTGGTGTGTACTTATCGTTTATGTCCCTCAGAAGTGTTTCATCATTTTACTATTAATACACGTCACTCCCCGTGCTTAATGACGCAGTTCAGATGAGCGTCCAGTTCCTGGAGTGGGCAGAAATGATGCCATGCGCAACTGAGTCAAATGACTCAGACACCCGGTTCACTTGGATGAACGACTCATAAACCCTTGAGTCAGCTTAAGGAGTCGGGTTTGCAATTGATGTTGCATGTTTTTGTATGTGTGTATACAGTGTGAGTGTGTGTGTGTGTGTGTGTGTGTGTGTGTGTGTGTGTGTGTGTGTGTGTGTGTGTGTGTGTGTGTGTGTGTGTGTGTATTATATTACAATTTACATAATTACTGTTAATACGATACCTGATATGTAATTTTATTTAATAGGATAAACTGAACAAATTAAGATAATCAAACAGGTTTGATTTGACCTTTTGATTCCATATGTCAAACTAATGTCTGCTTCATTGGGGTTTATATATTATACTGGTAGTTTTAGGTCTTTACTTTTCATTTTTTATTCAGATGTGTGTATTCATACTGAAATTCAAACAGAAGTCAATGCATAGAAGCATATTTGTGGTCAAATGTTTGTTTGTTTGTTTGTTTTAATTTGTGGTCAAATGTACAACTGTACTTTTAAGAGCCGCTACATTTTGGGGGCTTTTTTATGCAATTTTGTGAAATAACCCAAAATTTTATCTATAGACTCTAGGTATTATAAGACTCTAGGTATTATAAGACTCTAGGTATTATAAAACTCTAGGTATTATAAAACTCTAGGTATTACACAATTTGGAGTGGGACTGAGTTGCTGAGATCCCGGTGTAAGATTGCAAATGGACCCCCTTATAAAATATCCCCCCCCAATATTTGTAATGAATGTTTATAGATTTTAATTACATAAGTGTGAACAAAGACAACAAAATATAATAGTGAGTGAATAGAACTTTTATTAGAGATCACTATTATAGAGTTCAAAATGCTGGCCCACTTTCTTCCAGATCATGGCTTATCGGACCCTTGGGGTCAATTTGCCTCCAGGAAATGATTTACATGACATTGTTGACCAAGTTTTTGTGTCAAGCAGTTTGTTTTTTTGTTGAATACATAAATAACCCCTTGAAAATGAAAACTAGGAGTGAGTTGACCTGTCCTCTAGCGCCACCATCAGGTCAAACCTTTTCATTAAAATTGATGTATCTTGAAAGGTTTTGATCCAAATCTTCTCAAATTTGATGACAACATTAATGTCCACTAGAGTTTGGTGTTGGTGATGATGCATTCATTCTTTCTTCAGTTTATGTTGTTTGTGTAATAAAGGAATAAAAGACCCGTTTGAAAGTGAAGACTTCAGAATAGTGTGAAATCACAACTTAAGTTTACGTGATGTATTTCATTATACTAATACTAATCCCTATCACAACATAATTAGGAACTTTAGATCCTTGTTGGTCTTCTTAAGGCCTTCACATGCTCTCCGCAGGGCTGGTCTGCAGACTGTGCACGGGGCCGGAGTGGGACTCATTTCCAGCCCTGGAGTTTGATCCCTCAGACCGGCCCACTTTAGATCAAGACCTATTAAAATCATGGATTTCTGATTTTACATGTGAAGTCTACAATAGCGCTGTTCTGTAAAGCCTTGTGATTCAGTATATCTTTCTAAAATATTTCCAAGTCATTGCAAGTAAGGGTTGCTTTATAATACAAATTTTGTTCAACTGAAGTGCACCAACTTTATACATATAACACATCTTTAAAGAAAAGAAATCTGAATCTATAGTTCAAGTAAATGTTGACAGATACCCAAAGCTTAAAAATGAAATAAAAACATTAAATATTAGATTCAAAATATAAAATTTTATAAAAAAATTATAAAAGTTTTTCCAAGAAACATGGCCGACCCTAAAACATTAAAAAGCACCTGAGCAGTGCGCTGGTCTCTGCCACTCTGTTGATGACAATGTGACTGTCCAAAGACAAGAGGATTTCTTCCTCAGTGCCCATGAGCCTGAATGCCTCAAGCTTCTTCTGGTTCAAAGTGCTCCTGGGTCTGTTTTTAATGAAGGTCACTGTTGAGAAACTTCTCTCACAGGCTGCTGGGGTGATGGACAGTGTCAATAGCAACTTGTAAGTTTGTCCAATCACATGGTCGGCATCAGTGAGCAGATTGTCCAGAGAGAGAATGAGGTGAAGACAAATGACTCCGTTCTTACAGGAGGAAGACACTTTGCTCTCCAGTTCAACATCCTGCTCTTCCACAGAATCCTCCTCCTCACTTTCTTGTGGCATTACCCTTTCTGTCCTGACAGTGTAACCCTTCAGAGGGGACATCTTCCGTCTGTCTCACTGACATGCAAGGCTGTAGAGTTCACTACATAAGTTGCCTACTGTACCTCTATGGAGAACCAAAGCAGACATTTGCTTATTTCTCCTCGTGCTGAGCTGGGGAGTCTGTCTTCCCTCACAAGAGCAAAGCTTCGAGGGTCTCGACAGGCAAAATCGGAGCTAAGTTTTGGGTTGGCAGAAAACCTTCTCTGGATACTGTCTGTCACTATGTCCACAATGACATTAGGAACTTTGCTCATCTTCTGCTCGCTCTCCTGGAATTCTTTTCTTTTTTCTGAACCTTTTCTCAGGAAGGGCACTCTGCTCTACCAGCTCCCACTCTTCCTCTTCTTGAAACTTTTCATTAGCCCACTTCACAAACTCATCAGCTGCACACTTGACTCCTTCAAAGTCCCGAGCACAGTCCCTGAGCCCCTCCTCTGTCCCCTCTACCAGACTTTGAGCTGTGATGATATCCATTCCTTTTGTCTGTAAGTATTCTGAAGGAAGGACATCTGCTCAGAAATGCGATGGAAGATTTGAGCAGTGAGCACAGTCTCATCCCGCAGTCGGCTGTTGTGTTCTGTCATCTACAACGGAGTGTACAGTCATAAGCACTTCAATGAACAAGGCTTCCTTAGGATTCCCAAAGCACCCAAACACTTTACTTAGTGCCTGATCCTCAGCCCACCACCTGGTTGGCCCCATTGAGCTCGGTCGTCTGTGATGCTTGTCCTGACTCAACTCATCCCACCTCTGCTTGTGCACCTCTCTTAGGAAAACTGCTATATCATTAAGCAACGAAAAGAGACATTAACCTTCAACAACCCTGCCTGCTGTGTCTGCCAGTACAAGATTCAAAGGATGAGCATAACACCATATATGAATCTGGTCGGGGCACTGCTCAGAGAGGAGTGAAGAAACCCCCGATATTGTCCCTGCATGGCGGCTGCTCCATCTGTGGAGTAGCCTACATGTGCCAATATCAATATTAAGCTCCAGTAGAACTTTATTCATGAGCTCTGCAAAATGCTGCCCTGTGATGACTCACAGTCCATCACAAACAGTCTTTCATGAATGACATTGGTTACATATCTTAGGATGATGAAGCTCTGGTCTTTGCTGCTGATATCTCGTGGGATGTCAATATCAACTGAAAACATCTCAGCTTGTCTTACTTCTTCAGCTATAATCGCCTTTATCAGTTGGCTGATGACATCCACAACTTTATTGAATGTGTCTTTTGACAGGAGTGTAACTAGAGCTCCTCTGCTCTGCTCTGCTCTGCCTTCTATCACAAGTGTTTGCATGCTGCTGTAGGCAAGTGTCATATTTACACAAAAGTGAAAGCATCTCTAAGACGTCACCATGATTAACAGCAATGCATTCTAGGCTGTACCCTGCCTCCTCTTTATCCCACATCAGGCCACATTTGCCGATAACTTTAATAACATCCACAATGTGCTCCATCACCTGACGTTTCAGCTTTACTTGCTCAGCTGACAATGACATTTGGTTGTCAGTCTACAGGCTTTCACATCCGCTTGTTGCACATTCAGAAAGTAAGGATCTGCACTATCTCTGTGTGTCTTACTTTTTTGGTGCTCCACTATCCTTTGGTGAATGTGTTTCCAGTCTTTCATGCCTCCCTGGATGAAAGGGCCATCCCTGACCACAGGTACAAACACAACAGTAAAGAGACTGTTGTGTTCACAGAAAGTCAGCCTCTTCCGATTGGTTCCATCTTTGTGATTGAAAACTTTTGGTATGGCATTACTCTGATAAGAAAAAAAGGTATTCATATCCTGTGACTGGGGTTGAGCAAAGTAATCAAAACTATCAACAGACCCATCTTCCTCCGTCTCATTTGGAACTTCTGTTCCAGGGTTCTGCTGCTGAGCTGCTGCCTCTGTAATCCGTCCCTGAGTAGACTCAGCTCTCCCCGTCACACTTCCTCCAGGTTCCCTCCTCTGGCCTGCACCTGTATCACAATAAAAATAAATATTCTGTAAGGCTTAGCACATTTGGTACAGAGAAAACAATTTAACTTAATCAATTAAGATATTTCCAGTGGCAAAATATGCAATGTTATTTCATACTACTATGGTTTGAGCATAGAAAGTGGTTAGAATGTAAGTAATGCTTGCTTGTTCACACACTGTTACAACAGCTCCTTCTCCTGACAGGAGAATTCCCTTCATCACAGCGTCTGGCACTAAATCACATTTTAAAAATGGTCTAAATTCTCCCCTTTTACAAAGCCTTCTGATCAGGTCAGCTCAGTTTCATTAATGTAGAGCTGAATCATCTAGCATCTCAGGGCTTTTCTCATATGGAGCAGGTCTCATCCTACTCTTCATTATATTGAATATGATCTATCCTGTGATCAGTCCTACCTGCCCCCCTGTGGGCTCATGGCTGCTGCTGGATCTTGTTTCTGAGGGGCTAAAAGACAAGGTTTCCCAGTTACGTGGTATTGCATCACACTATTATTTAAACTATATCATTTTATGTTACATGCCACAAAGCCACAGACTTCATTGACTTGATAATTACATTTAACAGTGGTTTGGTGGCAAAGGTAAACATCTTACCCGTTCCATCGTCCTCATTTGTTGGTTCTAACAAGCTGGTTTTAGTGAAAAAGTTGCCAAGTTTCACACATTTAGCTGCATCTGTTTCCAGAGCTTTCCTCTTTTTAATTCTGGCCTTCCCTGCTCCACCCTTGTGCTTTCTGTCCGTCTTTCAAACCCACTGAGTTATGGCTTCAGGGTGCGTCTGCAAAAAAAAAGCTGCCAGGCAAGGGAAGCGGTCCCATATGAGGCGGCCCAGTGGTCCCAGTGGTCCCAGTGGTCCCAGTGGTCCCAGTGGTCCCAGTGGTCCCAGTGACCCAGTGTTCCCAGTGGTCCCAGTGGTCCCAGTGGTCCCAGTGGTCCCAGTGACCCAGTGGTCCCAGTGACCCTGTGGTCCCAGTGCTGTGACTGAAACCATCCATTCATCCATCTTTTCCCTCTTATCCGTTTCCGGGTGGTGGTGGTGTCAGTCTGAGCACCGTCACCCAGATCACATTGCACCATTAAGAACCTTCCTGCAGGTGGAGAGCCCACAGGAAGGTGGAGAGCCCACAGGAAGGTGGTGCCCAGCGTGGGACTTGAACCCTCTACCTTGAGATTGAGAGTCTCCTGCTCTACCAGCGGAGCTGGACGGGGACGTGACTGAAACCCGGCAAAAATAAATAAATTTTTTAAAAAAGGTGCCCGAGGACGGACGCGACCCAGGGACAGCATGTGATCAACCCAGTGCTGGGACAGAACACCGGCCGGAAAGAATGAAAACAAAAAACAGTGAACACCAGCCCTCGGCCCAAACATTTGACCGGCCCCCCGGGAATTGTCCTGGTCCTCCCGATTAGCCACTCCAGGCCTGAACACATGATTGTATTCATGTTCCATTTCTGGGCTCACTTCCGTGCACGTTCCATATCGTAACGCAACGATCCCGAATCTATCTCCACTCCTGCTGCCCGGCGTTCTCCACCTTTCCTAAAGAAATTTAGGTTTCACTTCAGGAGTTCTGAGCCTCTGGATCTTTATTTGCTTTTAAATAGTGATTGTTCAGACGGGGAGACGGAGGATCTCCTCACACAAGAACCCAGCAGCTCTGGAGAAGGAGCAGTCGGCAGCGCACAGGTCATGCAGTCACAAAATTGGGGCTGCGTGCGTTGGACCGCAGTAGGGCCGCAGTAGGGCCGCTGTAGGGCCGCAGTTGGAACGGCAGTAGGGCCGCAGTAGGGCCGCAGTAGGGCCGCTGTAGGGCCGCAGTAGGGCCGCTGTAGGGCCGCTGTAGGGCCGCAGTTGGAACGGCAGTAGGGCCGCAGTAGGGCCGCAGTAGGGCCGCTGTAGGGCCGCAGTAGGGCCGCTGTAGGGCCGCAGTAGAGCCGCAGTAGGGCCGCTGTAGGGCCGCAGTAGAGCCGCAGTAGGGCCGCAGTAGGGCCACAATAGGGCCGCAGTAGGGCCGCAGTAGGGCCGCAGTAGGGCCACAATAGGGCCGCAGTAGGGCCGCAGTAGGGCCGCAGCGGACCCTGTGCAAAGGGGCAGATGACGATTTTGACATCACTGTGCAAATGCGTACAGTGGACAGCATGTGAAGCCTTTAGTGTGCCTGACAGAGGCGACACAGAACTTGGACAGGGAAACATGTTTAATTTTTGAACCTGTTCTTTTACAGGATCAAATAGCTAAGACTTTTATTTTTACAGAATTATATAACTCTAAATTAGAGTGTTAATTAACAAAAATATTTTAAAAAACCTGTTTTGTCCCAACTATATCAGTGATATATGTCTTTGAATATGTTGTTTATATTACAAAAATTTGGTGTGATGAATTTTCTGGTCAAGAACATTTCAAATGCAAAAAAAGACCCATGATGAGCACTGATATTCTCTGAAAACTCTGAGCTCTTGACAATTGGAAATGTGAAACTGAGGTGAATAAAATACAAATACAATCAAATGTTGATAAATATTTCTTTTGTGGCGTTGGGTTGTGTGGTGGGGTCCATTTCCTCACCAAGAGCTTTTATTATAAGCACATTTTTGTAGTGGGTCCATATTCCCATATTCCACAGTGAAAAGTGGACCACGGGTCCATTTTCCAGGGGGTCCATATACAATACTACACTGGGGTACGTTCTGGGGGCACCAGAGGACCCGCCATCCACGGGAGTGGTCACTACTCTTTTGTCTGCTTCAGGGTTGTCAGTGTGAGCGGCGACTCTGCAGAATCTAGAGAAGGCATGGGCAACGTGACAAAAATATCACAACACACTTTCTGGTACTAAAGTCACCATCACAATTCTTTTTTACAATAATTTTCTTGAATAATTTGCAATTTTCTGAGCAGTGCAACCAAACCATTTCCTGATGTAAAACATTGCCCCAACAGAAAAATATAAAAGACCAAAGTACCTTTCTGAACATATTCTAATTTATATAAATTTGGCAATTTTTCCAACGTGTTAACATAAACATACTAAAAGGTAAATAACAACACTCTGATAAATGGGAATAATAAAACATATCAACTTGATTAAAGTAAGGTAATTCTGCAAAATATTATTTAACAGTCATTTTAAAAGGATTTAAAAGTAAACACTAAATAGCTTATAGATAGATAGATAGATAGATAGATAGATAGATAGATAGATAGATAGATAGATAGATAGATAGATAGATAGATAGATAGATAGATAGATAGATAGATAGATAGATAGATAGATAGATAGATAGATAGATAGATAGATAGATAGATAGATAGATAGATAGATAGATAGATAGATAGATAGATAGATAGATAGATACTTTATTCATCCCCATGGGGAAATTTACACTTTTTTATTTTTGATAGACAGAAATATAGAACAGAGTCAAATAAAAATGCAAACTTAAATAACTAAGGTTATTTCATTTCATTCCATTTAAATTTTTTGAACATGCTCAAATTGAAATATCAAAATCAACAGTGCACACCAAGAAACAAAAGATATTTAACCAATCGATCAGTGACTAAGTAACAGTAGTAAACTACAATAATTTCCATGTCCAAAAAGGAGTGGGAGTATAACTTCAATCCCACCCCTTCTTCCTAAATAAATAATACATGTTAGTGCTATTATATTAAGGTTAATTATCTATTGAAAAGGTATGAATAAATTACATATTTTAAAGAAATAAGATGCTTACATATAATATATAATAATGTACTATCATGGTTATGGAATGATATTATTTGAAATGTAACAAATAAAGACAGATACATGTATTCTATTTCAATAGACTAAATACTTCTATACATTCTAGACATGTATATACACTTATAGTACCCGCATGTACAAACAGTCACATATGCTCACACACCTGAACTGCCATTGGCCTCTGCATCCAACTAATAAAAGTAGGGAAGCCTGTTTCTTTGAATTTTATTCTGAGAGAAGGGAGTCGTTTAGTTCCAAACTACTGGGAGACGCAGCCTCTGAAAATGCAGCTTTTTTAAATCAGTTCCCAGGGTGAGACTTTTCGAAAATGCTCAGGCTCTGTCGCTGTGTAATGGGGGATGTCTCCTGGGATTAGGTTGTTTTATAGTTGACAGCCGCTGTAATAACAATCCAGCTTGGTGGCGTTCTCACATTGTTTATGTTTATGGTATATTGTCATTTGCACGCATGCATGCTTTCAGTGTTTTCAGTGTTTCTGCCATTTCCGTGGAAATGCACATGTTTGTCAATAGATTGCTGTATAAATGTGAAACTTTTGTGAAACAAAAATGCATGCTGAAAAGTTGTGGTGTAAACAGGGCCTAAGGAAGCGGTAGATTCACCTCCTGTTAGAGATGTGTGTTCGTTACCTCAAAATGAACTCTCACCATTTCATGTTCGTGACAGCTGAGCCATTGCCTTTTTTTTATATGTGCTCCCTGATGGGTCACCCTGATATCACTCCAAAACATGCATTGCTTTTTTTGAATGCTTCATCGCTTTGGCTTCAGCTGCTCTAGCTGTTATGTATTATGTTTTCTGTAAAGGATGAACTTCCTTTGTGCACCACCATAGGCAGAGCCAGCCTTTATTTGCTCACAAACTGACAGCAAAGATGTGGTGAAACCTGAAATACTAGACTATATGTTGTCCTGAAAAAGCTGTTCTATTGACTCTTTGTATGAGTTGAAGCTTATGTAGAAGGTGTTAATAGTGCAGCTGTGGGACTGAGAGCCTCTTATGTGCAAAGCCCCACAGTCAGCGCATTACATACAGTAGCTGAGCAGTTTGAGCCTGTGAGCTGCCCTCCCGCTGCGAATACGGTGAGGTCAGAGAGAACAAGCTGGAAGAGGCCAGTGTTCATTTCCACTATGTGGTGTTTTCACTTGGATACTATGTCCAGCTCTGCTGAATAGAGGCAACAAAAGAGGGACTCCTTGTTCAAACAGCAGCTCCATGATTGTGACAGCACTGTTGGCTGTCTGAAAAATGGTTTCACTCAAATTCCAAACAGACTCTACACAATGTAAACGACCAGTTCAGTGCAATACACTGTTGTCATAGTTACATTTTTTAAAAAATAATTATTTGGCTCATTAGTAGTAAAAGGTAAATTAGCGTAAAGACCTGAAATGACCTGAAATAGGGAGCGAGTGAGCCATGTTTCATAGTTTTGAGAAGTCCCTATGAAGCATAAACTCCATAAACTATGTCTCAATTCTAAACGGTTGGACGAATCATGGTGTGGATTTAATAGGATCTTCTGACTCCTTTAGCCAACTTTCCTCTTCCTTTATATTTACCATGTCATTTGTTTCACAACACTGTCAGTCATCAGGTTTCTGTAGTCAAGCAACAATCTGAGGGCATATTTGAGCTGCTGTATATTCAAATTAAAAATCTAAATTAAAAAAACAAAACACAACATATTTTCTTTAAAAAGGTGGTCTTTTGTTCATGTCTCTAAGATGTGACAGTTTATATGAATAGCAAGTGATTATTAAGATAAATCCATCTGTGTCAAGTATAAAGTATCTCCAGGAAGTATTCACAGAGTTTCACTTTTACTACATTTAGTCACAAACTTATTCCAAAATTTACTCAAATGCAAACAACGGAAAGTACAAAGATGATTAATGCAAATACCATTAACAACAAGAAAAATCTATTAAACTGCAAAAATAAAATAGAAAAGTGCAGACATAAAAACTTTAAAAAACTGTACAGTCCCCAGGGGGTATTTACAAGACAGGAGGGACAAAACAGCAGTTCAGGGTTTGTTGGTGTATTGAGGCACTCAGGGCAACAACAGCTCTGGGGTAGAAACCGTTTTTTAGTCTGCTTGTTTTTGTCCTTATTGGCCTGATGGCAGCAGCTCAAAGAGGTGAGGACCCCCCGGTCATGTGGGGAGTCCCTGAGGACGTTGGGGGCTCTCCTGAGGCAGCGGGGGTTGTAGATGTCTTCCAGGGATGGAAGAGGACAGCCAATCAGCTCTGGGCGGTGGTGATGACCCTCTGGAGCCTCTTCCTGTCTGCTGTGGTGCAGCTGGAGAACCACAGCCAGACGACGTAGCTCAGCACCGACTCCACCGAGCAGCGGGAGAAGCTCAACAAGAGCTCCGGGTTTAGGTTGTTCTTCCTGAGGATCCTCAGGAAGTAGAGTCTCTGTTGGGTCTTCTCCAGGAAGTAGAGTCTCTGTTGTGTCCTCTCCAGGAAGTAGAGTCTCTGCTGGGTCTTCTTCAGGAAGTAGAGTCTGTTGTGTCTTCTCCAGGAAGTAGAGTCTCTGTTGTGTCTTCTTCAGGAAGTAGAGTCTCTGTTGTGTCTTCTTCAGGAAGTAGAGTCTGATGTGTCTTCTCCAGGAAGTAGAGTCTCTGTTGTGCCTTCTTCAGGAAGTAGAGTCTCTGTTGTGTCTTCTTCAGGAAGTAGAGTCTATGTTGTGCCTTCTTCAGGAAGTAGAGTCTCTGTTGTGTCTTCTTCAGGAAGTAGAGTCTATGTTGTGTCTTCTTCAGGAAGTAGAGTCTCTGTTGTGTCTTCTTCAGGAAGTAGAGTCTCTGTTGTGTCTTCTTCAGGATTGCCGTGGAGTTAATAGTCCAGATTAGGTCCTCGCTGATGTGGATGCCCAGGAACTGAAAGTCTGACACCATCTCCACCCCTTCCCCATTCATGGTGATCGGCTGAATGTCCGGTTTAGTCCTCCTGAAGTCGACGATCAGTTCCTTCGACTTGGAGGTGTTCAGGATGAGATTGTTGGTGGTGCACCAGCCTGACGGACTCTCCACCTCCACCCTGTAAGCCATCTCATCTCCTCCAGAGATGAACCCCACCACTGTCGTATCGTCCATGAACATAATGATGGTGTTGCTCGGGTGGGTAGGGGTGGAGTCGTAGGTGTAGAGGGTGTAGAGTAGGGGGCTTAACACACAGCCCTGTGGGGAACCGGTGCTGGTGCTCAGTGCTGGGGACAGGTGGTGTCCTACTCTCACCCTCTGGGAGCGGTCCATCAGGAATTCCATAACCCAGTACAGATGTTGTGGGGGAGACCCAGGACCCCCAGCTTGCCGACCAGTCTGCTCGGGATGATGGTGTTGAAAGATAAAGCTGAAGTCCAGGAAGAGCTGCTTGTCGTAGCTCCCCCACTGTTCCAGGTGGGTCAGTGTGGTGTGCAGAGCGGTGGCAATGGTGTCCTCTGTGGAACGGTTGGCTCTGTAGGTAAACTGGTAGGGGTCCAGTGTGGGTGGCAGGCACGATGTGATGTGACTCCGCCCAAGTTTCTCAAAGCACTTCATGATGATGGGGGTGGAGGTTACAGGCCGGTAGTCATTGAGGCTGCTGGTACTCTTCTTTTTTGGCTGAGCGATGATGGTGGAGGACTTTAAGCAGGGTGGGATGGAGCACTGGGAGAGGGACTGGTTAAAGATGCTGGTGAAAACCCCAGCCAGTTGGTCAGCACAGCCACTCAGCACCCTTCCAGTTACACCGTCAGGTCCAGCAGCTTTTCGGGGGTTCACTGCCCTCAGAGCTTTCCTCACTTCCTGTTCCTGTACGGTGAAGGTCTGGCTGTGGGGGGATGTCAGCTGCAGTGTGGGCCCCACCGGTGGCTCAACCTTGAAGCGGGCGAAGAAGTGGTTAAGCTCCTCCGCCTGTGAGGCATCCCCAGTTGGTGGTGGTGTTGCTGGGATGGAAGATGGTGATGTGCTGGATCGTTTCTTCAGTGGTTTGTATGCTGGGATCAAGAGCAGCGACATACGATCAGAAGAGCCCAGAGGGGGCAGCTGGGAGGCCCTGCAACCATGCTTGATGTTGGAGTAGGCTTTGTCCAGGGTCTGAGCTACCCTGGTGGAACATTTAATGTGCTGGTGGAATTTAGGAAATACTACTTTATACTCAGCATGATTAAAGTCCCCCGCGATCACATGCACTGCTCCTGGGTGGTTGTTCTGTTGCCGGCTGAGAGCAATGTCCACGTGGCTAAGAGCTGTGCTGGCGTTAGCATCCGGTGGAATATAGACAGCCGTTACCAGGACAACGGTAAGCTCACGCTGGCGGTCCAGGGGCCTGCATCTAACCTTGATAAATTCGATGGGGGTGATGATGATTCGGCGGGGGGCGATGGTGGCTCGGGGGTAGAGTCAGTCATCCAATAACTGGAGGGTTAGCGGTTCGAATCCCACTCTATCAAACAGTCATTTTCGTTGTGTCCTTGGGCAAGGCACTTTTCCCACATTGCCTCGTATGAATGGGATGGTGCATGAATGTCGGAGATCATTGGCGCAAAATGGCAGCCACGCCTCCGTCAGAAGTCCCAGGGCAGCTGTGGCTACAACGTAGCTTAGCATCACTGGTGGGACTGGTGTGAATGAATCATGGTCTCTGTATGCGCTTTGAATCAGTGCGAAAAAAGCGCTATATAAATCCAAGCCATTATTATTATTCTAGATTGTCAGAGCAGTGCCTGTCAATGATGGTGGTGTTTGTGCACCAGCTGTTGGTCACGTAGATGCAAAGGAAGATGCTGGACAGCGGCGGTTTTTGTGGCTTTCTCCGCAGTTGTACGAGGTTGAATCTCGCTTTTGCTTCCTCTCCGCCCGCCGTCTCCTCCTCCTGCCCGTGGGAATGATTATCCACGGGGAGCCTGCGCTATGCCCGGTGGTATATTGTGAGAGAAAAAAAAAAGTCCTTGGTTTCGCATTGTACACTCCGTAATCCGATGCGAAAAAGATCCTGTCGGCTGTAGGTGGTAAAAACACGGCAGGTCGGGTCGAGGAAAAACAAACACATGAACAAAAACAATAAAACGCACTGCCTACGGAGGAGCTTCGAGCGGCAGCGCCTATGTGCGCCGCCATCTTGGACAGGATTTCCAAGATGGCGTGTGTGTGTGTGTGTGTGTGTGTGATGTGTGATGAGTGATGAGGATCAATGGGTGGAATGACCTCAAACGTCCACCAGGTGGAGGTAGACGTTGGAGGGTCAGTGTGAGCGGGTGCAATGACCTCGAAAGTCCACCAGGTGGTGGATGAGTTCGGATCCTCATCCAAAATGGCAGCTCTGATATTGTTTCAAAGAGCCAAAATGGCGACCTGGTTGCACTCGGCGGAAAGCAGTTGCCGTGGCAATAGGGAGACGCTGTCAGTCTGATTCTGAGCCGGAGTTCTAACTGGATGTCGGAACATGAACCCTGGTGATCGTGCGGAGGGGGATTAGTGGCACAAGTTAGGGGTTCGGGTGCTCAATGTGGCTATGTGTGTGAGCTTATCGCCATCAGATAACGACACGAGCGCTGCAGACGTACGGAGTCGAGTTAGTGCAGGGGAAGAAGAGAGAGGGGGCTTGAGGCTGCGGTAACTGGTTGTTCCCAGGTCTGAATTTGGCTCCCGAATTCAGAGACCTGGCGCTTCAGCTGCAGGAGTGGACACCGGGGCAGCTGAAAGGGAGGAAGAAACAGGCTCGCGTCTCCAGAATCCCCCAAAAATACGAAAAAGGAAAAGAGACAAGGTAGTCCAAACTGTGTCCTGCTCATCCAGCGGGCTGAACCTTGGTTTGGTTCTGTGCTTCCACTTTTGTGTTCTCTTTACCGTCCCGAGGCGGTAGAGACGTGTGTCCCTTTCGGCGGTCGGGATGAGAAGCCAGGAACAGTTGGTTGGAAGGGAGTTTCACCAAGTTTGAATTTTGGACCCCTGTGGTGTCCGGGTCGGGTTCTACTGGTGAGTGGCTGGCAGCTGGGGCTCTGCATTCGCTGCACAGTTTCCATTGGTCCCCAACCTGGGGGTTGTGGACCTCGTGGGGTCGTTGCCTTCCTCCCTGCTGTTTTATGGCCTGTTTACTGTTCCTGTTGTTTCTCCTCTGGGGGAGAAACAACATGGCTCACTTGCTCCATATTTCAGGTAATTTCAGGTGTTTACGCTAATTTACCTTTTACTACTAATGAGCCAAATAATTATTTTTAAAAAAACATTAAAAAAAAAATTTGTAATGTAACTATGACAACAGTGTATTGCACTGAACTGGTCGTTTACATTGTGTAGAGTCTGTTTGGAATTTGAGTGAAACCATTTTTCAGACAGCCAACAATGCTGTCACAATCATGGAGCTGCTGTTTGAACAAGGAGTCCCTCTTTTGTTGCCTCTATTCAGCAGAGCTGGACATAGTATCCAAGTGAAAACACCACATCGTGGAAAAGAACACTGGCCTCTTCCAGCTTGTTCTCTCTGACCAGCTGGAGGAGTTCAATGGAGTCTTGAGCCCAAAAATAGGATACAACAGTGGTCACTTATTTGATAATCCTCAATGCCTTTTCTAAGAGACAAAAACTAATCTGAAGTGTGGCCTTGTTCATGAGTGGGACCAGTAATGTGCTGGGCAAAGTTAAAGGAGTCTATAAGAGTTAACAGTTCAGCTGCCATGGGACAAGATGGATCATCAGTGTGAAATATTAAATCCCCAAGGATTAAAAAATTCTTCAGTTTAATGATGGACGACAGAAACTCACCAGTGGCACCAGGATGTCGGTACATTAAGAGACAGTGGAAGGAGTGTGCGTTTCCAACCTTACACATCTGCAGTTCAAAGGAATTGGAGGCGCTCGTGTCCATCAGTCTGAGGTAGAAAGAGTCCTGGAAAACCAGGCCTCCTCCATGGGGACACCGTCCCCATGGAGGAGCAGTCCAGGGGGCACAACTCTTTAACATGAACATACTCGTTCTCCCGTTCCTAAGTCTCTGTGAAGAATATAAAATCCATTTTTTTCTTTGATGAAAAGGTCACACAGGGTAAACGCCTTGTTTGCAATGGAGCGCGTGTTTAGCAGGGCAATCCTGGTGGAATGCAGGTGTGGTGCGCACCAGTCCGGTACGTTCCTCCGCGACTGGATGTGATGGTCCACTTCACAGGTAACAG
The DNA here is from genome assembly GCF_963383615.2 of Lipophrys pholis. NCBI lineage: Eukaryota > Metazoa > Chordata > Actinopteri > Blenniiformes > Blenniidae > Lipophrys > Lipophrys pholis. The sequence continues at coordinate 24,957,514 of NC_137647.1, read as the reverse complement.
TCAAGCAGGAGCTCCGGCGAGGATGTGTGGCAAGAAATGTATCACGTTCAGAACCAGCAGCAACAACCGGAGTCTTCAAGAGCTGCATGTCTAAACTGAACCAGTAGGGGGAGAGCTGCCTAAGTCCGGGAGGTGACCAAGAACCCAATGGTAACTCTGTCAGAGCTCAAGGGTTCCTCTGTGGAGGGAGGACAACCTTCCAGTTTGAGTCCACCCTTTATGGCCTTTATGGAAGCCAGATGGCCACTCCTTAGGAAATGGCATATGGCAGCCTGAAGTTTTACGAAATGTACCTGAAGGACTCTCAGATTGAAAACCTTGGTGTGAATAGCAGGCGTTGTGTTTGGAGAAAATCAGACACCATTCTTCCCCAGGACAATACCATCCCTACAGTGAATTATGGTGGAGGTGGAGAGGAATGGGACGCACTACTGACCGTCAGCCAGTTGTCATCAGGCCGGGCTCCTGGGATCGGTGGTCTCTCTGCTGACCTTCTGAAACACTTCTGGAACTTTCTTGGTCCTGATGTCCATGCTGTCCTGATATCCATGCTGTCCTGATGTCCATGCTGTCCTGATGTCCATGCTGTCCTGATGGAGTGTTGCAGAGCAGGCTCTCTTCCTGTTTCCTGTCGACGGGCTGTACTTTCCCTCCTGCCCAAGAAGGGAGACCTGGCCTTACTGAAGAACTGGAGGCCAGTGGCCCTGCTCTGGACAGACTACAAAGTGCTCTCCAGAGCTCTTTCTAACAGAATTAAGAACATTCTGGAGATGATTGTGCATACTGACCATACATACTGTGTACCTGACAGAACTATTCTGGACAATCTTTTCCTCCTGCGAGATGTTTTTGATGTTTGTTTGTCTGATAATAATGTTAATGTTGGGATTGTGTGTTTGGATCAGGAGAAGGCCTTCGACAGGGTGGATCACTCATATTTGTTTTCTACTCTCAGGGCTTTTGGTTTTGGTGATGGTTTTCTGTCATGGATCACCTTATTGTATAGTGGTGCACAAGTGTTGGTGAAAACAGGGGTGGGTCTGAGTCGGCCGGTCCCTGTGCAATGGGGGATAAGGCAAGGCTGTCCTATTTCAGGACAACTTTACAGTTTGGCTATTGAGCCCTTACTGTGCAGGTTGAGGGAACGACTCGGTGGCCTCTCTTTACCTGGGTCCTCGAACCTTGACCTTCATTTAACTGTTTCTGCGTATGCAGATGATGTCACCATCTTCATAAAAAATCAGGGGGATGTACATTGCTTGCAGGACGCCCTGTCTTTATATGAAAAAGCTTCTTCTGCACGGGTGAATTGGGGGAAAAGCGAAGGCTTGTTGCTGGGACGGTGGAGGGATCAAGCAGTCCCCACTCTGCCTGAGGGGCATCAGTGGGGGAGGGAGGCCTTGAAAATGCTTGGAGTGTTTTTGGGTACGGAGGGCTTTCAAGCTAAGAACTGGGAGGGTGTTAAGGAGAAAGTGTGTGCACGGCTGTCCAAATGGAAATGGCTGCTACCCCAGTTGTCCTATAGGGGAAGAGTCCTGCTTGCCAATAACTTGGTCGCCTCGGCTCTTTGGCACAAGTTCAATGTCCTGACACCACCAAGGACTCTGGTAGAGGACATTCAGAGGGACATGGGGGATTTCTTCTGGTCTGGAAAACACTGGATTCGTGCTGCAGCGCTCTATTTTCCGGTGGCCAAAGGGGGACAGGGGCTGATTGGCTCTTTCAGGCTGCAGGCTGCACAAAGACTGTTGGACACACCTGGTCCAGGTTGGACTGATACAGCTGGACTGCTGCTGAGGAGAGCTGGACGCCTGGGTTACGACAAGCAGCTCTTCCTCCTGCAGGACGATGAGGCAGACCTTAGGGGTTTGACTCCGTTCTACAGCTCCGTGCTGCAGGCGTGGTGGACTTTAAAGAGAGAGCGTACTCCAGTGGAACGTCCTGGTATGTGGGTGTTTGAGGAACCCTTGTTCTTCAATGACTTTCTGAAGACTCAGACGTTGCAATCTGCCAGCCTGCAAACAAACCTCAGAGAAGCTGGCTGCACCAAGCTGGGTCACCTGATGAAGATGACTGCAACGTCCATGGACACTCTGAGAAGGAGGAGCAACATCACCTCTACCAGGCTCCTCAGCAGAGTGGTGGAAGACCTGAGAAGGAAGAGCAACATCACCTCTACCAGGCTCCTCAGCAGAGCGGTGGAAGACCTGAGAAGGAAGAGCAACATCACCTCTACCAGGCTCCTCAGCAGAGCGGTGGAAGACCTGAGAAGGAAGAGCAACATCACCTCTACCAGGCTCCTCAGCAGAGTGGTGGAAGACCTGAGAAGGAGGAGCAACATCACCTCTACCAGGCTCCTCAGCAGAGTGGTGGAAGACCTGAGAAGGAGGAGCAACATCACCTCTACCTGGCTCCTCAGCAGAGTGGTGGAAGAAGTCTGCACTGCTCTACCACATTCCCTCAGATTGTTTGCAAAGAGCAGCAGTCTGTACGATCAATGGGATGAAGGAGGTGATTACAGCTTCCCTTCTCTGCTCATCACCCCAGCAGTGGGGGAGGGGCAGGAGGGAGGAGCTACATCACCCCAGCAGTGGGGGAGGGGCAGGAGGGGGGAGGCCAGCTGCTGTCTTTTACAGCCCCTCATCTGGACACATTCAGGGATGCAGGGACAAAACCTTTGTACCACCTCTGTGTGAAGGTTCTCAACCTACAGTCTCTGGCAGGGGTGAAGGAGTCGAGGTGGTCTGAGCTTCTTGGCACGGACTCTTCCCCGAAAGGCAGCTGGAGGTCCCTGTACCAGCTGGAGGTCCCTGTACAAGCTGCCGGTTGAAAAAAGGACAGCAGACCTCCAGTGGAGAGTCATACATGGTGCGATAGCAACCACCAGGTACCGTGCACCCCTGGATCCAGGGGTGGCGGAGGAGTGTCTTTTTTGCACGGAGACAGAAACCTTATTTCATTTGTTTTCACAATGTCCACGATTGTCAGCACTGGTTGATCTTCTAAAAAAGTGGTTTCATCCAAAAAACTGTATAAAGAAGAAAAATGTTCAAACGATGATTAACTTCCTGTCTGCCACTGCTCAGGCGGCCATTTGGTTGACCCGCAAGAACAAGACTCAAGGTGTGGGCAGTGTGGAGGTGGTCCCGGTTCTGCAGGGTCTGCTGAAAGCCAGACTGAGGGTGGAACACACTTATTACAAAATGACGGACAATGTGAAGGCCTTTCGGGAGATTTGGGCTGTTGGGGGGGTTTTGTGTTCGGTGGGGGACGACGAGGATTTGAATATTAGTTTTTGTTTAAGGAAACTCTTTTGATGAGTCTGTTGGTGACTGTTGTTCAGTAAATGTTTTAATAAAGGGACTTTTAAAAGCAAAAAACCTCTCCTCCCCTCCCCTCCCGCCCCCCCCCAACCCCCCCCCCCCTCCCCTCCCCCCCCCCCCCCCCCCCCCCCCCCCCCCCCCCCCCCCTCTCCTCTCCTCTCCTCTCCTCTCCTCTCCTCCCCTCCCCTCCCCTCCACCTTCCCTCCCCGTCGATTGCGGGATGTCGAAATCATTAAATAATGTGTGAATTCCCTGCCGTCTGCATCTGCTCGGAATTATTTTACACATGTATGATGTCCACTCTCTGTGTCGATCAATTTACTTGACCAAAATGCAGCATCGCTCAATTCGAGTGTCTGATCAGTCTCTCATCCATTCCATTGGAGTCCCATGTCCTTTGAGTTTTGAGTAACATTTTGATGCGTTTTTATCAGGAAGGCCTGTAGTATATACTAACCAAACTTCAGTTTTCTAGGCCTTAACGTCTATGAGGAACTTGTTTCACACATTTAGAGTGTGAGTGTCAGTGACATTTTCGTGCTGCATATGTCCACCAAATTTCTTGAACATAGGTCAAACGTTTTAAACGTGTTGCTCATAGCAGATATTACAAATGTGAAAACAATATAGGAGGCGCAATGGAGCCATTTTGCCAAACACATGCACAATGACCATAAAATATAGAATATTTTGCCACCTGATGAGCACATTATCACAAGCATTTGGGCATGTTGAGGCCGTCAAAAATGCAGTAGTTCTGGCAGTAAAATAAAAAAATATGATAATAATAGTAATAAAATAAATAAATATATATATATATATAAATAAATAAATAAATAAATAATAATTAAAGCTGCAAGCAGCCTTGATCGGTACCTCACACTCTGGACTCTGGCCCGTCTGGTTTGGCCTAATCATGAGTACATTTTTAATTTTGAAGGTTTAAACAAAAAAGGACTTTTATTTTGAAAAATGTGTGCGTGTGGGGGGGGGGGGGGGGGGTGCTTTTTTTGGAAAGCCAACTAAACTCTAATGTAGCTCATATATAGGCATATAGGCCACCAGTTAACCCAACCTTAACCCTAATTTCTCTGGTTTCCAGAGATAAGGATCTACTATAGTAGGCGTGGATGGGTGGTGGGGTTGAGATAAAGCAAAGCAAGATACTTTCAGCTAGGGTTGGCCCTGTAACCCTGTAGGGTGGGGTCAAACGTGGGCGGGACCCAGCTAATTAGCTAGTGATCCGTAACGCTAGCCCTAGCCTTTAGGCCACCCCCAAATATCAGCTCAATTGAAAAAACTTTGCTAGCATGCTAAATAGCATGCTAGGCTAGTACTTGTTATCTACCTGAAAATGACACATAATATTCCCCAGGTGTCCCTGACCTGGAATCTGGTCTTATTTTACATGATAATCTACTAAGCTAACAAGCCTAGCATTAGCACTAAAAAGCATTAAAAAGCATTAGCATTAAATTAACCAACCATCCTCTGATCTAGCTAATCCCTAAATATTCAATTTTTTCGGGTTGTGGTGTCATTTTTACTAAACACGGACTTTGATTTTGAAAAGATTGGAGGCTCTTATTTTGAAAGCCAGCTCACCCCTAGCCTAGTTAAACACTTAATATCCACTTTGAAGTTTTACATTGTCATTATCAAAAACCAGACTTTTATTTTGAAGGCGTTTGAGGCTTTGATTGTTTGCATGTTAGAAAGTCCAAAGACCCCTTGTTAGCATGTTAGCTCTTCCACTAACCGCATGATAGCTGGTCCACTAACTGCATGTTAGCAAGGCAACAAAGTGCATGTTAGCATGTTAGCTAGTCCACAAATAGCATGTTAGCTAGTTTACCAGTCCATGAATCACACATAAGTATGTTAGCTTGTTAATGTCACAGTGCACATTAGCATGTTAGCTAGTCCTCAAACCGCACATTAGCATATTAGCTTCCTTATGTAGCACATGATAGCAGGTTAGCTAGTCCATGAACCGCATATTAGCAGGTTAGCTAGTCCACAAAGCACACATTAGCATGGTAGCTTGTTGATGTAGCACATGATAGCAGGTCAGCTCATAAACAAGAACTTTCTTGGTATTGAACAATCCTGGGTGTGACTGATGCAACACTGACCTCCAGAGATCAACCTGGTATCATCAGAGTGTGAGAGAGGATGGATTTTATCCACATATTTTGGAAACAACTCATCAGAATACACAGTTTTTGGGCAAATATTTTGATAAAATTAAAAGAGAAGAAAATTAGTTGTCCATCAGTCTGTGTGGGTTTCGAAGGAGTCAGACATAAACTTTAGACACTAGGAGGTGCAGTTTGACGCAGACGCACGATTTTGCTCCATCTGACTCAATGATAAATGTCGCTTGAAATCGCGGGATGTAAAAAAATTCCCTCATTGTTCTCTCTTCGTCAAAAAGCTCATGTTTTATGGAATTTTCCCCTCATGTGCTACATCGTCTTGTTCGGAAGGTTCTTGTCGCTTCTGATCGGCTCGTTTTGTGGCTCAGGTTTAACCACAGTCTCCACTTGTTCGGGGTGTTCTATCAGGGCTGTCTTTGAGGAGACATTTTGGTTTTCCCATGTATTTCAATGAGAGGAGGGAGGCGGACTGAGGCGGAGGGAGGCGGAAGGAGGCGGAGGGAGGCGGAGGGAGGCGGAAGGATGCAGAAGGAGGCGGAGGGATTCAGCTTTCGAAACGTTGATGCCTAATAAAAACTAAACCGTTCGACTAGTCAAAAAGTTAAACTGAATTATTGAGCAGGAGAGTCTCCTCTGTCATTTAATAGTGTTTTGAAGCCAATACGATATTCGCCCTCAGAAGGGTTAGTGTTTGCAAATCTTATTTTGAAAGGCAAATTGCAGACTTCCTGTTTGATTTAGGTCAGGGGTATCAGCATGGGATTTTTTGGTGTTGATGAAACGAACAAGTGAGTTTTGGTTTCATCTCTCTAAGCATTTGAGCATGTTTCAGGGGTCAAATTCATTCTCCCTCAGAGGTAATAGCGTTTGCATGAGGGAGATTTTTTGGGTGAAACTCTTACTTTGAAAGGAATATTCCAGACTTCCTGTTGAATTTAGCTCAGGGGTATCAGTTTTTAGGTCTTGATGAGATGAACAATTGAGTTTTGGTTTTATCTCCCTACGACATTCCGACAGGGTGGTGGCCGTTTTAGTGTTTCTAGGTGGCGCTAGGGAGCACATTTTGGAAATCTGTGGTTCATTGTTTACATTTCCTTAAATTTCTCACCAATCTTGATGTGCGTGCCAAATTTGGTCAACATTTGAGGGTTTTTAGTGGGTCTAATTTGGGCTCAAAAACACGTCAGCAGTCAAAGAAAAAACAATCAGAAACATTACAAACACAAAAGGGTCCTGGCCTTTTGGGCTTGGTACCTAATTATTCCTTGCATTCCAATAGGGTTCTCACACTTTCAGGGCTTGGACCCTCATAAGTAATATCTTCTGACATGCTCTGTGTCTCATTAAGAGAATATATGAAGTAGGTCAGAGATGGATGGTCTTCTAAGATGTTACCATTCTTAAACAGTCTTTTAACATCCACGCCCTGAAGCCCAGCCTTTGCTACAGTATTTTGCCTTCATACACCTTCTGTGCTCTGAACTCTAAGCTATTGTTAAGCAGTTACATTACAAAGACAACAAGAATCTTTTCCTAAATTAAGTATAATTTGGATATTGAATGAAATGTTGACAATTAGTAAGAAATGTCAGAAAATAACTCTTGGCCGCCTTCCATATTATCTTGTTAAACAACCTTTGACAGAAATGAACATCACACAATATGAAGGATTGTTCTGATTCAGTTATTTGTTTGATAGAACCCTCCATTACAAGATGCAGTGAAGCACGGCCTGATGGTACTGTATGTCCACGATGTTTGACAGTGAGGCTTTTAGCATTCTGTAAACAAACTGACACACTGCACATTTTTACATTGGTTTTATGCGTCCATCAATGCAGTCGAACAACAACACTTGTGTTTTTGTGCCTGTTTTCACTAGTGCTCTCTTGTCTTGCTTGTTTGAATTCTTGGGGTATGGTTGAAGCTAAAAGGAGCCCTACTTGGAGGTGAGTGTCACTCAGATGCTCAATAGAACATTCGACTAATCTAAGGGCAACAGGTTCAAGTCCATGTCCAGGCGCTTGGGAAGTATTTACATGTAGTTGTTGAGAAAATTGTTATTATGAACACCTCTGAATGAAGTGATCTTTGATTTGGAGTGGTAGAGGCTCAGATAGTAGTGTGATTGGTGTTTTGTAGGTTGCAGGTTCGATCACCCATCTCCCACTGTGATGGGCTGATCACCTTCATGGCATCTGTACCCAGGCCGGCTGAAAGCTTTGCTGGGGCCCAGGATGAGTGTGTGTGTGTGTGTGTGTGTGTGTGTGTGTGTGTGTGTGTGTGTGTGTGTGTGTGTGTGTGTGTGTGTGTGTGTGTGTGTGTGTGTGTGTGTGTGTGTGTGTGTGTGTGTGTGTGTGTGTGTGTGTGTGTGTGTGTGTGTGTGTGTGTGTGTGTGTGTGTGTGTGTTTGTGTGAGTGAATCATTTTGGGACTGCTGAAACATTGAAAAAAGTGCTACATCGGTAAAATTAATTGACCATTTCGAAGCAAAGTTTATTCAGTATTTATGGTTGGAATTGAAATGTGATTATCTCTTTGTAATCATATTGAATGTTTACTCTGTTAGGTTAAATAATCATTCACACACATTTCAATGATTGATATGATCTGTGCTTTTATCTTAGGTTTCCAATGTTGAACATGTCCGCCCCCAGCGAGCTGAAGTCTCCCTGTGTGACTCGCAACGGTATGGTGAAGTTGCCTCCGAGCCAGCCCAATGGTTTGGGCAGTGCAAGTATCACCAAGGGGACCCCTGCTGCCAAGAATCGCCTGTGCCAGTCCTCCTCCGTCCCCTCAATCCTGCCTCCTCCACCGTCCTCCCTCCCCTACCACCACCATCACCACCTGGACGGCCCCGGCATGCCTCACACCACGACCCCTTTGCTGGCCTCAGACCTGGAGCCCGGAAAGCCTTTGGTGGGCCTGAAGCCATCTCTCCGTCAGTTTCCGCCCCTCACCCTACCGAAACCAATCTTGCTGGAGCGGCAGCTTGTCCTGGATGAGAAGCTGCTCAACCGACTGCTTTGGTATTTCACAACGGCTGAGAAATGTGTGCTCGCCCAGGTTTGCAAGACATGGCGCAAAGTGCTGTACCAGCCCAAGTTCTGGGAGAGTGTGACACCCATCCTGCATGCCAAGGAGTTATATACCTTACTACCTAACGGCGAGAAGGAATTCGTCAGCCTGCAGGCCTTCGCCCTGCGTGGTTTCCAGTCTTTCTGCTTAGTGGGGGTGTCAGACCTGGACATTTGTGAGTTCATTGATAACTACCCGCTGTCCAAGAAAGGCGTTCGCTCAGTCAGTCTGAAGAGGTCCACCATTACAGACGCTGGTTTGGAGGTAAGTCATGATGCATTGAGAAGATGTGGTAATCGCTTCTTTTATCTTTGATTACCATTTTTATTTTTTGACTTGCCTTTGGTTTTGTTTGCTGTTGACACAAACCCAACACATATTTTTAGTGTACTTGTTGTCTTAAAGAAAGTAGTATGATATCACCGCTGCTGTAGTTCTGCTCCAGGCTCCTCTTGTTGGCAGGAGTTTTGGAGTTACTGTTATCCTTCTACTTTCTCTCAGCAGAGATAATAGCTCATACAATGAAAGAAACTGAGCTTTGACACTATTTCGTGGAAAGTTGTTAATGTCAAAGGTGTTAATACATACAGTTTATCCAAATCATTTCAAGGGATCAGGTTATAAGTCGTTCACGTACAGACTAAAATACTTCAGCTGTTAGCTTTGCTTATTTTGCATAATAGAGGTATTGCATAGCAACAAAACCGTTTTAGATCAGACCGATTGAGGTTTAGTCCTTTGTGGTCACGTTCCTGCATATCTTTGATGTCTCAGTAAATGGTAAATTGACTTCACTTAATAGTGATTTTCAACTGCGTGAGCAGTCCTAAAGCACCTTACATTGTTAATCACATTCACCCATTCACCAATGGAGGCTGCAGCCATGCAAGGCACTGTAAATCGATTGGGAGTACAGTGCTAAAGGACACTTCAGCATGTGGACAGGTGGAGATGGGAATCAAACTTCCGATTTGGAGACGACCACTCGACCAACCAAGCCATGCCGCCCCTCAGAAGTCATTATAATACAGTCATAATATAGCTGGAGGGCTGTGGATCATGTAAAAAAAAACCAAAAAAAAACATGTTAAGACATTGCACTATCTACATCAGAGCTGAGAAACTGCTTCTGAACCTGAGGTTGTATGCTGCAGAACCTGGTACAGTGCCAGAGCACCACAGCAGCCCTTGAACTCTGGATTCTCACAGATGAGAGACAGTTCTGTCCTGAGCTTTGCCTTGCTCAGGATGGGATATGCCCTCACAGTGGCATTCAGAGCCTCCACAGGAAATGTATGGCAGTAGAGCAGTGTGGCGCTCACAAGGTGGTGGATTGTGTTGCTGATCTCCCTAGACAGCTTCTGCTTCTCCTCTCCTCCCAAGGCCCTCCTTGGTCTTGTGGTTCCTGTCGCTGCTTCCTGCTGCTGTTGAGAGGAGTCTCTGAGGACAGACAGATCAACAGTGTGAGCACAGGACAATATGAGTGGCTGGTAGCATTTAGAAAAAGAGAAGAAGATGCTCATTTCAAAACACTAATATATATGTAGCTATTAGTAATAATAGTATCGTGCTTTACTTTATGCACATACAGTTGTCAGCCACTGAATTAAATCAACCTGTGCAATCCAATTCAATCAAAACAAAAGCTGCTATAACTTCTGCTTTTACAAAGTTTATACATGTTCAGCTTTGACATGGTCAGAAAAGTGATCATTCTACTTTATCTTTATTATTGATGTTGCAGTGGGTGGTGGTGGTGGTGGTGTACTGATTGTTTCTACTATTTTGTATGTTAATGGGTTGGATAAAATATTTGGAACACCAGTCAATATAATGTACTCTAATACTCCACAATCACCCACTATGACCTCAGTAATAGAAAAAGTAGAATTATCACCTTATTGACATCAACAAACACTGAAAATGTATAAATGATATTGAAGCAGATTTGATAGCAGAGCTATTGTTTTGGATTGTATTAAGTTGCACATGTTTACCTAATAAAGGGGCCAGTGAGAGTATTTCTTCATGACAAGGTTCAGTATTTTATCTTACCTTATGACCTGCATACTGCTTGTGAAGCTCTGGAGCACGCTTGATGAAGACTGCCTCAGTGTCCTTCTTCTGCAGCTGCTGGTACAGCATGTCAACGTGAGGCATGATGTGATGAAACAGCTGTCCTCATCCTGCAGCAGCTTCAGGAAGCCAGAGGCCTCCCTCACTGTGGTGCTGTCAAATGAACCCGATGTCCTGATGGAGTCAAAACACGTCATGAGGTCATCGAGGTTCCCCTGCACAGTGTTGACGATCCTGCTGATGAAGTTCCATCTTGTTGATGAAGCTCTTGGCAGCCTTCTTTCAACAATCTGGTCAAGTATGCTGGTGCCTTTTGGTGACCGGGTAAAAACAGTTGCAATACCGAACAGGTCCGAAAGGAAAACTCTCACTGCTGGGAGGTGAGAAGTGGCCTGCTGCATGATCACGTTCAGCTGATGTGCATAGTGATGCACATAATGGGCATTTTTTAAAATGTGCACACACCTTCTGCTGCACACCAGCCCGCTCTCCCCTCATCACATCGGCTCCATCATATGCTTGCACAATGAGTTTCTCTCTCTAACCTTCAGCAAAAAGACCGCTCAGTCTGTCCAGAAGCACGCGAGCAATCGACTCAGATGTTGCATCCATAACAGGCAGAACCTCAGAGAAACGCTCCTGCACCGCGTGCTTTGAGTCCATGTATCTCGACACCAGCACCAGCTGTGTCTGTGTTGACACGTCGGTTGTCTCATCCGCTTGAATGGAAACAAATTTAGTGGACTTGACCTCCTCCGTGATATGACCGCCAGCATGCTTCCCAGGAGCTCATTCTGCACTTTCTTTGACGTGCCCTTGAAAACTGTGGCCATTATCAGGTGCCCCTCAAACGCCTCATCCAGCGAAGCCACCAAGTCAAACAAACCACGAAAAATGTCCTGGGTTGTTGGAGCTCAAGCTTCAAGGTTCAAGGTTTTTTATTCGTCATTTAAATTGTACTTACTACAAGAAATGAACTAGTGTACTCCTTGGTTAAAAGCAGTGTAAAAACAGGGAATAAATACATAAAAGAGTACAGGCAGATAAGAATAAATTAGAAGTAAAATAGTGTCCTCGTCAGTTAAGACCATTATAAAAACAGGACATAAAAGACAGAACAAGAGTGCAGGTAATCAGACAGGCATTCCACATGGTCAGAAGCAAAGTGCAGTCAAGGTGCAGACAGTTCTTAGTCCTTTAGTCCTTTTCCATTCAGTGTTCTCACTGCCTGGGGGAAGAACCTTCGTAGGAGCCTGGTGGTCCTGCACCGGATGCTCCAGGGACAACCGTCCACGAGAAGGGTGGGGAGTGTCCCTGATGACTGCTGCTGCCCTGCTGATGCAGCGTCTCTTAGAAGTGTCCAGCAGCGTTGGGAGTGGGACACCTAAAATCTTGCTGGCTGTTCTCACCAGCCTGTTCAGCTGCTGCGTCTCATATTCAGTGCAGCTGAAAACCAGGAGATGAGGTGGTAGGTCAGGTCCACGGTGCCCCTGCAGAAAGTGGTCAGGTGGATGGGAGGGAGACCAGCCTTCCTCAGTCTCCTGACCACATGCAGTCTCTGCTGGGCTTTCTTGGTGATGGCAGCAGTGTTGGTGGTGTAGAACGGATCCTCTGCCAAATGAATGCCGAGGTACTTGATACTGCTCACCCTCACTTTCGTCTTTGCCTCGCAAAGCGAACTCAAACACTCCACAGAACTTGACACAGTCCATGAGGCGGGCTCGGATGTGTCGGTTCTTGCTCACCTCATCGTTGTGAACCGTAAGCCTGTAGCTCTCATCCAGCTGTGTTGTGATGTTCACCCACCCAAATGTAGAAAACTGTCCATGTGGGTCTTAGAGGACTCGTGTTTCTTCACCTTTTCAGACAGATGATGCATGTCGGTGACTCCTGGATTTGTCCATGTGGGGGTGTCTGCCGTGCTCCATCAGGGTGAAACAATGTGCAGGTGTAGCAGAGTAATACATTTGCTGCTTCACAACCTGCTAGCCAGGTTTTCCGCTCATACCAGCTCCATGAAACCCCCGGTGATATGATTTCCCTCCTTTGGTAGACACTTGTTTTATCAGGGAGGTCCTAATTGTTTCATTGCCAATTTAACTTCAGTACTACGACGACTGAAAGGGACTTCTTTCAATGAAAGGATGGCGTTGCTCTGTACACTCACTGACATACTGACCTCCAACGTGACGAGCGCGGTGCCGTGGCTTAGCTACGCTGGCTATGCTCACGTTCGGTATGACGTAAGCACGTTAGGGCGAACCCTCCCGGAGCCCATAAGGAATGCATTGCAACAACTGAAATCTGAAAAAAAAGATTTTACATTAGAGTCTATGGGAGCAATCTGGGTGATTTTCAATTGACTGAGGTTGCCCTCAAGGGGCGGTACTTCATGGAGCACAGCCCTGCACTGATTGGACAATGACATATTAAGCACCTCAAACTGTCTAGAAGTGTCACAGCCCTGTAACACCGTAGAAGAATATGTTAGAAAAAAATCCCTCTTTTTTCCCCTTTGGTGGGGCGTCGCCTGATCGCCCTAATGAATGAACTGGACCCACTGCCATAACTGATGAAAATAACATTTTAGAGCAGAGGTGTCCAATTGACACCCTGAGGGGCAAAATATTTATATATATTTATATAATAGTTATTATTATGGATGCACCAATACCACTTTTTTAAGGACTAGTACAGATACAAGTACTAACATTTAGCTACTTGCCGAAACATACTGATACAGATACTTATTAATTGTCATTAGGCCTAATTCATACTCCATGTGTAAACAATACGCAAAGGCTATGTGTTGCCACTGTAGGGATTTCTTATGTCATAAGGATCACGTGGTACCATTTATGTTGGGTTATGGCAGTTTGGCTATGGATTTGGCTAATGATTAATAATTATTGAAGATAGTTAGATAGTAGAAAATGTAATCTGATCTGTATCAGATGCAGTGGTGGCTGGTGATAAATTTCTTAGGTAGGGCTTTTCATTATTATTAGATTTCAGCCAATATTAACTTTACTTAAATAAGTGCATTTATAAACCACATTACAACAATCTTGCCTTTTTTAGATTGAGAGAGGCGCCCTGGTGATGAAACATTCTAGTTCTTTTAAACAGCTAGTGAATGGAGAGCACTTATAGGACTCTTTTATTAACATACTTGTAAACAAATAGAACCAGATGCTTCATTAATCCTTTTTAGAAAATGAATGTGTTTTGGGTCTGGTTTACTGGAAATAAGTTAGTCTGAGTTTAGTGAAAAGAAAAGGTTTATGGGGTATATTTTCAAACAACACATCAATCCATGCAGCGTACAGCAACACAGATGAAAGCAGCCCAGCAAAATGTTAAGGTGACGACACACCATGGAAAACAAAAATAAACACCCCTTTAGAATATTCATTTTTGTCACACCTTTCTTTTGTTTTGTTTTTTCTTTCCCCTTGTCCTGTTGGGCAGCTTGACCAAACAACATGATGTGATCTAGAACCTTCTGGAGTCAGAACCGTTTTGGCTCTTGAACAGGAAGAGACCTGGAGTCTCCTCCTGTTGCTGCTTTATTAGAAGTTGGTATGGCTGCTGGACACGACCGGGGGGGAACGCTCAGAGAGAGAGAGAAGAGAAGAGAAGAGAAGAGAAGAGAAGAGAAGAGAGAAGATTGAGGGGAGAGATGGAGAGAGGGGTGGGGGGGGATAACATACAATACCCTTGTTGTGCTACATATATTATTTGCAGTTATCACACTGATCCAAATAGTTTTCAACTGTTATTAGATTAAACCAGCCTGAGCAGCTCTATCTAGACAGTAAGATGATTTTCAAGATTAAACCAGCCTGAGCAGCTCTATCTAGACAGTAAGATGATTTCCTAGATTAAACCAGCCTGAGCAGCTCTATCTAGACAGTAACATGAAGCAGGAACATGAACATGTTGATCTATTGATTAGTGACCGTAGTCACTCATGTACTGCTGGACTATGTCTGTGGATTTCCAGTGTCGGTGTTTGCTGCTTTACTAACTCTGTGTACTTGTGGATTGAGGACCTTGTTGAGGACTCCTCCCACTATCAGTGTTTTGTCAGAGTGTGTTGAGAGGGTGGTGAAGAAGTTATGATCACACCTTCAAATAATTGTACGCACAGTGCGTCCAGGATTCCGGCTAGCGCGCCACTGCACACACACACACACACACACACACACACACACACACACACACACACACACACACACACACACACACACACACACACACACACACAGCAAACACAGTTCAGGGCCCATTGTTAGTTTGTTAGCGCGAACAAATTTTGACAGTATTAGTTTATTTATACATTTTATATATTAAAAAAATGTATCCTTTTGCTTCCACCAGGGGGGGCGCCGCCCTCTATAGACCATTCACCTTTGTGCTCAGTAATAAGACAGCAAGTATGATTCCAAAAATTATATTTATTTACAATAAAAACAAATAAAACACAGATTGTATCTACCTAATACAGCTTGGTGTGTGTGCGCGTCAGTCTGTGTGTGTGTGTGCGTGCGTGCGTGCGTGCGTGCATGCGTGTGCGTGTGTGGGGGGGGGGTAGAAAATCGCGTTTGTGACGTGTGATGGAACTACAAAACAAGATGGCGGCTTCCAATCAGCTCCAATCAGAATGGAGGTTACCAGAGAGCAGGACCGCTGTCCTCGGTCTCCACCACGTGTTGGAGAACAATCAGCTCCAATCAGAATGGAGGTTACCAGAGAGCAGGAAGGCTGTCCTCGGTCTCCACCACGTGTTGGAGAACAATAGAACATGGAAGCTAGTCTGTAGCGTCCGTTTCCAGAGAGTCTCTTTTAAAGGAACATTTCTAAAATGAGTTGATGTGAATGTGATTTGCTTTGTAAAACGTCAAGAGATGTCAGCTCATGTTCAGTTTCTGTGTGATGTTGTCTTTGATTAAATTACCCAGGAGAATATTGGCAGACACACTATTTGATATGGCCATAGTGCCCATGTGCAGTAGCAGCATTTTCCACCATTGCCACAGAGACAGGCCCCAAGCATTTTCAAAAAGTTGTTCAGTGGCTCCAAGCACCGTGGTCATGTAAACAGACAGCCAAAATGAAAAACAACAACCGAAACAGGCAACAAAGTTTTCGCGTTTTCATGTAAACAGAAAGCATCGTCCCACTGAAGGACTGTTTCTACAAACTGGATCAACTTACTTCTCAATAATGTTTCAACAGGCACCTGAGTGACATTTCACAGTTGTTAGTGTTCATGTTTGAAAGTGCTTGCCCCCTTCATGCTCGAATGGATCATTTACTACACTGGAAAGCAGACATGCATCACGCCACTTGTGACGTTATCTCACCATCGAAGATTTCAACATAGAAAATGTAATAAATTCACAACACTTCATCAATGAAGACTTTTGCTACATCTTTATTTGCCACTAATCAATCTACTTCATCACCTTTGTCCCCTTGTCTCACAGACGTGAGCAGCAAAGTTTAGAAAAAGCCTTTCAATGACTGGTTGTTTGATTAGTGCTATGATCACACTGCAGGCAAATGTGACCCGATTCATTTTTTGCTCACAAGTGACACATATCCCATCACGGTTTTGTGACCACTGCAATTCCAATTTGTGCACAGCAGACACAGAACTCAATCATATGTCTTAAATGGATTTCACATATCTTGCTTTTCAACTGCTTTGCACTAGTCATATTCACATTCACACACCAGTGGAGGCGGCTGCCAATGAGGGGTTCAGTGCTCAAGGACACTTGGATGTGTGGACAGGTGCAGATGGAAATCGAACCTGCAACCTTCTGATTGGGAGATGACCACACTACCAACCGAGCCACAGTGACCTGTCTGTCATCTGATGTCTTTCTTTCTTTGGTGCAATTTAATGGAGGGGGTATTACAATAACTTAAACTTCAGCCTAAACCCTTCGGTTTTCCTCTTTCTTTGTTTTTCTACTTGCTGTTGCATTTTTTGTTGCTGCATTTTGTATTTGGTTGCCCAAATAAACTATTACTACTACTAAAGGAGTCATCACCTCACGTATCCAGTCTCCCTATAAATCAGTCTTTGAATCAATTTTTAAATCGTTCTGACCCTTTTTCACACCGCAGCTTCCTCTCATGAGTGTACATACAAGATTTTACGGCACGTGTGATTGACCGCAGGAACTGTCATTCATGATGATGTGGTTCAAAGGTCATACGCTGCTAATGGCTAAAAACAATGAAATAAAAAACAATGGTGGAGTCATCTACAAACATCCACACCGCAGAATAACTTACCCTGGAAATTTGAAATGAAATACAGCATCGTCTGTAAATCACATGCAGTTCAACGTTTATACTAGTCACTGCTAAGGTTAGCGCCAGCGCCTAACCCAGGGGGAGGCGACCTTCAACACTCAGACATTTGGACCCGTTTCCCACTGAGCAGAAACTCTGGAAGCCCAAAACCCTCTTGACATGAAGATAACACGGCATATATTGGTTTTTACCTGTTTGCTATGTATTAAAAAAAACTGTGAAATAGCCCTTGATAAATAAAAAGAATAAACAAAGC
Source organism: Lipophrys pholis (assembly GCF_963383615.2). Taxonomy (NCBI): domain Eukaryota; kingdom Metazoa; phylum Chordata; class Actinopteri; order Blenniiformes; family Blenniidae; genus Lipophrys; species Lipophrys pholis. The sequence goes on along the minus strand of NC_137647.1, from coordinate 24,940,290 downwards.
CACGTCTTTAAAATTAACCAAAGATAACTAATTAAATAATGCAACGTTCAGGACACTGTCAGGGTCCGAGGACAACCCAAAAGCAGACTCGCACACAGAACTGGTGTTTTCAGGTTTATTTGGATGGTCAAAGCAAACGAATATCAGTTTATCCAGCCGTTAACGTCAATTCAATTCACTTTTATTTGTAAAGCTCTAAATCACATCAACAAACATCTCAGAACCTCTTACAATGATAGAGAACCACAGAACCCAACTAAACCTTCCAGAACCTCTTACAATGATAGAGAACAACAGAACCCAACTAAACCTTCCAGAACCTCTTACAATGATAGAGAACAACAGAACCCAACTAAACCTTCCAGAGCAGCAGATGGAACAAGCAACAGAGGAAACCAGGAAGAACTCCCTCTCAGGAAGAACAGTTCATAAGAAGTCCCTCTTCAGGAAGAAAGGGGGCGGAGCCTAGACTCTGGAAGGGCGGAGCCTAGACTCTGGAAGGGGGGGGGGGGGGGGGGGGGCATCCGCCTTGACCGGTTGGGGGGAGAAGTACATGGGATAGGACAGGGAGAGAGAGGAATAGAAGAGGGAGAGAGAGAGGAATAGAAGAGGGAGAGAGAGGAATAGAAGAGAGAGAGAGAGAGGAATAGAAGAGGGAGAGGAATAGAAGAGGGAGAGAGAGAGGAATAGAAGAGGGAGAGAGAGAGAGGAATAGAAGAGGGGGAGAGAGAGGAATAGAAGAGGGAGAGAGAGAGGAATAGAAGAGAGAGAGAGAGAGAGAGGAATAGAAGAGGGAGAGAGAGAGGAAAAGAAGAGAGAGAGAGAGAGAGGCAGACAGGCCAGAGAAGTACAAATACTAAGAAAAGTCTATGATGAGCGTTGGTCTGATGATGAACCAATCTCAGTCTGGAGTTTAAGGGCCGTGCCGTTGTGGGGGGGGTCCCGGTGCTGTGGGGGGGTCCTGGTGCTGTTGGGGGGGTCCCAGTGCTGTGGGGGGGTCCCGGTGCTGTGGGGGGGTCGGGTAGTAGGACCGTGGTAAATCCACTCTGGGAGTCTTGGGTCTGACCCCCTGGATCCTGCTCCCCTCCTGTCAGGATCTGGTGGCTCCAGTAATGTTGTTACACAGAGAGAAAGAAAGAAAGACAAGAAAGACAGAAGCTCCAAATGTAGAGTTCCTCCCTTTAACGGGAGAGAGGAAATCCCCTCAGCAGTCTAGGCCTAGAGCAGCTCAACTTAGTGCTCCTATTTTATTCCTAATGAGAAGCTCTATCAAAGAGGAAGCTTTTTAGTCTCCTCTTAAATAAACTAATGGTGTGGGCCCTTCGGACCGAGGCTGCTAGTTGATTCCAGAGTAAAGGAGCCATATGGCTGAAACTCCTGCCTCCTCTTTTACTTTGAAGGACTTTAGGGATTACCAACAGTCCTGCATCCTCAGAGCCAAGGGCTCGTGGAGGGTGAGACCCTTCTAGAAGTTTCTCCATATAGGACGGAGCCTGGTGATGAAGAGTTTTAGATGTGATCAGAAGGATGTTGAATTCTATTCTAGATTTGATGTGAAGCCAGTGTAAGGATGCTAAGACTGGGGAGATGTGCTCTCTTCTTCCAGTTCTGGTTAGTAAACCTGCAGCAGCGTTCTGCTCTAGCTGGAAGATCCTAACAGAGGAGTTTGGACATCCTGACATTAGGGAGTTACAATAATCTAATCTTGAAGTCACAAAGGCAGGAAGCATTTGTTCTGCATCTTTGAAGGACAAGAAGTTTCTCATTTTTGCAATATTCCTTAGATGGAAGAAGGCTGTCCTGGAGACATGTTTAACATGGGACATAAAGGACAGATCCTGATCAGAAATAACACCCACGTTCCTAATATCACTGTTAGAGGTTAAGGTAATATTATCTAAGGTAATCAGACTATCTGAAAAGTAATCCCTGAGCTTTTTAGGACCTAGGATTAGAACCTCAGTCTTGGATGTGTTGAGCATTAAGAAGTTGATAGACATCCAGGACTTAACGTCCCTGAGGCAGGACTCTAGTTTAACAAGTTGGTCGGCCTGATTGGCTTTAACTGATAAATAGAGCTGAGTATCATCTGCATAACAATGAAAGTTAATGTTGTGTTTCCTAATAATATTTCCGAGTGGTAACATATAGAGATTAAACAATATGGGTCCGAGGACGGAGCCTTGTGGTACTCCACACAGGACCCCTTCATGTATTGAAGATTTGTTATTTACATGAACAAATTGAAACCGGTCAGATAAATATGATTTAAACCAGTTTAAGGCTAAGTTTTTAATGCCGACGGCATCTTCTAATCTCCTTAAGAGTATATTATGATGGACAGTATCAAATGCAGTACTAAGGTCCAGAAGAAGTAAAGCAGATAGAAGACCTCTATCTGAGGCCATTAGAAGGTCATTAGTAACTTTTAGCAGAGCAGTCTCTGTACTGTGGTTCATTCTGAAGCTGGACTGAAGGTCCTCTAACAGATTATTCTCCTGCAGATAATCCTGGAGTTGTTTAGCCACTACTTGCTCCAGAACCTTTGACAGGAAAGGAAGGTTGGAGATGGGCCTGTAGTTTGAGAGAAGGCTTGTGTCTAAGTTTGGCTTCTTAATGAGAGGTTTAATAACTGCTAGTTTAAAGGATTGGGGCACATAGCCTATTGATAGAGACTGGTTAATAATTGCCAGTATAGAATTATTGATTAGTGGCAGTGCCTCTTTCAGAATTCTAGTAGGAATTGGGTCCAACAGGCTAGTAGTTGGTTTAGCAGAAGAAATAAGGGAGTTTAGTTGGACTAGTTGTATTTGCTGAAAGCATTCCAGATGACTGTTAGGTTTAACCAGTTCCTCTGTTATGGGGCTAACGGACGGTAGGGTTTGATGGATGTTATCCCTAAGCCTTGTCATTTTATTTTGAAAGAACTTCATGAAGTCCTCACTACATATATTGATAGGAATGGTGGGCTCAACGCTATTTTGGTTCTTGGTCAGTTTGGCTACAGTACTGAAAAGAAAGCGAGGGTTGTTTTTGTTTTCCTCTATTAAGGATGAGTAGTAATTAGTTCTACTTCTACTCAGAGCTTTCTTATAAGTTTTGAAGCTATCCTTCCAGGCTATATAATCTAGCTCTGTTTTTGTTGAACGCCAAGTTCTTTCTAATCTACGGGAGCGTTGTTTAAGCTGGCGGGTTGATGAGTTAAACCATGGGGAGGACTTTTCCTGTTTTTTCAGTTTCATTTTTTGAGGAGCTATGTCGTCTAGCGTTGTTTTTAGCATATCTGTCAGACTGTTTGTTAAGTATTCAATGTCTGAGCTAGCAACAGTATACGGGTCAGGAAGATCCACTACTGATTCTATAGCAGAGGGAATTCTTTCCTTGAATTTAGTTACTATGTTATCAGAGAGAGACCTGGTTAACACGGCTTTAACCGGAGGGTTAGAACTATTTAGAACAAAGTCAAAGGTTATTAAGAAGTGATCTGACAGGAAATCATAGTGAGGAGAGATGGTCAGATGCTCTATATTCAAACCATAAGTTAGAATAAGGTCTAGGGTGTGATGTTGTTTCTGGGTAGGCCCGTCTACTACCTGAGAGAAACCTAGAGAGTCAAGTGTAGATCTAAAGCTGCACTGAAACTATCATTTTCTAGGTCAACATGAACATTGAAGTCTCCTACCATGATAACCTTATCTTTAGTCCCAACTTAAACAGCACTGTTATCTTGTTGTTCAAAACTGGGTTAACTTTAAACAGGTGTTATCTTGACGTTAAAGTTAACCCACCTTCAGACCTCCACTAACTCTTTACCAGTGGTTAACTCTCACCATGGGGTTCATGATTACCAGGGCAAAGGAAGGACAGGGTGGAGTGAGGACTGATAGAAGTCAGTACTGGAATGAAGAGTTACGCCTCTATGGAGCCCCGGAGTGGCCATAGAGAAATATATTCTAAATAATAATTATATATATATAACGCGTGGAAACTAGATTAGAATTAGTAATCTCAAATGAATAACTGGAGACACTGAGTTACTATCTCCTTCCCTCATATTATATTTTTCACCAATGTCGCCTCCATCCCCTCATATTTGCTGTTGTGGAGCTTTAAAAGCCTCGTTTCCACGGAGCTCATTAGATCTTGGTGTTTTCTAACTAAAGCAGGTGAAGTCCAGACGTGTTAAACTCACCTTGGTCCAGAAAGAGAAGATCTCATTCTCATGTCTCTCCTCTTCATCATTAATAAATGAGTTTGGGTCTTATTTTTCACCATTCCAACATTCCATGGTGACTTTCTGCTCCTTTCACTTTATTTCTGGACGTGCCTGAATCAAAAGCTTCAACATGGAGGAATGGAGGTGTAGAATGATAGAACGCTGCTCTACAGACGTTTCCATGGTAACCTAGTGTTGGGATTTATGGTTGGTTATTAGCATTAAATTACTGTAAGTAATAGATTACTGAAAGTAATAAATCACTGGAAGTAATTTATGAAAAATTGAAATTATTAATGGAAGTAAATGGTCATTTACTCATTAACAACTCCTGAAGTAATTGAGTAATTACTTAAAAAAAAAAAATGATAATAATAATTTATTAATAATTTTTTTTTAATAATTTGCATAAATTTGTTATTTATGTATTAATAATAAATCGGGGCACCACCAGATAAACTGGAAATAGCTAATACCAAAATATCAGTCTCGTTTGTAAAAAGTTTATTTAAGTTAGTTAATATTTCTGCATAAAATATAGATGGTTCTCTCTAGATGGTTCTCTCTGGATGGTTCTCTCTAGATGGTTCTCTCTGGATGGTTCTCTCTCTAGATGGTTCTCTCTGGATGGTTCTCTCTCTGGATGGTTCTCTCTAGATGGTTCTCTCTAGATGGTTCTCTCTCTAGATGGTTCTCTCTAGATGGTTCTCTCTAGATGGTTCTCTCTGGATGGTTCTCTCTAGATGGTTCTCTCTAGATGGTTCTCTCTAGATGGTTCTCTCTGGATGGTTCTCTCTAGATGGTTCTCTCTGGATGGTTCTCTCTAGATGGTTCTCTCTGGTCAAATTAAAAAAGAAGAGGCACCATGAAGCCTCTGATCATCCAGCTCAGTTCTCATCTTCTACTTTAACATCCTGGTAGCAGCGTAGTTTGTCATGTTTTATGGTAGTTTAATAGAGCAGATAAAAACACTGAGTACCTCCACCACTACGTTTAAGACTGAACACAGAAGCATGGAGCCTTGAAAGTGGGCGGAGCTTTGGGCGGAGCCATGTCAGGGACGTTAACCACTGTTGTTAACCTCACAGTTAACTTTGACAGCACCGTTAACTAACGGGATGACTAACCATGTTTTAAACAACACATATTTAACGGTCGGTTAGCTAACGGCGGGTTAAGGATTTAACCGGCGGTTAGGGCTTAACCAGTGGTTAAAGTAACCCAGTTTTGAACAACTGGGCCCAGATCGGCATTCACAGATGTAGTCCAAGACCAGGCAGGGGTCGGGACATGGTGGAATCCAAAACTCGAAGGGGTCCACAAGGGAAAACACGAGGAGAGGGCTGGGGTCATGAAGTAGGAACAACAATGATGATGGAGCTCAGAGACAAGAAGGAGGTTTAAATACAGGAGGAGAGGGACGTCACAGGTGAGACAAATCAGACTGATTACACAAGGACACACAGAGGAGGAGGACACAGGGAGGACAAGTGACAGAGACGCAGAAAAGCTGGGGATTACCCAATAAAACAGGAAGTGAACACAGAGTGTGAGACGTGGACTTGATGAACACACACAAAGACAGACACAGAACCTGGTCCGCACAGCAGGTAAGAAACCTCACCCCTGGACTACGATGGCTCCATCGCTCAAATAGTTTCTTATAAGGATTTGATCACCGCTTAACTCAGTTCAGTCTTTTAGATCAAAGTTCCGGCCCAAATTGAATTTTCTCTCTTATAAAATCAACATGAATAAGAGAGGGAGAGCGATAGAGAGAGATAGAGAGAGATAGAGATAGAGGGAGAGGGAGAGAGAGAGGGAGAGGGAGAGAGAGAGGGAGAGGGAGAGAGAGAGGGAGAGGGAGAGAGAGAGGGAGAGGGAGAGAGAGAGAGAGGGAGAGGGAGAGGGCGGCGGCTCCTGGGTCAGAATAGAGCCAGGAGCTTCTGACCCCCCTAGAATAGAGCAGCATCCTCTGTGTTCAGAGTCGTTTGCCCACTGAAAAGAATCTTCCTTTACACATTCCAACAAACAAATTCTGGTTTAAATGTCAGATCTACCAATCTTAGATTATGGTTATTTAATCTACAGATCTTTCTCAAATACTCTCCTTCACAAGCTGGATCTTATTTGCCATTTTACCATCCGCTTAGTGACTGGAGCTCCATTCAGTACTCTCCATTCTCCATTACTGCCTTAATTCCCTGATAAACAGGACAGACAGACAATCTCACTGCTTTAATTCCATTTAGGATATTCCTCCATATCTACGGTCTCTTCTCAATAATCACAACATAAATCTCATTCATCAGTCTGGTCATACCTGAAGCCGGTGGCTCCTCTGGCCGCCCCTCGTTCAGTTTTCTGCTGCAAATCATCTGCAACAGACCTTCAAACTCTCAGCCAATAAAAAAGGAACACTGCATCTGCTTTTACCTTTTATTAATTTGTATCTTAATATATCACTGTAAACATCGTAAATTCTACTTTCTTTCTTTTAGGATTGTGTGACACTGTTTTACTGTATCTGTATATATTTTGTTTCTATGTTTTCCTTTGAGCTACTTTGCTGCCTCTTGTTCAGGTTGTCATTGGAAATGAGAACTGGTTCTCAATTATCTATATTTAATTATCTATAAACTATATCACATTTATCTTACCAGACAGGTCATCTGGTAAGATAAACGTGATATAAATTGCCATGTTGATTTTTCTGATTGGGTTGAATTAATTTATAGAATCCCAGGATAAGTACCTTAAAAGGTGCCACAGGAAAGGAACATTTGTACCATGAAGTCTTCTGGCTGAATAAGGTCACAAACAGGTTCTCCACACACAGGTATACCAACTTGAGCATTTTTGTTGGAAAAACTAGTTAATATAGTTGGTCATGCTGATTAGTGAAGTGAGCAAGAGGTAAGGTGGTTTGGGTAGCATTCCTCATTAACCACAATAAAACTAGAAGAAATCTCATGTAGGAGTTTAAAATGATTCTCCAGCAGTTTTCAGCCACGACATTCACATCTGTTGTTGCTATTTTGCAGGTCATGTTAGAGCAAATGCAAGGCCTGATGCACCTTGAACTTTCTGGCTGCAACGACTTCACAGAGGCCGGCCTGTGGTCCAGTCTCAACGCCCGGCTAACGTCTCTTAGCGTCAGTGACTGCATCAACGTGGCGGACGACGCCATTGCTGCTATTTCCCAGCTCCTGCCCAACCTATCGGAGCTGAGCCTGCAGGCCTACCACGTCACCGACACCGCCATGGCCTACTTCACCGCCAAACAGGTAGTCTACTACAGCGAGAAGGGGAGCGGCTCGATGCCAAGTCTGCATGTAGAAAGTCTGCTGAATTGATTGCTCACGCACCTTGATTGTCCTATTGTTTTATGGGTTAAACACTCACCATGTGTGACATCAAGCATAAGCAGGCATATTAAAATGTGTTTTTTTGTGTACATAGACCCTTTTCACAGTGACACAACTCAACTTCCTCTTTCTCATGTGGCAGTACACGGCTACATCCGGTTGGACCCGTAAAATATGGACCCATAGTTAAAGTATGATGATGTCAGACTGCGCTCAGCAAAACAAATTGTAATCTTTAAGGGTACTGTTAGCTATGGTAATTGTTCTGTAGCTGCGCTCCAGGTTGTGATGCGCTCGCTACCCTGCAGGCGAACAAGCAGCAACTTTAGCTATTGACTGAATATGATAATGTCTTGTAGCCAACGGTGTAGAGAAGAGTATAAATGGGGAGAGATATCACCACCTAATATTCTGTCAATTTACTACATAGGCTGTCCACCTATCAGAGAAAAAAGGCACTGAAATAATTACAAGTGTAACATTACTTCTATTTCCTCCACATCGATACTTCCACCCTATTAAACAACATTATTGAAATAGGTGAGGTATGCAGTAATACTAAACGTTAAACATGAAATCTCAATAAACTTGGTTGAGCACCGACAGCAGTGTAGTGGTGTCTGTAGGTGGAAATATCATATGGAGAAGATTAGGATTAGTATTCAATTTTATTGTCATTCCTCATGTACAGGTTCAGAGAAAGATTTCTTGCTGCAATTGATGTGGACAAGATTCATACAACCAAAACCTGGAAAAGTTATGGATAGCTAAAATTCAATTTACAGGCCCTGGAAAAGTTGTGGATTACTTTTTGTACTGATATGAGAAGTGATGGAAATGCAGATGCCATAAAAGCTAACTATGGTAGATATAATAATCATTATTTTCAAATCGAATTATTTATCATCGGTCACCATATTCCAGTGGTGATCAATTAGTACATTCAGTGACGTCTTCCTCCGGTGTTGTGGCAAATACAGTCCACATCCAAAATGGGTCAGATTTTAACTTTACATGCGCGGCGGCCAACATGAATAATAATACTAACTAATACATTTTATGTATCAGCGCCTTTCAAAACACTCAAGGACACTGCACAAAATACTTTTTAAAAATGCAGTTAAAAACAAGCAACAAAAACACTTGTAGCAATAAAACAACAAGCCACTCAGGCATTTGTAGTAGACATGGTTATTAGTGAATATACTCGTTTAAAAATGCAAATTCTGAGTCGAGATTTAAAACAGTCCAGGGAATGATTGTTTCTGATGTTGTGTGGGAGTGAATTCCAGAGGTGGGGGCCGAGTGGCTGAAGGCTCAGGACCCCATGGTGGACATGTGAGCTGGAGAGATGGTGAGGCTGAGAGAGGAGGCTGATCTGAGAGTATGGCAGCTGTGTGGATGTGGAGGAGGTCAATGAGGTATGGAGGAGCAAGGTTATGGACTGCTTTGAATGTCAGGAGTAGGGTTTTGAAGAGGAAAAAATCCTTGGCTAGGAAGCCAGTGGATATTAAGAAAAACTTGGGTTATGTAATGGATGGAGGGAGTTCGGGTGACGATACACGCAGCAACGTTTTGTACCAGTTGGAGTTTCTGAAGGGATTTGAAAGGGAGACCAGACCGTAGGGGATTGCAGTAGTCCAGGTAGGAGGTGACCAAGGTGTGGACTGGTGTGGTGGTGCTACTGACGGAGAGGGAAGGGTGAAGGCGGTTGATATTACGTAGGTGGAAGTAGGAGAAGTAGATAGAGATGGTTGTCATCCTCATAACAGTAAAATTGAATATTATATGTCCGGACAATATGGCCAACGAAGAGGAGGAAAATGAGAAGAGTATGTCCCCCAGGACAGAGCCTACTCTGGTGTCCTGGGGGACACCAGAGTAGAGGAGAGACAGCTGAGATTGCAAAGATTTCAATTGAACGAATTGTGCGACCAGAGAGGTGTGATTTGAACCAGTCCACACAATAAGCCAATGGTTGCCAATGTGTGGAGGAGGATGTACATACTAAGAATGGATATAGTCACTTTGTATTGTATTTCTGTGTCACTAGTCTGTGGGTTGAGGAACTTATTTAGCAGGTAATATGCGCTGAACAGCACCGCAGCAAATGTAGCGCATGTGCACTCTTTGAAATTGGACCTAATTTGGACCCGCACCATATTCGCCATGAAACCAGGAGCATAGGTACGCTTACTCTGGCAGCATGGATCAAAATAGCTGTGCTGTGCAGCTTCGAAAGCGTGATTAAGCGACAGTTCCCCTAAAAGCGCAATCGTCCTTTTGTTTTAAAGGTGAGACTTGCTCTTGTGGTCTTGAATCCTTCATGCCGAGTTTTGACGCGCTCATAAGATTTCCCACAGTCCAATGAAACGCCGACAAGATAGCCATTTCCTTTCCTTTATTGTTTCCAAATCATTTCCAGTTCAAATCAACTTTCTTACCACCGTGGAGTGTTATTGGCAGACTGATGTAGCAATCAGACGATTCTTCCAATGCAGTTCAGAGCGGTCTAAAACTGTATGGCTGCGTACCTGACTGACGCTAAACTCCATCACCACCTAAACAGCACAGGTGCTGCAGTCACCTGCGTACGGGGGTGGAGGCAGAGGGCAAAAATGAACTGCCAATATCCCACCAGCATCCACAGATCAATAAATCAAAACAAATAAATCATCATCCACCAAAATTAAATATAGGAACTAAAGATAACAAAATACGTTTAATATTCAAGTACTTGGCTCCAACATACCGGCCCCTAATTGTCCGGTGAGAAAACAGGACAATTACCTTTACAAAATTAAAGGAGCCAAAACATAAATTCTGTTTACATCTTATGTTCTTCTCTTCTTTCTTCCAAGGTTCAATGAGTGTAAAACTCCAATTTCTGTGTGTGTAAGCAGATTGTGAAGTTCATGAGTGTAACAGTCCATAGAGAAGTGTGTGAGTGTGAATGTAAGTGAGGGGAGGGGACTTCAGACACCATCTGAAGCTTCCAACAAGAGGACACGTTTGGTGACGGGCCTGCAGAGAGTGCTGGTCTTGGTCCGAACTTGCACCTGCCTTACAAGCCCACTGGAATCTGGTAAAGGCTGCAAGACTTGGCCCATGAAGAGTTCCTGGGGGCCGTATCATCAATATTGAGGACAAGGTCTTCTTTGATGAAGTTTTTTGTTTTTCTTGTCTATTTGTGTCTTCCTTGCAGATCAGGTAGGTACTCTTTGGTCCACCTTTTCCAGAAGAGATCTGCCATGTATTGGACCTGGCGCCATCTCCTTTTAATGGAACAGTCCAGGTGGTAAAGGGCTTTGTTTTTAGCAGCAGGCGATAGTTCGGGGTAAGGGGTTCCAAGTCCAAATGGTCGCCAGAAGCTTTGGTAACAGGTCTGTCATTGATCATAGCTTCCACTTCACAGAGCAAGGTGGCTAGTCCTTCCTCATCCAGTGTTTGCTTGTGTAACCTTGTGAGGACTCCCACAAGAGTGTTGGTCAGGTCTGGACCTTGGGGCGTTGAGACTTGTGCCCTGGTGGGTAGTGCCACAATCAGATACTACCCTCAACCTTTTCTTCTTCGGGTGGTACACGTGGTGTGGTATATACCAAACTCTGTCGGTCTGCATTGTACTGCATTGGAAAAAGCACAAAAAAGCAGCTGTTGCTTCTCGCATGGCAGCTCCCATGGGTGAGCTTATTAACACTGACGTATCAAATACATCTAATGAAGCTGCTGCACCTCGACAGCCAAGTTTCGTTCGTGACTTTTGTTCATTTTGCTTACAGCCAATTTACTGTGGAAGTGTTTGTTTGTTTCACATGCAGTGATGCATATAAGAACCTCCTTGTTAGGGACAATTGTAACAACAAATAAGGGGAAAGTCTGTCTCACAAGCTGTTGGAAAGACAGCGACAGGGTGGATAGTGTAACACTTTTTTAATGGAAGCTTGAAATTACTCTATAGTCTGGATATTATTATGTAGAGAAAACATACAGTTTCCACAGAGGACAATCTTTGACACTACTACATCGAACCATGTCATGAAGGATGCAGAAAGTCACATGACAGTAGTAATGGGAGCATGGTTTTAGGCAGCGAGGCGTCCAGCTGTCATTTGGACGGTCAATTTTCGGAAAAGACAGCCAAATAAATAGCGGACATGTTGCTCAAAGCCTCTAAAATATGTGTATAATGGCCGTCACTATTCGTCAACGTCGAAATTTGCCTGAATTCATCTTTTTTCACTGAAGTATAGCGAATTATCGGCTCGAGTACACAACTTGAAACTGACTTCCGGTTTTGTATTACGCCCAGTAACGAACAACGTGATTGGTCAATTGATACCATGTGGTTTATACATTTTGAAAGGCGGCCTCTGATTGGTTCTTAATTCTCTGACTCATCTTGGTGCGTTCAAGTGCTGAAGCAGAGAGGAGGAATTTCCTTTCTGAGGAATTATAACTGCAGAATCCACACAGGTGGTATTAATTATATGGACCTATGAGCTATCAAAATTTTCACTTCCAAAAAAAAAAGAAAAAGAAAAAAGTATTATTCTAAAGAAACAACCCCCACCCCCACTTTATTTAACCAGGGGAAAAAAGAGACAGATCTTTTTTTACAAGGTGACCTGGCCAAGAGGTCCGCAGCACACATCACATCCTCAGAATTAAAACATTTAAAATAGATTCAACACATTTACTATATACAATAATTAAATTATATAAAATGCAGATTACTATGGACAATTCTTTTTTAAATGCTGATTTTCTAAAACAGAGCAACCATACTATGCTGCTTTCTAAAACCAGACAGAATTTTTATATATTTCTTTTTTATTCTAGTGGTTTCTAAAAAGAACTTAATTTGGTCACTGAACATTTTTTCAAAAACAATTGTCACGATGCATGATTTATAAATTGGTCTGTAATAAGTTTAGTTCAGATGGATTTCCTCCTTTTAAGACGTGAAAGTACAATGGCCACATCCTGGACTAAAATAATTTTGTTAGAACGAAGACTCAAGTCAAAAATGTGCAATAAAGGTTTCAGCAATAGAATCAGCAGGCAGCTTCAAAAACAAGGGATCCACCCTGTGTCTGGATGGTTGATACTCCGTGAACCTCAAGAACTCTAATTGAGCTCAAATGGAATGGAGGCATTTTAAAGTCTCTGCAGGTTTGAAGGATCTCCGGAGTTGTGTCTTCATCTACTAACTTAGGATTGTTAAGATTTAAACCGAGAACCTGCTGAAATGAAGTTCTCATTAAAGTCCAAGTAGATGCTTTATATTCAGTATTAATTTTGTTGACAAAAAATATTCATCAACCTTTTTCACAAATGAAAATTTAATAAAAACTAATTAAAAAGTAAGACATGAAGACGAAGACTGTGACGAAAGAGAACACAATTAGGCAATGAATTTAAATAAGACATAAATGTTAGGGCGAGGTGAATCGACACAAGATCCAATCAGAGCTGCTCTTTTTGTGGGGCGGCTCTATCTAGACAGTAACATGATTTTCTAGAATAAAGTTGAGCAAATGATGACAGAAAACAAGCAACTTCAACAACATATCTCATGAGGAGTGGAGTGTGTGTGTGTGTGTGTGTGTGTGTGTGTGTGTGTGTGTGTGTGTGTGTGTGTGTGTGTGTGTGTGTGCGTGTGCGTGCGTGTGCGTGTGCGTGTGCGTGTGTGTGTGTGTGTGTGTTTTCTGAGAAGATTGGTCATTCCCCCTCACAGATCCAGAAGACAAAGACGACCAGGAGCCGAGTGGAAATAAGATGTAGTTTTAAATTGCTATAAAAATCAAGGTGACTTGCCTTGAAAACGCCATCAGCCATGCTCGTGTTTCTGACATTGAGAATAAAATGAAACCTGTCTTGTATTACAACTGTTAAATTTGTGTCTGTATTGTATATTGAAACTTGAATACCGTCTAACAGTATGATGGATATTTCCAATGACTGGGATTCTTTATAAACATTTAGTCAAATAAAGTTTGCTAATATTTAGTCTACTAAAACTAGACTAAGACTAAAAGGTTACAGAAGACTAAAACATGACAATCTGCATGCCGTGTTATTCTAAAGACGAAGACTAAATCAGAATTTGCTGTCAAAATGAAGACATGGTGACATTCTGTCCATCCCTGATGAAATAGTTTGGAAGTTGGCGTGTCATAGATTTTACAGCTTTCCAAAACTTTTCAGGATCATTTCAGTTATTGGTCATTTCAGAATTCATATTTGGCTCATTAAATTTAAATAAAGGTGCATTTGATCCTTTCAATCTTTCCTAAATAAATTCTTGAAAGTATTTTTGAAATATGAGGTGACTCGTTTGTATTTCTAATCATTGAAAATCAAAAGCATAGACAATTAGTGAATGAAAACAAATATTAACTTAGTTTCAGAAATGTCCTATAAATCGTAGTTAAACGACACTTCAGATGGGAGAAGTGAGAAGTGTGACACCCCCACAGCTCGCAGCTCTCCTTTACGATCCAATGTGTCATCCATCTGCAGGGCTACACCACCCACACTCTGCGGCTTCACTCCTGCTGGGAGATCACCAATCACGGCGTAGTGAACATGGTGCACAGCCTCCCCAACTTGACGGCCCTCAGCCTCTCCGGCTGCTCCAAGATCACCGACGATGGTGTGGAGCTGGTTGCCGAGAACCTTCGTAAGCTACGCAGCCTGGACCTGTCCTGGTGCCCCCGGATCACAGACATGGCGCTGGAGTACATCGCCTGTGACTTACACAAGCTGGAGGAGCTGGTGCTGGACAGGTCAGCCTTCCTCCTCGTCTGCATCTGCTTTCCACATGTTATTTGCCACTGGTATTTGTACAGCTGACTTTCAGTGGAATAACAGTCCAGCTTAGTTGTCTGTCCATACGAATGTCCATGTACTCCCATTTTAAATGTTTATAGCGGGATGTTTATAGCGGGATGTTCTCTGTGTGCATTTGTGTGGTTTCATTACAAACAGCAGCCACAAGTGGCCCATTGCTGTGGAACGCAAAACTTCTTGGAAACAAAATTCCCAAAATTATACGTTTCCAGTTCAAAGTTTGTCATGTAAACACAGAGCTCTTAAAACCCAGGTCCTGGCACCCGAGGTAATACTGCTAAATAACCAGGGAAAATACAATAAAATACTGAGAGAAAAAAAATTATTTTAGTTTCAAAAATTGGATTGTCCCAAACTGGGAGCAGTAATATTTATTGTATGCATTGTGTGCTTTTATAGCCCTTCCCCATGTTTCCATCCTTTGTAAAAAAAAAAAAAAAAAAAAAGCTTTTAGTCACTGAAGCCACTCGACGTCTCCCTCCTCAGCGATACGATGTGAAACCTTATGCGATTGAAAAATCTCACCAAAACCTCTCATGGGATTAAAATGTTGCCGTGGTCGTCATCGCTCCAATATGGCATATATGTGTGGAACTGCTCGCTCTTGTGATCAGATATTAGGAGGTTTATCAGGCTTGTAATCATGTGCATTGTGCTTTGTGTTTGTGATTTAACTGAGTATAATGGTGCATGTTGTGCCTATTTGCAGGTGTGTGCGGATCACAGACACCGGTCTGGGGTACTTGTCCACCATGTCATCATTAAGATGCCTCTACCTGCGTTGGTGCTGTCAGGTAATGCCCAGTGGATGACGGAGTGTGAAATCTTTTTACTTTAGCTGACCACTTAATCTGCAATTAAGTTCCTGTTGTAGTCAAAAGAAAGACTGCCCGGGCCATGTTTCAGTATGTTAGCAGTAGGCTGTGGTTCTATGCACCCAGAAAGAAAAAGTGAACAGCACACGAGCTCCCACGAGCTAAACTCAGAGGAGCTGAGCCTCCTCAAGAAGAAAAGGTTCTGTCCCCTCAGTCCGGCTCATCAAAACCACTCCCAAGTATTTTTCAGTCTGTACAGTTTCCATAGCTTCTCCCTGAATGAGGAGAGGCTGACTCAGTGCTTGTTCATTTGAAGTCTTCCCCCTCCTCAGTGGTCTTGGTGTTGAAGAGGAGCCTGTTCTTGCAGCTCCAGTCAGTTAATGCCTCCACAAGCTCCCTGTACTCATTCTCATGTCCTCATGTCCTCATGTCCTCTGGACACAAGCTGCAACAGCAGTATCGTCAGAGTAATTCTGAATGTGGCAGGACTCTGAACTCAGAGTATTTAAAGTCAGGACTGGAGCTAGAACTGTTCCCTGAGGAACCCCTGTAGTGCACTGCAGTGTGTCTGACAAACTGCGGCCATGCACTCATGTAGTTCAGGCAGTTAGAGAGGGGGTCACCCCCATGGCACTGAGGGGCCTCTCTACTTGAGAATGCCGTTTCAAGTAAACGCACCATTTTTGGCCGATCACCCACACCTTTAGGAGCCCGAGTCTATGAGCAGGAGTCTATTTCAAAATGTCTACGTGGATCCATGTCTTCCTCTGCATTTTTGGTGTATTTTGTGAGTCACGGCGCCCCTAAAGGCCAAGAGTGTCTGGCTGCAGGACCTCCACTCTCAGGCTCCTCCACTCTCAGGCTCCTCCACTGTCAGGCTTCTCCACTCTCAGGCTTCTCCACTCTCAGGCTCCTCCACTCTCAGGCTTCTCCACTCTCAGGCTCCTCCACTCTCAGGCTTCTCCACTCTCAGGCTCCCTCCACTCTCAGGCTCCTCCACTCTCAGGCTCCTCCACTCTCAGGCTTCTCCACTCTCAGGCTCCTCCACTCTCAGGCTCCTCCACTCTCAGGCTCCTCCACTCTCAGGCTCCTCCACTCTCAGGCTCCTCCACTCTCAGGCTCCTCCACTCTCAGGCTTCTCCACTCTCAGGCTTCTCCACTCTCAGGCTTCTCCACTCTCAGGCTCCTCCACTCTCAGGCTTCTCCACTCTCAGGCTCCCTCCACTGTCAGACAGGAAGCGCTCATTCAAAATAAAATGCGACAGAATGAAATGCTAAAATCCTCTTGGGAATTTCAGAATGCGTTAGTCAACAACGCACCATTAAAAACTACTTTCTTGAATGTAGTACAGTATATATAGTTTTTTGCCTTTTCATCTATATAGCACGTGTAGCCTGAATATGTATGCCAATAAACGATCGCATATTATACTATTTCTGAATGTATAATATACGATCATTTATTGGCATATATGATCATATAATATACACTCAGTAATAGTATCTTCCATGCAGTATTTTTGATATGAAAAAAATGCAGCAGAACTCATGATGAGTTTATGATTACGATGTGAAAAATCATATATCTATACTCCGACATTTTAGAGTCACCAAACAAAGTATAACTTATCAAATCCAACCCCCTCTCCATAAATACTAGCATGTTTGTTTTTTATTGGATAAAGGTACAAAATATGTTCAGTACCTCACAAAAGTGAGTACATCCCTCACACTTCTGTAAATATTTAATTATATCTTTTGATGGGACACTGAAGAAATGTGAAATTTCTTCAGTGTCCCATCAAAAGATATAAAGTTCACAGAAATGTGAGCGGTGTACTCACTATACCTTCTGGTATATAGGGCTGAAGTATGTTTATATTACAAATCAGCTTGAGGCCAGTCGGTTAAAATGCTCTTTTTCTTAAAATGACTTATTTCATAAGCCGACATGTCATACCTATTGTTGTAGTGTTCTACCATGTGATACATATGATGTACTTTCCCTAGTCCTAAAACAAATTTACATTTCAGAAAACCAATGTTTTGTTTTCGAACTTTATTCTTTAAATCTGGAATGGCTGTTTTGGAAAAGGCAGCTCGATGCCAGGCTGGTCTTTTCTTCGGTTTTACTTCTGTGCTCTCGTATCCCGGTGATCTCTAGAAACACTCAGGACAGTTCAGCTTACTTCAGTTGTATTAGATTGAAAAATCAAGCCCACATACATAAGTGCTGGATGAACAATTATTATTTAGGCCTTAAAGCCGATATGTATAGCATTTTTATTTATTTTTTTAATAACGGCAATGAAACTGAGATCTTTGCTATGTTTAGTTACCCCGGGATACCCCATCACCTCCCAACCCTAACTCCCTGTGAGAAGGAGATCATCCTCCCATTCTGAAAACCTCTGAGTTGACTAAGTACAACTAGTCAAGGTTAAGATTCAAACTTGGGAATGTATTCTGTCAATGAATGGATCCTCTCAATAATGCAATACAAATGTGTGTGTTGGTGGTTGTAGGTGCAGGATTTCGGACTGCAGCATTTGTTTGGAATGAGAAGTCTTCGCCTACTGTCCCTCGCAGGTATGATTTCTTTCCCCATCCCAGGTAACCACTTCTGTCACAGCATGCCATGTTGTTAAAAAACCTTTGTGTACTAAGCAGTGGTGGGATTGATAGAGGCTGTCACATCATGGCTAATGTAAATAGTGTTTTTTAGACTGGAGAGACTGGCTCACCTGGTTCACGGTTCTGAATAGAGCCATGGCTTTAGTGTTCTTTTTCTTGAGTGTTGACCCTAGGAATGATGCACTGGGGCTCAGGATAAAGATGACGTGATGTGTTCCCATTGTAAAATGAAGGGGCGTGTCATCTCTAGGGGGTGACACGCGTGATCCGTAGCCTCCAGTGCATCATTCCTAGTGTCAATGCTGAACCAGCCAGTACCTGGTTCAATGGGCCCAGACACAGTTTCACTTTCCTTCCCATTAGCATTAGCTTGGTCAAATTGATTGAAACCAAAAGGGCGCTCTACAAACCCAGACGTGTGGTATTATTCCACATATACATACTCCAGCACTGCAGCTTTAGACACATCAGGAACTTTACTGTCATTCACATACATAGTTAGGAAGGCAAGTTTTGAAGTCCTCGATCAACACTCACTGCTTAAGCTGTTTCAACTCTGTAACCTTCTGAGAGATGCACCATCTGCCAAAGAGAACTTCCTTTTCTCTCATGAATTCCACATATGACTGGTTGTATTTCCTCAATTTAAGAAACTTCTGCACGAAGAACAGCATCTTTGACCTGAAGGATATCATTAGCAGACAAGGCCGTGTAAAGGCTGAATTATGCTTCCCACACGGGAATGACGCGCGGAATCAGCATGTGGCAATGTGTGTTCTATTTCTACTACACACGGCTCTGGCTCCCAAACTGAAATCCCGTGAGCCTTGATGCTGAAAAGGGCGATCATCCACTGGGAGATAGTCCATCAAATAAAGTAACATAGTGAGAAATCAACTCCTAGAGATCAACCCAGGACCTAATAAGTTGCCAACCAGATCCACAGACTGCAGTGGGAGTGGATGAAGTTCTTGACAATGATTCAATCTGTTTGATCTGTTCCGTGCAACAATCACCTCAAATTAGATTTTCCCTCCGATGAAATCTGACATTTGCAGTGTTGGGATTTATGGTTGGTTATTAGCATTAAATTACTGTAAGTAATAGATGACTGAAAGTAACAAATTACTGGAAGTAATTTTATGAAAACTTGAAATTATTAATAGAAGTAAACTGTCATTTACTCATTAATAACTACTAAAGTAATTGATTAATTAGAGTGAACTGTTCAGTAGCTGTTGGTAGAATAACTGGGGGGGTGGACTCAAATAATTTTCCACTCAGTTGCTGACCTGACTTGTTTTACGTCCTGGGTGAACACCCGCCTCCACCAGACGCACCTGAGATGGTGATTCTCATGTCCTCTGGTGCGTCCTGGCAGCTGGACACGTCTGAATAGAACAAATTCTCCCGATTCGCCACATTCCTGACAGATATAATGAGAGTGACGATGCGCAACAGCGGCGCCAGCAGCGCCAGCAGTGCACCACATATTAGTTTGCAACACCGCAGAACAATAATGGTGATGGTGCTTAATGATTCATGATGATCCTCCATGTTTCCTGCTCTTACTCATGAAGAAAGGTGGTGACTGTCGGTGACGGCGTGACGCCTCCACCCTGAATCCTAGAATTCAGGTCAAAATCCTGATCCTGGTCAGGAACTGAGATTCCTGCCAAACTGGCCGTCGTTATGTGTAAATGCTCCTTTAACAGCTCCACAACCGTTTTCTTTCTTTTCTCGTCGTGACTTAAAACTTCAACTATATTAATTGTGCTTTTTTTTTTATTAACTCAGACTCAGAAAATGGTTTCTTAGCTTTGGCAAGGTTCCATGAGAGCAGCGATGCTGCTGCTGCTCTCTTGTACCAATGCTGACAGAGCGTAGACCCAGAGGGCTCGTATCACCTCATGTTCTCTGTTTTGTGGCTGTGGGCCTTTGGAGGCTCATTGGTATTAAAGCTGCTGCATGAAGAGAGTTGAAGTACTGATCCACTCTGCTGACCGCTCTGATCTGCTGCAGATCTAGTATGGGTCGGTAATATCAAACTAACCTGTTCAGTCCAGTCAGAGTTCAGCTGAAGCTAGTATGGGTCGGTAATATCAAACTAACCTGTTCAGTCCAGTCAGAGTTCAGCTGAAGCTAGTATGGGTCGGTAATATCAAACTAACCTGTTCAGTCCAGTCAGAGTTCAGCTGAAGCTCTTCCTGCTCGACATTTTCACGCTGCAGGTCATGTTGTTTCTTTTTTTAAATTATGACTTACTGTTCGGGTGACATGTGGTTTCGCAGGTCGTGAAATTGAAAATTGTGGACGTCCAAGCGGAGCACGCATGGACGTAATTATGTCAGATGCGCTTAACTCTAGCTTTGACTACGGTGTCAAAGCTACGGTGGGATAAGGATTAAAAAGGTAGAGCAGTGCAATTTTTTTCAAGCACAAATCGCACTTTATGTGACGTTGATTTGCAGTGTCTGGATGTGCAGGGACTGTCGTGGCTGACACGTCTCTGCAACATTACGTGGCGGTCGGGGACAGTGCCTCTGGAGTGGCAGACCGGGGTGGTAGTCCCTCTTTATAAGAAGGGGGATCGGAGGGTGTGTTCCAACTACAGGGGGATCACACTCCTCAGCCTCCCTGGGAAAGTTTATTCCAGGGTACTGGAGAGGAGGATCCGGCCGTTAGTCAAACCTCGGATCCAAGAGGAACAATGCGGTTTTCGTCCAGGTCGCGGAACACTGGACCAGCTCTATACCCTCCACCGGGTGCTCGAGGGTTCATGGGTGTTCGCAGAATCAGTCCACATGTGTGTTGTGGACCTGGAGAAAGCGTTTGACTGTGTCCCTCGGGACCTCCTGTGGGGGGTGCTCCGGGAGTATGGAGTCCAGGACCCTTTGCTAAGGGCTGTCCGGTCCCTGTACGCCCGGAGCAGGAGTTTGGTTCGCATTGCCGGCAGTAAGTCGGACCTGTTCCCAGTGCACTGTCCTTTGTCACCGGTTCTGTTCATAACTTTTATGGACAGAATTTCTAGGCACAGCCAGGGACCGGAGGGGGTCCGGTTTGGGGACCACAGGATCTCGTCTCTGCTTTTTGCAGACGATGTGGTCCTGGTGGCTTCATCAAACCTGGACCTTCAGCGTGCACTGGCGCGGTCCGCAGCCGAGTGTGACGCAACTGGGATGAGGATCAGCACCTCCAAATCCGAGGCCATGGTTCTCGACCGGAAAAAGGTGGCTTGCCCCCTTCAGGTGGGTGGAGAGCCCTTGTCCCAAGTGGAGGAGTTCAAGTATCTCGGGGTCTTGTTCAGGAGTGGGGGGAAGATGGAGCGTGTGATCGACAGGCGGATCGGTGCAGCGTCTGCAGTTATGCGGTCGCTGTATCGGTCTGTCGTGGTGAAGAAGGAGCTAAACCAAAAGACGAGGCTCTCGATTTACCAGTTGATCTTCCTTCTTCCCCTCACCTGTGGTCATGAGCCAGTTGATCTTCCTTCCTACCCTCACCTATGGTCATGAGCTTTGGGTCATGACCGAAAGAACGAGATCCCGGATACAAGCGGCTGAAATGAGTTTCCTCCGTAGAGTGGCTGGGCGCACCCTTAGAGATAAGGTGAGGAGCTCAGTCACCAGGGAGGAGCTCGGAGTAGAGCCGCTGCTCCTCCACATCCAGAGGAGCCAGCTGAGGCTCGGGCATCTGTTTGGGATGCCCCCCGGACGCCTCCCTCGGGAGGTGTTCCGGGCATGTCCCTCCGGTAGGAGGCCTCGGGGCAGACCTAGGACAAGCTGGAGGGACTATGTCTCTCTGCTGGCCTGGGAACGCCTTGGGGTCCCACCGGAAGAGCTGGAGGACGTGTCTGGGGCGAGGGAAGTCTGGGCTTCCTTGCTTAGACTGCTGCCCCCGCGACCCGGCCCCGGATAAGCGGAAGAAAATGGATGGATGGATGGATGGATGATTTGCAGCTATTGGGCCGCTGTGGGCCAGACAGCTGGCTCTCGCTGTCATAGGATCTTTTTTAAGAGATGTTTGATTTTCACAGACCCCTTGCAGTTACACCATGGACCACTAGGGGTTGAGAATAACTGCATTACAACATCTCTTATCATAATTACACAGACGGTACACAGCTCTTTATATCAGTGTGGACTCAAATTGTGCCAAATGGTTTTTCCTACAAGCAGACATTCTCTTCAATGTGATGTGGTCTCGAAGTACGATTTTGAATAACTTTATATTCAGATTACTTTTGGATTTCCAGTTCATGAGGATCGCCTCTTTTGCGATGCTTAGGGAGACCAGGAGCATCAGGACTCATTTATTCTCTTTTAATTTCTATGAGATCACCTGACAGGCAAAGTGCAGGTGACACTGGAACAGGGTGGCCCAGGTATAACAATAAATCTTCACAGATCTTTTGCCAAAGCTGTCTCCTATGAAGCAGCGTTTTAACTTTTCAACTGCACAGCATATTTTTTTCAGAAATACATTTCTCTGAACTGCTTCAGTAATAAAAGAGAAAGTTTGCGTCCGAGGTGCAGGAGCTGACAGCTGTCCCCGCAGACAGGGGGTGGAGTTCAAAAGAGTTTATTAAAAAGTCTCAATGAGGCAGCAAACAAAGACTTCCAAGGGGAGTTCCAAGACGAGGTCAGGAGAAGAGCAGAAGTCCAAAAACCAGAAAAGAGCAACACAAGGAGCATGTCCAACACAAAGTACGAAGACGATCTAGCACAGACACACTGGGAGAGGGGGTTAATAAGCATGAGGAACACATTGAGGTGATGATGTGAAGAGGAGAGTTAATTGAAAATGTGATGAGAGACGTACACACACACACACACACACACACACACACACAAGACTAAGACACACCGGGGGGGCTGGCATTACTCCCCTCTCGGACCAACTCTTGATGGCCCAGGATCGTCAGGATGTTGCTGATGGAAATCAATGATGAGTTGAGGGTCACAGATGTTACTGGCAGCTTCCCAAGAGCATTTCTCTGGGCTGTACCCTTCCCAATCCACCAGCCTGCCACGTCTCCTGCACTGGACTGCCAGGAGTCTCTTGACTGTGTACACAGGCTGTCCATCCAGGATGCGCAGGGGAGGTGGAGGGGGTGATGGAGGCACCAGTGCACAGGAATGTTCAGACTTGAGGTGGCTGACGTGGAAGGTGGGGTGAATGCTCATGGGCCTGGGTAGTCGGAGTCTAACAGCGAATGGGTTAATAACTTTTGATACTGGGAATGGTCCAATGAAGCGTGGGTGGTTGAGCGAAGAGGGAGGTCCCGAGTGGGCAACCAGGTGCTCTGTCCCACCGAGTACTGGAGTGTCTGAGACCGATGTTGGTCTGCCGCCCTCTTGTAACGGGAGCCCACCCTGAGGAGGGTCCGACAACAGCGACAAACCAGAGACGTGGCAGACAAGACTCCCACATCTTTCTCCAGAGTGGGGAACAGAGTAGGCTGGGAAAGTAAAACTTCTGCCGTCTCCTTGGTGGAGGAGAGTTTAGGCAGGGGCACAAAGCGAACCATTTTAGAGAATCTGTCTACGAGGGTGAGGATAACAATGTTACCTTCCAATTGGAAGGCCCGTGACAAAATCCAAGACCATGTCAGACCAAGGCCACCGGGGAATCAGAAGGGGATGCAGGAGACCAGAAGTGGAGAGCCAGGAAGACTTGTGTTGGGCGCAGGTGGGACAGGCCGCCACATTTTCCTTGACGTCTTCTATCATGGAGGCCCACCAAAAGCGTTGTTGCCTGGATAGAGGGGAGAGAGTGCAGGGGAGCGGCAACAGAACTGAACCTGCGGATGAATTTCCGGTAGAAGTTGGCGAACCCCAGAAAGTACTGCAACCCCTTCCTGCTGTTAGGAGTTGGCCACTCCTGGACTGCACTAACCTTCTGGGGGTCCATTTCCATGCGGCCCTCACCCACCACATACCCGAGGAAGGAGACTTGAGGAACATGGAACTCATACTTTCTGCTCTGACGAACAGACGGTGGTCAAGTAGTGAGATCCGGGCAGAATATGAGAATGTCATCCAAGTACACACACACATTGGTGTTCAACATGTCCCACAGGACATCTTTGACGGGGGCCTGAAAAAAACGCTTGTGCATTAGTGAGTCCGAAGGGCATGACGAGATACTCTTAGTGACTTGTGGGCTACAAAGTGGTAGGCATTCCTGAGGTCCAATTTAGTGAAGAACCGTTCCCCTGCAGAAGTTCAAAGGCCGAAGCGATGAGTGGTAGAGGGTGCCTGTTTTTCACAGTGATGTTATTAAGACCATTGTAGTCAATGTAGGGCCGAAGTGATTTATCCTTCTCCACGAAGAAAAACCCGGCCCCGATGGGGGAGGAGGACAGATGAATGATTCCTGTGGCGAGAGAGGAACCGATGTAGTCCTTCATGGCCTGGGTCTCTGTAGGAGAGAGGGAGAACAGCCTGCCCCGCAGGGGTGACGTACCCAGAAGCAGGTCGATCGCAGAGTAATAGGGATAGTGAGGGGGAAGACAGGTTGCCCGGGTCTTACTGAACACCTCAAGGTTCCAGTAGACCGGAGGCACCGAGGACAGGTCGGGATTATCTGGTAAGCCAGAGTCAAAAGCCAATTTACCAACTTTTATGTGAGCTGGTACCAAGAGACAGGTGGGACTCTAGGACTCGATGCTGCCGATGGACCAATCGACGTGGTGGTTATGAGCCAGTAGCCAAGGGTGTCCCAGGATGAGGGGATGTGAGGATGCTGTGGACACAAAGAAGCTCCTTTCCTCTGTGTGACCATCAGGGAAGGTTGGTCTGATGAGTGACCAGAGCAGCTGTCTATTCAGTGCTGTGGCCTGAAGCAGCTTTTCCAATGGCTTCACCCCCAGCCTGAGCTTTCTCTCAAGGCTCTGGTCCATAAGGTCAGCATCGGCCCCGGAGTCAATGAGCACCACCTGTTGAACAGAATTATGCGCAGAGGAGACTGTGACTGTGGACATAACACAAGCTGAGGATAGATTATCACTGGCATAGCTCACCCGAAACTTTCGCCCAGGATGGGGCAGTAGAGGAGGCGGTGCCCAGATTGCCTACAATACAGGCAGAGTCTCTCACAGAAACGGCGTTCGCGCTCCTCTGGAGAGAGACGGCAGGTCCCACCTGCATGTTTTCCTCCAAGATCACCTGTGGAGGCTCTGGCTCCGCTGCCGGGGAGACTCTTGAAGGGGAACAACAGGACAGGGCCGAGTCAGCAGCGGACCCGCCGTCCCGCGGTGAGGCTGCCCCTGATGACACGCCCTTCTGCACTCATGTAAGCATTTGTCCACCTTGATGGCCATGAGGAAGGCATAACCACACCCCTTTTCCTTACCTAACCCCAACCTCCCTCCCTCCCCTTGCCTAAAACCTGGAATGGGGTGGGAATAAAATAGGAAATCTAATTATTCACATTCATAAATTTAAGAATAAAAGTCCATTTAATATGCGAGTTACGATTTGTCGGACGGAGATGTATTTCTGAGTTTGTTTATTAAAGATGTCTATATTGAAGATGGATTATTGGCCCCCTGCGTGGAGCCAGTGGGAACGGCCAATTGAGGAAGGCTGATCTACACTCGATGGCGTGATCTGCTGTGCCGCGGGTTCCCTTAGGAGATGAATCAGAGCACAGGCAGCTTCCCCGTTCACGGGAGAGATGCTGGAACATTTGCCGGAACGCCTTTGTGAAATCCTTGTTGGGACACACACACGGGATACTGTTGAGTCCACTAAGCGGTGGCCCGTGCTTCTGCTCTGCCCACCGGGTGGGATATAACATATGTGTGGCAGAGAGGTGATTAAGCCCCTGATGAGAATCAGGTGTGCTGCCTCACCTCTCTGCCCATAAAGGAGGAGCCGCCAGACATTCAGGGTGACAGGCGGGAGTAGACAGGCAGACACACGGAGGAGCCTGGATGAGGCAGTTGTGTCTAAGTGTGTGGGTTTTCAGTTTTGGTGAAAGTTTGGCTTTACTTTAATAAAAAGAATAATGGACTTTGAACGACCTGACTCTGCGTCTCTGTGGGTGAACCTGATGGTGGCAGGCTCTCCTGCAACAATATGCGATGAGGGAGCGATCAGTCGGGAATCTGCCTGAAGGTCAAAGTGTAGCTTGCACTGCATCAGGAAGGCTCAACAGTCGCTGGAGTCCCCGGAGAACCGGGTTGGATGAGCCAGGTGAGTGATCAGGGTGACGAGCTGCGGGGGGGCATGATCAGCGGCGTGCACTCCGAGAGCAGGTGCAGAGCCAGGAGATCGAACGGCTGAGGCTCCTTCCTGCAGTTGACGCACCTGAACTCTCACGGTTTCGTGGCGCTCCGTGATGCTGTGGACTTTCCAGCGCGCTGCTTCCAGCCAAGCTTCTTGCGCACCGAGCGCAACGGGTCAGAATATGCTGGGTCCATGTTGGCCAGATCGAACTGTCACAGACCAGAGGCCTTATTTATAAAGGTTACTGGCGCACAAAACGGGTCCTGAAAGATGCGTACGCCACTTCCCACGCAAACTTTGTGATCTAAAAAACTTTTAACCTTCCACACGCACAGTTTGGAGACAGGGGAACCTGGCAGCACTGATTAGGATGTGGTGAATTGAAGCCAGATTTATCGCATACATTTATTTTCTTCAAATATCAGACTTCCACGAGATCCACGTAATCATAAACAGCCAAGCTGCAGTGGTATAGATGTGTTTCTTTAGTGCTCATAGCAGCTCTGAACTAGGTATATATGCGGGTTTGTTTAAATGACGATTTTCTTTTTAAAGGTAGAGGGGGAAATGTCAGTTTGTAAAAACCCAGGTACATGTAAACGTGACCTGGGAGACGGGGTTAATATACACTCACCGGCCACTTTATTAGGTACACCTTGCTAGTACCGGGTTGGACCCCTTTTGCCTTCAGAACTGCCTTAATCCTTCTTGGCATAGATTCAACAAGGTGCTGGAGACATTCCTCAGAGACTTTGGTCCATATTAACATGATAGCATCATGCAGTTGCTGCAGATTTGTCCATGATGCGAATCTCCCGTTCCACCACATCCCAAAGGTTCTACTGGATTGAGACATGGTGACTGTGGAGGCCATTTGAGTCCAGTGAACTCATTGTCATGTTGAAGGACCCAGTCTGAGATGATTGGTGCTTTATGACATGGTGCATTATCCTGCTGGAAGTAGCCATCAGAAGACGGGTCCATTGTGGTCATAAAGGGATGGACATGGTCAGCAACAATACTCAGGGAGGCTGTGGCCTTGACACGATGCTCAATTGGTACTAAGGGGCCCAAAGTGTGCCAAGAAAATACCCCCACACTATTACACCACCAGCAGCAGCCTGAACCGTTGATACAAGGCAGGATGGATCCATGCTTTCATGTTGTTGATGCCAAATTCTGACCCGACCATCTGAATGTCGCAGCAGAAATGGAGACTCATCAGACCAGGCAACGTTTTTCCAATCTTCTATTGTTCATTGTTGGTGAGCCTGTGGGGATTAGAGCCTCAGTTTCCTGTTCTTAGCTGACAGGAGTGGCACCCGGGGTGGTCTTCTGCTGCTGGAGCTCCTCCACCTCAAGGTTCCAGGTGTTGTGCGTTCAGAGACGTTCTCCTGCGGACCTCGGGTGTAGCCAGTGGTAATTGGAGTTACTGTTGCCGTTCTATCAGTTCCAACCAGTCTGGACATTCTCCTCTGACCTCTGGCATCAACAAGACATTTGGCCCACAGAACTGCCGCTCACTGGATATTTTCTCTTCTTCAGACCATTCTCTGTAAACACTAGAGATGGTTGTGGGTGAAAATCCCAGAAGATCAGCAGTTTCTGAAATACTCAGACCAGCCCGTCTGGCACCAACAACCAAGCCCCGTTCAATGTCACTTAAATCACCTTTCTTCTCCATTCTGATGCTCGGTTTGACCTGCAGCAGTTCGTCTTGACCATGTCTACATGCCTGAAGGCATTGAGATGCTGCCATGTGATTGGCTGATTAGAAATTTGCATGAACAAGCAGTTGGACAGGTGTACCTAATAAAGTGGCCAGTGAGTGTACATGAGGAGATGAGACACAGGTGGACCACATTGAGGTGATGACGTGAGGAGGAGAGTTAATTGAAAATGTTAGGGGAGATGCAAACACACACACAAGAGTAAGGCCACGTTTACACATACCTGAGTTGTTAAAAAAACGGACATTTCCCCCTCTGCGTTTAAAAACAAATCTTCATTTACACCAGGGTTGGGCATTCCTGGTCCTCGAGGGCCGCAGTCCTGCATGTTTTCAATGTTTCCCTGCTCAAACACACCTGCGTTATCATGATGAGGCTCTGCAGAAAGCTTGATAACGAGCCAATAATTGCTGCCAGCTGTGTTGATGTGAAGACATTCTTGTTGTCTTCTGAGGCCCCTGTGTGTTTGTGTGTTCCTTCAGGCTGCCCCCTGCTGACCACCACCGGGCTGTCAGGCCTCATCCAGCTACACGAGCTTGAGGAGCTGGAGCTGACCAACTGCCCCGGAGCCACAGCCGAACTCTTCAAGTACTACTCCCAACATCTGCCCCAGTGCATGGTCATCGAATAAGACCAGTGGCCTCGCCCACCACTTACAGAAACACCACACTCCAACCTTCCTCCTCTTTACCTTTTCCGCTCTCTTTTCTCAAACGCCATCCTGGATACCAAATTACTCCTACTGTACCTCTCTCTATCCGAATTAACCAACCCCTTCACTGTACCCCACCCCATCCTCCCTTCAATACCACCCATTGATTAGACCGTCCCACAGGCGAGCAAGGCCGAGGTACGTGTCGGCACCTGGACAATGGCGGGATTTGGTGTTGTTCGAGCTTCATTTAAGGAGATGTTGGAGTGAAGAGCTTGGTGCGACGTCTTGTCTGACAGCAAGTTTCTTTTTTCATGATATACAGAATGACTTTTGCTTACAGAGGAGAGCTTGTCTCACGACTTTGATGGTTCTTTTTTAACCAAACGGATATCGGAGGGAGTGACGTGCAGATATGGGGAATAAAGACTGTTGTGATTTTTCTGTTGGAACTCACACATTCACACATACACTGTAAACACACTCACAAACATAACTGTAAATGTTAAATGAATCAAAACTATGAGTGCTCACATTTATGAGTGACTTCCATCACTATGTGTAATATAACCGCTGTCCATTCTTTTTCTCAGAAGGTATCAAGGTTTCAGTTTATTCTTGTTCAGATGAAAGATGCCACATGCCAGCTGGCGAATCCAGACTCAGAGGGAACTAAAGATGCAGTTCACAAAGTCAGAGACGGAGATGAAACATCTCCTTTCTCCTGTGTGTCAAGTGTGCGTCGAGGATTCACAGCTTCCCATCTTTTCGGAAGTACCACCCACTTGTTTCTGTGTCTTGTCAGAGTTCCCGACCCATCCCCCCTCAAGATGAAAACAAAAAAAAGACAAAAAAAAAGAACATGAAGACAAAGAATTTAATGTTTACATTGGCTTTTTTGGAAGTTGTGCATTGGATGGACTTGATCATTTATTTGTGGTCTCTTCTTTGGTTTTTGTTTGATTTAATAAGCAGATGCGGATTGACGAACTGTTGTGAAAAGTCATGGAGGGAAACTGCAGTGGAAACGAGTCAGGCTTGCAAATTCTGAATTCAACTTCAGTGTCTGCAAATGCTTTTATCTCAAATCATAAAACAGAATCTGGAGGTGAAAATCAAATTCAAAGTGCACTCACTCTTGTAGTGATGAGTATACGGTTCTGGACTATATATGTCAGCAAAGGAAGGATTTGTTGGGGGACAACAAGGCAAGGTTAAATCTTGTTTTTCAGCTTCTATTGCTGAAGTTGGAAACTTCAGAGTTAAACAAAATACTAGGCTGATATAAGTATTGAGTAAGCAAGAGGTGAGAATCAGAGGAACAGCAATGTTTTCAGTCAGTTTGTGGGGAATTCTCAACTTTTCCTTCTTACTTGCAGTCACAGCAGCTTTCAGTTTGACAATATCTGGAAACTTGATTTTCTTCACTTAAAGCAGTTCATAGGGGTTACGAAACACAGTTTGTAAGAGACTTAAAACTATTTATTTTCTCACTTTGTTGGAGGGTCCGTGTGCAGAAAGGGAATTAAAACGTGTGCTCCAAAGTTCACTAATCCAAACCCAAGCCCTGAATTTCATTCCAACAACAACATGGAAAAGAAAAAGTCATCAATTTATTTAGCCAGGAGAACCACACTGAGATTAATAATCTCTTTTTCAAGTGTGTCCTGGGGGGGCTGAGGGTCTTGCTAAGGGACCCCCACTGCATGTTCTTGGGACTGTGGGGGAAACCGGAGTATCAAGAGGAAACCAACACACACACAGGGAGAACATGCAAACTCCACACAGAAAGGCCCACGACTGTCTTACTATGAGGCGAGAACGCTAACCACTGCGTGACCATGCGGTCCAAATCATATTTACCAACACAGAGATTTAATCATTCCTGTATCTAAATATATATCTGGTAGTTTCTCTGACCCAGTGGCTCTAAACATGTACAGATTGTCTTTAAGGAAGGCTGTGGACCCGTTTCCACTCTGATCGGCCCGGACGTTACAGTGAAGACAAGTGTTGGCTGATAGAACCAGTCACTGACGTAGAAAAGCAGGTTTGCAGTCCTCTGAGCAGTCAGTGGTCAAGAAACAGTCGAGGATTCCAGTTTGGAAAACACCAGTCTAAAGCCCCATTTACAAAACTAGGTTTAAGGTGAAAACACAGTGTTTTTACTTTTTTGTTTCAGAAAAGTTTCGCTTTTACATGTCAACACTTTGAAAGTGATGAACATTTACATGGAATGCTGAAAATGATGTAGTTTTCATGTCGGGCCACTAGTGGGTACTGTCAGTTGTTTTTGTAATGAAACCACACACACATGAACAATGACAGAACACAGACATCCTCGTGGACAGACCACCAAGTTGGATTGTTATTATAGTGACTTTCAAAATAAAACTAACAAGTCCCAGGAGAATCTGAACTGGGAGTCATGACATGGCGGAGGAAACATTGTTCTGATTGACCAGCTACTGAGCATGTGCAGAAATATTAACTATGGTTGTAGCGTGCATGCCCAGTAGCAGCATTTTACAAAGTTCCACTTTGGGAGCTGTTTTCAAAGTGGCTCAGTGTAAACCCCCACCACAGGAGACTTTTACTTGAAAACATTGTGGTTGAGACAGGCTGAACAAACCAGTCATCATAAACCAGGCTGAACAAACCAGTCATCATAAACCAGGCCGAACAAACCAGTCATCATAAACCAGGCCGAACAAACCAGTCATCATAAACCAGGCCGAACAAACCAGTCATCATAAACCAGGCTGAACAAACACTGGCCTGGTTTGTCTTCAGACAAGGGACCAACTGATTCAACTCTCAATGGGTCTTTTTAAAAGGTTTGTTGTCCTCTGAATAATACGTTATGATGAACAGCCCTAAAACCTTTTAACTTGTAAGACAACTACTCATTAACATTTAAAACATCAGCATTAGCACCACTGCTCCTTGAAAAGTAATGTAGCTGCAGATCCTAACAGCTCACCATCAATGTGGCTCTTCACTAATCCCCCCACTCAGCAAAACCAAGGACAAGTGAAACGAGCTCTTCTGTAGATTCACTTCTGTCTGTGGGAGGAAAGAACAGCGGAGCAGCAAGCTCACTTTGCTGCTGACTCTCATCATCTGTAGCTCCACATTGAGAAATGGATCTACTGTTTCATCGTATCTTAATGGAAAACACACTTTGGTTCCGGGCCGCATACGAAAAAGAATTGTGAGCATCACAAGGAGTTTGTTGCTGTTGCTTCGTCTTCATCCATCCATCTTCTGCTAAACATTTCAATTATTTGTGACTGAAAAATCAAGTTAATATTTCTGACTGGAGGTAAGCAGGAAATAATTGCAGTTCCCCACAAACCAAAGAACTTCTCAGACAGTAGTCATCCTCTTTTGTATCACTACGATTTAACAAAATGGACAAGCTTGACGACAAGCCGCTGTCCCACTTTTTGCCTTGTGTGTCCACCGACATGTTGACGGAGCAGCTGCCAGCTGATGGGGCTGGATCAGCATCAGCCAGTGTTACGTCTGTGCCAAATGCATTAGCAGCAGTGCAAAGAATGTGGCTGCATCGCCTCCAGCGATTGCTGACTACGACAAAAACGGACTGTGCAGTGGACCGGGCGTGCTCGACTCTTCTTTTTTTTTAATGCGTGCTTTTTTGTTGCAAAGTGGCTATTTGAAGATGTGTGTGTGCGTGTGTGTGTGCGTGCGTGCATGTGTGTGTAAATAAATATATTTATTTATTCATTTATTTATTTATTTGAATTATTTTTATTGTCTTATTTTTCAGAGTTTATTTATTGAAGAGAATCTTCAAACATTTTTCTTTGTTTCGAATCGCCAAGTAATTGCTGTTTTATCATCATCATCATTATTATTATTATTATATTTGTTATTATTATTATTATTATTATTATTATTATTATATTTGTTCTTATTATTATTATTATTATTATTATTATTATTGTTGTTGTTGCTGTTGTTGTTGTTGTTGTTATGCTGTGACATTGAAAGCCCTTAAATAAATGAATTTGCGTCATACACACTGGACACACTTTAGTCAGCAGTGAGCATTAACGCCAACAACTGTTGAGTTTGAGTTTGATATATTTAGCTCTGTGCACCGTGTGTGCACCGTGTGTGCACCGTGTGTGCACCGTGTGTGCACCGTGTGTGCACCGTGTGTGCACCGTGTGTGCACCGTGTGTGCACCGTGTGTGGCTCTGCTCTGTGACAGGAGAGGCACCACTGTGGTTATCCTGTCATCCTGAATGTGGCTGAATGATTATTGAGGCTGATCTACGTCAAAGCAGCTTAGGTCTAAGATCAACTTCTGTCACTGACGGCTAAGCGATCTTTACACTACCTGACAGTATGAAAGACGCCAGGAGTACTGAGGAGTCTGTGGAAGCATATTACTGACAGAACTATTGAAGTTCAAGCAAGTGTAAATACCATGAAGCATGACCCAGCAGGCTGGCTTCAGCACCGCCTCCCAACTTGTGAGCATACGTTTCCATGAGCTCCAGACTTTAATCCACTTTCCGTATGAATGCTGTAGCCCTGCCGGTGTCGTGCTGGTGTTCGTCTCACTCCAGTGCATCTGCTTTAACTTATTCATGAAATGGAAGCAACACCTGGAGAGGAGCACTCTGTTCTCTGAAGATCACTTCTGTCAACCTGCAGGGCTTGTTTCAGAAAACGGCAGGTCCCCCCAGCTCTGACCTCTGACCCCTGACTGCTATCAATCTAACTGCTTCAGGTCATTCTTTGAGTCGGTTCAGCCGGGTTCAGTACCATCACACAAACTTAAGCCTTCTAACACAATGGTTCAAGTGAAATCTCCTCATTTTTCTGTTTTCATTTCAGAAAAGTTTTGCTTTCACACTGCAGCGTTCTGAAAACAATGTCCATCTCCTCAGTACTGTCAGAACCATGTGGTTATATTGTTGGGTCACAAGTTGGCGCTGTTTTTGTTTTTCTAATGAAAACACACACACACACACACACACACACACACACACACACACACACACACACACACACACACACACACACACACACACACACACACACACACACACACACGCAGCAGAGAACAATGGGTTCTAAACATGAACACTGGGAGAACATTCTAGTGGACAGACCACCAAGTTGGATTGTTATTAAGGTGACTGTCAAAATAAAACTCCCAGGCCAGGAGAATATGGACTGGGAGTCATGGCGGCGGAGACTTTGTTCGGAGTGTCCACCTACTGAGCATGTGCAGAACTACTAGTTACTACAACCTTGGAGCGCATTTGTCGCCGCAGCGTTTCCACTGTCTGTAAGGTGACACGCCCCAACGTTTTCAGAAAGTGTCGCTATCACTTGTCGACATGTCAACGAAACGAAAGTGTTTTCAAAAAGTTCCACCTTGGGAGCCATTTTCCAAAAGTTGCATTTTCAGTGACTCTGAACTCTGTTGTCATTTAAACGAACCCAAAACACTTAGATTTGTGTTTTCACTTGAGATCTTTGCCATAAATGGCGCCTCATTTCACTTTGTTCAACACCAAAAGAACCTGGTCACAACCGTCTTCGTGAAACAGAGATTAGAAATAGTGAACCTTTATTATAATTTATTAACACATCCACTGGTATCAAAGCCTAAAGTGTTTGTGTTTTGTTGTTTTGGGGTAATGTGGCGTTTGTCACCACTCCACAACACACAAATAGTTCATTCCTCTCAGTTCTGACACGACTGGAACCGAGCAACATCCTCAGCTAACAGAGCAGAAATCTTTATTCAGACAACACTTCAAAAAAAAAGTTATTATTCTTTAGGGATATCTATCAGAGATGTGGGTATAACAACAAATCTGAATTCCTTCAGCTGCCGCGTTTTAGAAAGGAAATGATCGGTAAAACCTTTCAAAGGGTTGATCAGCATTGCTGCTGTAATGTTTCCTGAATGAGTACTTACAAAACTAAAAGCTTTCTGAAACAAGCCCTGTGTTATTTACGGGTCATTGCTCGTGTGGTTGACTGGTCAGCTCACTTCAATCTTGCGTTTTAACATTTAAAGTTGTGTCCAGAGAGAATATCGACATTCGGTTATGATCAAATCTGAAAGATAGGAAAGAATTAGGAGGCCATCTTAAATTGATAACCAATTGAAGTTACATTCATTACATACATTTGTACATTATCTTAAGTTGAATGTGAGACCAGAATGAAATAAATTGTACTTTAGGTTGTACTACAGAGTACTGCAGTGTTGGCAGAACTGGACTAATCAATCCCCGTCTTTTTTTAACGGGATGATATTGATGTGGGAATGTGTCCAGCACCACTCTCAAACCTTAACTCTCAATCTGATCAACACTTGTGTGCTTCGCAGTTCTTCAGTATTTTTGCTTTTCATGAGCTTCCCCAGGATTCACATGTAAGTTTACATATCATCAACTCTGACATGAAGAGTCACAGCTTCTAACAACCAACAACCAACCTTTCTGAGGTTTATCACCAATGCTCATTTTCTTCGATCAATCATTTCTATTCTTTGTCTCCAGTAAATGGTCTTCATCTGTCACCATTTTGTTACAACCCTTGTACAGCACAACTTTAAGTAAGCAGTCAAAATAAATACTGATAGTTTGATGATAATGTGGAAATTTGCCAGAATTTGTTTTGTGGTGTTTGATCGTTGGCGTCTGTGTGACTGATTCCTGTCGTTGCCTTGTGCTGTACTAACAAATCTTTCAATCAAATCCTACAAGTGGAAAATCTGCTCTGGTTTAAAGTTCAGTGAGTGTTATCACTAGTTTTCAAGTTTGGAGCAAAATAATTAGACTTGTAAGATGTGAATGAAGCACTAGAATGTTCAGTCTGTTTGCATGATTTAGTGATAATTTGGTGACTTGATCCGTCCAAACTGCTAAGCACAGACAGATAATGCATTCACCTAAACACAACTGTTGTAATATTTTATGACTATTAAGTCTGATCTATTCTAGGTTAACATGTTTAAAAACACACCCACGTCAAAGCCAATCCACCAACTGATGATCAAGTTCAAAAGACACTCAAAACGGCGCTGTAGCGCTGGCCAGGCCTGTAATTAATGGATGAATGAGACTTTGTTGTAGAACTTATAGCTCTGACTTTATTAACAAGTCATTCAACCACATTAATAAACACAGTTAATTAACAGTCATCAGCTGCCGGATGCATCTTCCTCCTGGTGTGACAACAATCGTGACATAGCCTACTCTGACCTTAGCATTAACACACTGCAGGGTGACTAAATAATTAACAAGTCAGTACGCCTGATGTTAGTATCGACATGCAGCCCAGTTCCATTGCTATTATGGTGACTGTCAACAATACAACTACCAAGTCCGAGGAGAATATGGACTGGGAGTGATGACATGATGGAGGAAACATATTTGTCATTGTCCATCTACTCAACATGTGCAGAAGGACTATTAACTTCAGCCGTGATGCACAGCTCAGTCCCCAGGGAGGAGCTCGGAGTAGAGCCGCTGCTCCTCCACATCCAGAGGAGCCAGCTGAGGCTCGGGCATCTGTTTGGGATGCCCCCCGGGGCACATCCCTTGGGAGGTGTTCCAGCCATGTCCCTCTGGTAGGAGGCCTCGGGGCAGACCTAGGACACGCTGGAGGGACTATGTCTCTCTGCTGGCCTGGGAAGGCCTTGGGGTCCCACCGGAAGAGCTGGAGGACGTGTCTTGGGAGAGGGACGTCTGGAGATCCCTGCTGAGACTGCTGCCTCCAAGACCCGGACTGGATAAGGGGAGGACAATGGATGGATGGATGGATGGATGGATGGATGGATGGATGGATGGATGGATGGATGGATGATGTACATGACCAGTCGTAGCGTTGCTGCAGTCTTTACAGAGATTGTTCAGGAAAAGTTGTTTACTTATTTGTTTGTTTTAACTGTTCAGATGAGCTGACTTCTTTAAAGCCAAAGAACAGGCAGACAAACACTTTTTCATTAAATTTGTTATCTCACTTCTTCCCTCTGTTACTGCAGCTGAAGTGACGCTAGTCACAGTCAGACCCAGCCTGCTTCAACAAGTTCTGACCGTGCACAAATCAGTGGATTTAAAGGATTCGACCAGATTCAGAAAAGGTAAAAAAGCTCCTGATCACCCTCAACTTTGAGCAGTACTGTTCCCAGATTGAATACAGCGCGTTGAAGGAGAAAGAGATACTCCGTTCTGCAAAGACAAACCGGGAGTACACTTGGAAACAGAAGTACGTGAGTGAGGGAGAAAGGGAAGTGTGTTTGAATCTGGTCGACTCCACAGACAAGAGAAACAAGAGTTTCTGACAAACCCAAGACTGTTAAGGGAAACAGTAATCTGCACATGCTTTCTTCATTGAATCATTTTTGTGATCGTTTTTTTTGTTAAGTTCTTTCCTCTTTAATTAAAAATGCCCCAGCAAGAACAGTTCAAAGCTCTAAATATATTTGGTTTATATTTAAAATGTTGGTTGTTGCACACTCCTGCAGGCGCTGGAGCTCCTGCCGTGGTCCGTCACAGGACAGATCACATCTGTAACCTTCAGCACTTTAAATGCTGCTGAATGTGTTTGTTGTTAATAAAGCATTTCAAGCTTGCCTTAAGTATATCTAATTGCATTCCTGATCATCCCTTTACTACAAAAAGTGGCACAAAATAAATCCTACCACTTCTGGAGCCCCCCCCCCTTCCCCACAGGAGTTGGACTTGCGGTGGACATGGCCCCCAGGGACCGCGGTCGGCATCCCTTCAGTTAATTTCTGAAAGCAGGGAAAACCAAATCTGCAGTATGTAGAATCAAAAATTCAGGGAGAAAAGGTGAGTAGTCTACAACATTTGAATTGATAATCCAGTCCGGCGCCGCTCAGTAAAGCAGCTCTCATATTAACTCTCAAACCTCCCTGGGTCAGTAAAAGTAATATAAAAAATACAACGTTAAAATACACTTTACTTCATGCAACCACATTAAAATCTGAACCTGTAACTCTTGACTGTTTCATCTTTTAAACTCAACAACAACTTTTAAACTAGATTTGTTATTTATAGAGTATTTTCTTTAATGTTTTTACAACGTCCATTCTGCAACAGTGAAAATGAGTCGACACAGATTTCCAGGTTAATAGTGATATAATAGTTAATAAAGCCTGAACAAACAAGGCCTCTACTCTGTTCAGTGTGTTCAATACAAAAGAGTACAAAAACCTCAACACTGATTTCATACTTCCATAATTTGGCACTTTAATATAGACTGAAAGTTTAATAAAAGCATCCAAAACACTGTTTTTTCCCCCCAAACACATTTCAGCACATCAACAGCGTCAATATCATTTCCGTCTCGTGTCGACGTGGAGTCAGAAACAAACAAAAAGGTGAATAGCCTCTGACAAAAACAAGGTGCAGGCTTCCATACTTCTACAGTTTAGTCATTTTGTTTCCCAAAGTCTACTAAAGACTAATTTCTCTATAATGATCTAGAGGCAGGAATCATCTACGACCAGCAGATCAGACAGGATGGCTTCTCAACATCTTCCGGGGTTTGAGCACATCAGACAAACATTAACAGGAACTCGGCAGCTCACTGCTCCGGGACAACAAACTACTGCTCAGGTACACAAAAATGCAATGAAATATACAAATCAGTCACAATTTAATAGAATGGCATTGAATTTGTATTTTGCATGAAGTCTAACAACATTTTGATGAAAGGTTTGTACACATGTGTCACATGACAACTGCAATGCAATGTTCAGTCAGTTACACAGAAGTGAGATAATAGAGAATGATTGGTGATTTAAAAGGTCTCTGTCTGGTCCAGAAAGCCTTTTTCTGTCACACATCAGGCAGAATGGAGCTCATGAAGAAAGAGCAGAAGCTGCTGGAGGAGGACTCCAAATTTGAAAATGATTCCAAACCATCATCTATTTGGTGAATTCCAAAGGCTGTGAGATTGAGGCTTTACTTTGGGTCAAATAAGGTTTCATAAGATGAGCAGAAATCTGTGAAAGATGAGATTATGTCTGTTTTATTTCATGTTAATAAAAATGGTGGCAGGTTTGTGTAAATGTGAAGCGCTGTAACCAGGAATACATTCATGATGCTGCACGCCACTGTGAACACATCTTACATGAGAGGTCACGTTCACACTGTCCGCCATCATTTCAAAACCAATCCAGTCACATCTGTAAACATCTGTTATTACATGAAACATTCTCACATCGTCAGAAACAAAATATTCTTGTACCAGAATATCACCAAATGGTCGAAAATGTCAACTGTTTCCAACATATAAAGACTGTTAGGAGTGTATCTGCGCTTGTATTCATGAATCTGCAACCATTTATGGAGGTATGTTCTTCCCAACTCTCATGGTGTGTACAACTAAAACCCACTGTTATACTGCATTATATGATGGTATTGTTACTTTGGATCTGTTAGAATTGATAACTGTTGCAGTTAATGCTTTTACATTGAGTCTTATTGTATAATCGGAATTCCTCAACATTATTATTCAAATAAACTCTGTTCTAAATTATATTTTAATACATTAACCACTTTCACCTTGCGCTTATTTATATTTAGGTTTAGTGCTTCTTGAAAATGAACAAAAGGAATGAGGCATGCTGGGAAGGCACCCTTGACCGACAGATTTCTCCGAGTTTGAACAAAGCAGCGGTTTTCATGTACTACACATGTATTACAGTAACATGAATACAGACATATTTAGTGTGTATACTCGGGATGCTAACAAGTAATCAAAGATCATCTGGTTGTTAATGATTTTCTCTTTCACATGAGATTTAATCTATTCATGAAAAAAAATATATCATCATGTGACATATGTTTCTAGTTGCTGCAATATAAACAGAGGCTATGTTAAAATACAACACAGCAACCTCAGCTATGCTCCCCCTACTGAACCACATCCTTTCAAGTGTTTTGGAGGATTGTCGCCCATTCCACAGTGTTTTACAGCATTCAGAGGGTAGAATAATTAACACAACCAATTTGTGTGTGAAGATTTAATGACATAATGCCCATCATGTCATGCATCAAGACAGTAATCCAGCCACCAAAGTTGCATTAACAAACTAACGACAGAGTGTCTGTCACTTGTCACTATTTCTCAGCAGACTGGTGAGTCAACAGCATGGTGCTGCATACTGGAAGCTTCTCTGGCTGGCAGCAGGCCAAACTGCTGTAAGTGGAAGGAAGCCGTTTCCAGGTTTTTAAAATAAGAATTAATCTAAGATCAGTCGATGATATGATATGATAGGATAGTGCTTGAAATTTCCATCCCTATATACGTATATCAACACTACATGTTGTGATGAAGACGTGTCATCTGCATAGAGAAGTTGTCCAGGATGTGATGGTGAGGCCACCACAGAAGCTGTATCTCAACATGATGGGGAATCTGAAGGATTTATCCAATCCCATAATAGAAACTGGGTATTGATGCTCCTCTGAAGACATTCTGATTTCTCTTCATTCAATCTGCATTGAAATGAAATGAAAATTTGGTTGTTTACATTCAACAATTGTATATTCCCTTCAAGAACACATTCAAAAGTAAACTTTATTATTATTATTGAGCAGTGGCGGCCGTCAGGGCCTGAAGGCTTCTCTGAAGGCCGAAGAAAAAGATCTGAATCACAGACTGATGTTGATTATATTTTGTCCATGAATACTTATAAAATAATCCCAAACTGTCTGTCCGCTTCTTCTCATGGCTTCTCCCCGTCTGCGCTTGCTTCCAGTCGTAAACTTCCATATTAAAACTTTTAACCAATCAGTCCAGCCATCACCTGTTGCCGGGTAAAGAAATCTGCCTGAGGCCTTCAGATTCAGTTCTGCAGGAGTCTGCAGTGTAAAACAAGCGTCGGTGACGCTGCTGCTTCAACCAATCACATTTTGATATTGTCGACTCGGGACCTTCTAGAATGTTTAGGGTGACGTCAGTGTATTCAAGCCCTCTGATTGGACGCTCAGAGAGTTCACTCTCCAGCTAGCTGACTGCATCTGGAGCAGCTGCAT
This sequence comes from Lipophrys pholis, assembly GCF_963383615.2. NCBI lineage: Eukaryota > Metazoa > Chordata > Actinopteri > Blenniiformes > Blenniidae > Lipophrys > Lipophrys pholis. The sequence goes on along the minus strand of NC_137647.1, from coordinate 24,899,721 downwards.
GAACAAAATATAGTTGTGTTGATTTAATAGAGGTTTTATCAACCTACAATGGCTGAAGGAGAAGATGAAGACGTTTGGTTGCAGATTTATTGTCAAAATAACTTTCAAGTGGGACTTTTCCAAGAGGTCATTGAACGCACCGCAGCTCGGAGGTCCGGTGCAATTTATCTGCGTTCTCTACAAACTTGATGGCAGGATTCAGGATTATATTATTTGCCATTATATTATTTTTTAAGACCCCGAAAAGCTGACGTTTGTCACCGTCCTCGACCCTCAGACGTTTTGGGAAAAGCAGCTGCTTTCTTTATGCAGCGACAGCAGGTGAACTTGGATTGTTTTCATCAGTAAAGGTATTTATTCTGGCTACAGGAGTATCTATCTGTAATGCAAAGGCTTTTTATACTGCATTTCTGCATGGTAACTTGGTTTTTGTAGGCATAAAAACGGTATTGTGGGGTGGATTGAGTCAGACCAGGACTAGTGAAGGCCTGGGTCTGTTATTGAGTCCATACTTCTCAAAGAATGAGTCAGTGTGGTTGGACAACTACTGTATTTCTAAAACCTTTAACAGAAACACCACATTTGCTCGTGTTCTCTTTCTGTAAAACAGACCTGTGACACTGACATTGTTTGCTGACGTGTTTTAAACTTTAATGAGGTTTTTTCATAGAAATCAGTTCCACTTTTAAGTGTTTTAATAAAATACAGAAAGCACAAATCACACAACAGGGTTTAAGTTGTTAGTAAAAGCTTCTAGAGGAGGTTTTAACTCCGCAGTAACTCTTCTGACTCCTGAACAATAAAACCTTTTTCCTCAGTGATCAGAAGGCCGATGTCTCTGACAACAGGAAGTGGAGGGTTTTTTCCAGCATGCCTTGTTATCTTATCACATCTTTTCAAAATAAATCATGAAAAAAGGAATACAAACTAATATTTATTTCATCAAAACACATTTTTAGAACTGAATGTAAGGTAAAATTATTAATCAAGAAAATTAAAATGATAACCTAAGCTTCTTCTGTAAGATCCCAACAAAATCTGATCCTGAAAAAAGCTTCCGGATGTAAAAGATAAATGTGTTTAGAGATCATCCGAATAAGAAACACATCATCAGCTGCTGACTTTAGAAAAGCATCCATGAGCCTTCCTGGTGTCCTTCCTCACCTCATGGATAGAAAGTAATGTGGAAAACAAAACACACACCATGTTGCCGAAGGTATTTGCTCAGCTCTCCAATTCATTGGATTTAGCTGTTCCAATCTCTTCCACAGCCACAGGTGAATCAAAGACATCAAGCACCTCCGCATGCTTACCATTTCTCTTCAGATTAATGGGAGCTCAGTGAATTCCAGTGATAGGGTGAAACCTGCTCAATAGGTCCAGTCAGGAAATGTCCTAACAATCAACTGTTAGTAGTATTAGAACAAGGTGTTTGGGAATAAAACTGCAATTCAGCCACGAATTGTTAGGCCACAAAACACCTGTGGGTGCTGAGGCGCACAGTACACAGAGGTCAGAGGTTAACCTTCTGCAGGGTCAAAGGTCACAGAGGTCAGAGGTTAACCTTCTGTAGGGTCAAAGAGGTCAGATGTTAACCTTCTGCAAGGTCAAAGGTCACAGAGGTCAGAGGTTAACCTTCTGCAGGGTCAAAGGTCACAGAGGTCAGAGGTTAACCTTCTGTAGGGTCAAAGAGGTCAGATGTTAACCTTCTGCAAGGTCAAAGGTCACAGAGGTCAGAGGTTAACCTTCTGCAGGGTCAAAGGTCACAGAGGTCAGAGGTTAACCTTCTGTAGGGTCAAAGGTCACAGAGGTCAGAGGTTAACCTTCTGCAGGGTCAAAGGTCACAGAGGTCAGAGGTTAACCTTCTGCAGGGTCAAAGGTCACAGAGGTCAGAGGTTGACCTTCTGCAGAGTCAAAGGTCACAGAGGTCAGAGGTTAACTTTCTGCAGGGTCAAAGGTCACAGACCTCAAGACTTCATGTGATCTTCAGCTCATCTGAAGAACAGTGTGTAGAGGCATCTGACTTCATGGTACCAAGGAAAAGGGGCTGTTGGGCTTTGCTCCATATTTCCAGTGAAAGATATTTTGGATCATTTACTGCCCCCAACTCTGTGAGAACAGTTTGCTGTCCCCTTCCTGTTCCAACATGACGGCACCAGTGGACGGTCCCAGAGCTCTTTACATCCAGAATCACATTCACCCATTCACAGACACATTCACGGACCAATGGAGGCTGTCCATTGGGAACAGTTTGGGGTTCAGTGTCTTGCTCAAAGACACTTCGGCCTGTGGAAAGGTGGAGACGGGACCAACTGAGCCATGCCACCCCGGTTTAAGAATCGGCTGTCACTCAAGTTGACACAACGTGAAGGCAGGCGGGCAAATACTTTTGGCAATATAGTGTATTTAATTCCTGGAAGATTTCCACTGATTCTCCTTCTGTAACAACTCATTGACCAAATGTTCTGGTGTCATTCAGGTCCAATGACATGTTGGTCTCACGGAGAGCTCATCCAGAACTGAAAGACATACTGGAGGTGAATAAGAATGGACCAGAACACTTTCCTTTGCATGCCCGTGATCACCACGAGTGCAAACAGTGCAAATCACTGCATGCTTGAGACTGTTCACAAAACATTTGATCAGATTGTGTTCATCAATCTGAATCACATCTATATCATAAAGTACACAAAGAAAAGCTGTGGTGGGTCAGCTGGGAAATGCTTCCAGCAGAACAACTGCAGTATTTCTAAATGATGACTGCAACCATGCTTCATGGAGCGTGATGTTCTGTCAAAATCCACAGAGCATCAGCTTGAACACGTGTGCACACACAGTTAGGCCTGTTCAAAATACAGAGCTGCTGCACTTACAAAGGCAGTCCTGTAGTTTGAATCCCAGGGATATGGATATAAAATCAGCCAAGACTAGCTGACAGAAAGACCCGGACGATGGCTCCATGAAGAAAGAGTGATTCAGCAGAACTGGGAGCAGTGGAAAGTTGATCTTCCTCCTCTGTGTCATGAAGCAGCGTAATGTAAAGAGCATGTCTCTGTCCTCTGTCCTCTGTCCTCTACCTTTTGCTATGTCTCCCTGCTCAGGCACACCAGATTCAGATTACTGAGCTCTCCTGATAAGAGTTTTATGCATGTTTCCAATTTTGTCCAGCAGGTTTTGGATTTACTCCCACAACCTGTGTTATCTCAGTGAGATCCAGTGTTCCAGGTACTGGTGCTGCTGGTTTCACGCCCTGCTGTCTGCTGTCAGGACCGCCAAATACTACTCTCATTCATTTCACCTGTGTCAACACTCCAACTGGAAATACCCGTCCTGTTTCCCCGAGGAGACTCGGAGGAGGAGGAAGAGGAGGAGGAGGAGGAAGAGGAGAGCCATGCAGACATCAGAGGTGGCTGTCTGTCTCTCTCTTGTCCGTCCCGTTCTCCAGAGGCCAGGCGGACAGTCCCAGTTCTCTGAAGGTAATGTTGCTCTCATTGAGCCGCCGGACTCGGTACTTCTCGTACAGGATGTTGTGAGTCACGTCTTTCAGGTCCTGGAGGTGAGACCTGTGTTTACACAAAGAATGAGCACAGATCAAAGGATTGGTTTGAGCAGTTTGAAATTCTGCAGCTGGAGACTAAAGTCCCAGTAGAACCCGATGTTTGTGGAATAACAACAATGAGATGTTCCCTCTGATGTCACAGAGCTGATGGACCTGGAGGTCTCTGCTGAAGCCTCGCCTTCAGTCTGATCGTCTCCACAAAACCATCACATCACTTTGACCCACAAATCAAAAGCTTTAATCTCAGAATTTGGAATTTTTCCAAACGTTTCATTTTGTGTGGCTTAAGTCTTTTTCTATGCAAAGAAAATTGTGTCAAGAACAAACTTCTTTTTTTTTACTCCTCAGCGAGTGTGACGGTTCAACTGGATGAACTAATAACTAACTAACTAACTAAATAACTAACTCAACCCTGCATAGTTTATTAATCTATTCATTAATTGAGTGGTCGGGGTTGAGGGGTTCTCAGTGAGCCACACTGCTGGGACCATTCAACCCAAACCTGGGACCACTGGAACCTCACCTGGACCATTCAACCCAAACCTCGGACCACTGGAACCTCACCTGGACCATTCAACCCAAACCTCGGACCACTGGAACCTCACCTGGACCATTCAACCCAAACCTCGGACCACTGGAACCTCACCTGGACCATTCAACCCAAACCTCTGACCACTGGAACCTCACCTGGACCATTCAACCCAAACCAAGGAACCTCAGAACATTCTATACTGTGAAATACAGGTTCTTTGTTATTGTATTGTGTAACCACGAGTTATATTGTCTGGGGATAAAATCTCTGGATCTCTGGAGGCTAAAGGAGGTTCTAAAAGAAGCAACAAGCCTCCTTTCCTTTGCTCATTGAGAATTCAGACGGTCCTCATCATGGCCGCCACACAAAACACTTTTGGGGTGAAGGAGAAGTGGACAGAGACGGAGACAGGAGGGACAATTTGGACGTAGCCAGTGTTTGTTCACAGTTTGTACCCCTGTTATCTTGTCATGGTGTCTGGTTGGACGTGTACAAGCCTCTGAATGAAACAGAAAACTCACCTGATGAGAAGATCTCGCAGGTTGGCAAACTCACAGTGTTCCACATTTTCAACTGGAGAAGAGAAAAAAACTAAATTAGGTTTCATTCTAGAGAACAAGAAGCAAGAAGTTGTGCTGTTGGACTTTGTATTTCCACATTTCACAGACTCTCTTCAGATTGAGGGCTGTGCTGAATCAGCTGCTACAGCCACTGGAGTGTCTGTGGATGGTCAAAGCATACTTGCCTTCGATAATCCCCCACTTAGTTTTGCGGCCCAGCACCTTGTTCCCGTTGACCTGGTGCTCTCGGTCAGTTCCCACCACAGCAAAGGGAAGGCTTTCCTAAACAAATCATCACATGTGTTGGCCGCAATAAATGACTGCCACAGTTATTCTCCACAGCAAAGCTACTGCAGGAGATGAGTTTAGAAGCAAGAAACAGGCAACAACAGGAAGTTTGTGAACCCGTTTCTGCATGAACCGACAAAGAAATGTGAAATCTATCATGAATTGCATTTTGCAGCATTCTTAAGGATAAAAAATATCTCGACCCATCAGCAGCGTTCACTGGAGAGAGTGAATGATGATCTAGTTAAACTCTTAAAATCTTGGGCTGCATTTGGGCTTCCAAAGAAATGGAGCAAAAACAATCCACTTCTTTAATATTCTCAAAATACTAAACAGAAAATATTGATTAAAATTAGGGACGCACCGATACCGAAACCGATACCGATACCGGTATCGGTTCGGTGGCAGTTTTCTGAGTACAAGTACTCATGCCTGTGCGGGGGCCCAAAGGGAAACTCCAGAATAGGGGCTGACAGGTCAGGGAACACGGGAAACTACAGACTGGGGGGGAACATGGCACACACAAGACTGAGGGGGGAACAGGCCAGGGGGACGGGGATGGGAGGGACAGGCCAGATGGGAACAGGTCACGGGGGGGGGGGGGGGGCAGGAGAGGCAGGAACAGGTGACCGAACTGGTGAGTCTGCTGGTCCATGATGGTCGGATCGTTCTGTCAGGGTTGTGCAGGTGGACCCAAACACAGACTCAGCCAGTTTCGTAAAAAACAGGTTTATTACAACAAAAGGTCCAGGTAACACGAGGAGACACAAGAGACACGATGAGCAGACAAGAGGCGAGACAAGTTGACGAAGAGGCGAGACATGTTGACGAGATGATCCGATAAGGACAACAGAGGGAGAGGAGTTTGAATAGGAAGGGGTGGACATGTGGGACATTGGTTAATTGGAAACACGAGGTGAGACACAGAGGAGGACACAGAGACCTGACAAGAAGCAGCCTTGTCAAAGAAAATTAAAATGCAGTTTGGATGATTGATTATTCATTTTTATTTACGGGTTAAAAAATGCTGTTTAATCTGAAAGTGAAAAAGCCTTTTGGTTTCTTTCTGTTTCTATTAAAACATTTCTAATTGATTTTTGATTTGCTTCCATACATCACAATGTAGGACTGTTGTTTAAATAACATCTGTGGGGAAAAACAGATGTGTGCATTGGCCTAAGTACTCGGTATCGGTATTGGTATCGGTGAGTACTCAAATGCAAGTACTCATACACTACTCATTTTGGAAACAAGTGGTATCGGTGCATCCCTAATTAAGATAATTGATCCTCGCCCCCAATGCCAATTTGTAGTGAAAATAACTCTACGTTTACATCTTTAACATCCAGAGCAACTGTATTTCTCCAGACTCACACCAACATCCCAGAGAGGGAAAAGAGTCACATTAACTTTTCTATGCTCAGATGTAACTGATAATCCTCAATCAGCAGCTCAATCCAAAACAGATTATACCATGAAAAGACGTACTCTGTCTCATTAAGTTTTATCTGATCATGTACAGGGGAGGCAGTATCATGACTTGGGGCTGCTTTGCACCTTCGGGTTATTCATGCAGAAAACCAAACATTACCAAACACAACACAATATAATTTGTACAGACTATCCCGATGTACTTTATTCTTAAAGTTTCAGTTGAAGTATTTCTCTGAGTAGATGAGGGAGGTGCAAACATTACCCTGATCCTGTCATTGAGAATTCGCTCCTCTTGATCCTCATCATACTCTTCCTGGGGATAAGTTAGAATCCCATTGGCTGCCAAGTCTCTTCTTATCTGGGAAACCACAGATACAGGTCAGGTTAACACATTAAGAGCTCATTAACTCACCACCAACAACCCACCAGCTCCTACAAGCTTTGAAAAGCACAGGGCCACTCAGCGTTATCATTGGGTTGTGATGAGGAGGAACCATCAGAACCATCAGAATGATTTGTACTAAACAGGTGAAAGTTCCTGTATGAACCAAGAAGGTTGGAGGTTTTCTTAGAACCCTTTGGGGGAGAGTGGATCCATCACTGGGTTCTTTGTGGAATAGACCTGGAAAAACTTCTCTTGCTTTTGTTTGCAAGGTTCCTGCTTTTTAAGTTGAGAGAGTCTGTAGTGAGGGGGTGTGAACCTTTCTTCAAGGCCATCTTGTGAGCTCCAGAGAACCCTGCTGCGTTCAGCATGACAGGTTTCTGTAGTTCCACTGCAAAGCCACAAGAGGGGGCCGGCTCCAAGCACATTACTACAGTGCCGAGGCTCTGTTCCTGAATGCCGACTGCCTCAGTCTGATTGTTGACTCATCAAAATTAGAATGCAGGTGGAGACACTTTGTAAAAACACACGCACACACACACCAAAAGAGGGCGCTATGACTCTAAATGGACATGGGCATATCGACTCGTTGAGGGCAGCAATGTGATGACACATGGAGTTTCAGGCAGATTGTAGTATTTAAAGCAGTATCACTTCCTGTTTCATGTACAATCATCAGATTTTATGGTCACACCCTTTTGGGTTTTGCAAAACATTTTTCACAAAAGGCCTTTTGTGTATACTGTTGTGTATACTGTTGTGTATACTGTTGTGCATACTGTTTTGCATACTGTTGTGTATACTGTTGTGTATACTGTTGTGTATACTGTTGTGTATACTGTTTTGTATACTGTTGTGTATACTGTTGTGTATACTGTTGTGCATACTGTTTTGCATACTGTTGTGCATACTGTTGTGTATACTGTTGTGCATACTGTTTTGCATACTGTTGTGCATACTGTTGTGTATACTGTTGTGCATACTGTTGTGTATACTGTTGTGTATACTGTTGTGCATACTGTTGTGCATACTGTTGTGTATACTGTTGTGCATACTGTTGTGTATACTGGCCGGATTTCAGGTCTCTGAATTTTACTGCCCGTAGCAGACGTTACAAATGTGAAAACAATATAGGGGGCGCTATAGAGCCATTTTGCCATACACATAGACAGTAACTTTAGAATATAGCATTTTTGCCACTTCTGATGTGTACAAATTTTCACGGTCACATGAGCACGTTTCGGCAGTAAAACACAGTAAAATTATGATAATAATTCCATACATTCCAATAGGGTTCTCACCACACTCAAGGCTTAGACAACAACAACAACAACAACAACAACAACAACAACAATAATAATAACAATATTAATACTAATAATTCCTTGCAGTCCAATAGGGTTCTTGCCCTTTCAGGGCTCAAACCCTGGTGAGCAATGTAACGTGACGCTCTTTACCCTCTCTTTGAAGTCTTCTCTTTCATCAACAGTGAGCGTGTCAGCTTTGGCGATGACGGGGACGATGCTCACCATCTTCCCCAGCCTCTTCATGAATTCCACATCTATCGGACGTAACCTGAAAACAGGCAGAGAAAACGGAGCGATTGTGGGAAACCTCCGCTTTGCTTTTCTACTCCTTCCCAGAATCTTTTAATCGTTTTTTTTTTTTTTTTTAATGTTTTAATTAGTTTTGCTTAAAACCATCTGTTAAAACTTAATCACACACACAAAAACCTGTACATTGAAAATAAGACTTTTTTTTACAAGACAACCGTGTGATGAAAGGATGAAAGGATGAAAGGATGAAAGGACAGTGTTTGCTTTTTCAGTACATCAAGTGAGAATCTTATCTAATTTAAAGATCAAATTTGTGAAAGTGATGTGAATATGATCTTATTTTTAGTCAGTCACTGTTAGAAAGATTTTTAATAGTGCTTTGTAAATGTTATGAAACTAAAACAGTCAGTTTAAAATGGTCTTCATCACCCAAACAGTTTAAAATATCTCAAGGTGCAGAGTTAACCTGGTTTGTTTCTTTAGGTTTAAGATGTTCATCATGTTTTACAAAAGTAAATAGTATTAACCCCTTTGTATGTTTTTGGTATAGTGGGATTAAACATGTGCAATGGTCCAGGGGCCTCATCTCTAAAGGCTGCTGAAGCACTAAAGGTCCTGAAAGATACGTACGCCACTTCCCACTAAACGTTTGTAATGTAAACAAATAAACTGAGCTGGAGAATGTTGGTCCCGGTACGCCAACTTAGAACCTTGAGCAGCACATTCTGGAGACGGAGAACCTGGTGGTGCTGATGGTGAGGTGGAGAATTGAACCAGATTCATCTCAGATATTTAATATCTTCAAATATCAGACTTATTGATCCACGTGATCATAAACAACCGAGCTGCAGAGTTCTAGATGTTTCTTTAGTGGAACGTTCCTACTGAATCAGTAGAACCATGTTCATATGTTAAACTTTCATCTTCAAACTATACAGAGGATAGAACTGGTTGATTATTAATGATACAGAGCGGTGGATAGAACTGATTGATTATTAATAATACAGAGCGGTGGATAGAACTGATTGATTATTAATGATACAGAGCGGAGGATAGAACTGATTGATTATTAATGATACAGAGCGGTGGATAGAACTGATTGATTATTAATGATACAGAGCGGTGGATAGAACTGATTGATTATTGATGATACAGAGCGGTGGATAGAACTGATTGATTATTGATGATACAGAGCGGTGGATAGAACTGATTGATTATTGATGATACAGAGCAGTGGATAGAACTGATTGATTATTAATAATACAGAGCGGTGGATAGAACTGATTGATTATTAATGATACAGAGCGGTGGATAGAACTGATTGATTATTGATGATACAGAGCGGTGGATAGAACTGATTGATTATTGATGATACAGAGCGCTGGATAGAACTGATTGATTATTAATGATACAGAGCGGTGGATAGAACTGATTGATTATTAATGATACAGAGCGGTGGATAGAACCGATTGATTATTGATGATACAGAGCGGTGGATAGAACCGATTGATTATTAATGATACAGAGCGGTGGATAGAACTGATTGATTATTAATGATACAGAGCGGTGGATAGAACTGATTGATTATATGATACAGAGCAGTGGATAGAACTGATTGATTATTAATAATACAGAGCGGTAGATAGAACTGATTGATTATTAATAATACAGAGCGGTGGATAGAACTGATTGATTATTAATGATACAGAGCGGTAGATAGAACTGATTGATTATCAATAATACAGAGCGGTAGATAGAACTGATTGATTATCAATAATACAGAGCGGTGGATAGAACTGATTGATTATTAATGATACAGAGCGGTGGATAGAACCGATTAATTATTGATAATACAGAGCGGTGGATAGAACTGATTGATTATTAATGATACAGAGCGGTGGATAGAACCGATTAATTATTAATGATACAGAGCGGTGGACAGAACCGATTAATTACTAATGATACAGAGCGGTGGATAGAACCGATTAATTACTAATGATACAGAGCGGTGGATAGAACCGATTAATTATTGAAAATACAGAGCGGTGGATAGAAGTGATTGTTTATTAATGATACAGAGTGGTCGATAGAACCGATTGATTATTAATGATACAGAGTGGTCGATAGAACCGATTAATTATTGATAATACAGAGCGGTGGATAGAACTGATTGATTATTAATGATACAGAGCAGTGGATAGAACCGATTAATTATTGATAATACAGAGCGGTGGATAGAACCGATTAATTATTGATAATACAGAGCGGCGGATAGAACTGATTGATTATTAATGATACAGAGCGGTGGATAGAACCGATAGATTATTAATGATACAGAGCAGTGGATAGAACCGATTAATTATTGATAATACAGAGCAGTGGATAGAACCGATTGATTATTAATAATACAGAGCGGTGGATAGAAGTGATTGATTATTAATGATACAGAGCGGTGGATAGAACTGATTGATTATTAATGATACAGAGCGGTGGATAGAACTGATAGATTATTAATGATACAGAGCGGTGGATAGAACTGATAGATTATTAATGATACAGAGCAGTGGATAGAACCGATTAATTATTGATAATACAGAGCAGTGGATAGAACCGATTAATTATTAATGATACAGAGCGGTGGATAGAACCGATTAATTATTGATAATACAGAGCGGTTGATAGAACTGATTGATTATTGATAATACAGAGCGGTCGGTAGAACTGATTGATTATTAATGATACAGAGCGGTGGATAGAACTGATTGATTATTGATAATACAGAGCGGTGGATAGAACTGATTGATTATTAATGATACAGAGCAGTGGATAGAACTGATTGATTATTAATGATACAGAGCGGTGGATAGAACTGATTGATTATTGATAATACAGAGCGGTGGATAGAACTGATTGATTATTAATGATACAGAGCGGTGGATAGAACTGATTGATTATTAATGATACAGAGCGGTGGATAGAACTGATAGATTATTAATGATACAGAGCGGTGGATAGAACTGATTGATTATTAATGATACAGAGCGGTGGATAGAACTGATAGATTATTAATGATACAGAGCAGTGGATAGAACCGATTAATTATTGATAATACAGAGCAGTGGATAGAAGTGATTGATTATTAATGATACAGAGCGGTGGAGAGAACCGATAGATTATTAATGATACAGAGCAGTGGATAGAACCGATTAATTATTGATAATACAGAGCGGTGGATAGAACTGATTGATTATTGATAATACAGAGCGGTTGGTAGAACTGGTTGATTATTAATAATACAGAGCAGTGGATAGAACTGATTGATTATTAATGATACAGAGCGGTGGATGGAACTGATTGATTATTAATGATACAGAGCGGTGGATAGAACCGATTAATTATTGATAATACAGAGCGGTGGATAGAACTGATTGATTATTAATGATACAGAGCGGTGGATGGAACTGATTAATTATTGATAATACAGAGCGGTGGATAGAACTGATTGATTATTAATGATACAGAGTGGTCGATAGAACCGATTAATTATTGATAATACAGAGCAGTGGATAGAACTGATTGATTATTGATAATACAGAGCGGTTGGTAGAACTGGTTGATTATTAATACTACAGAGCGGTGGATAGAACTAATTGATTGATAATACAGAGCGGTGGATAGAACTGATTGATTATTAATGATACAGAGCGGTGGATAGAACCGATTAATTATTGATAATACAGAGCGGTGGATAGAACTGATTGATTATTAATGATACAGAGCGGTGTATAGAACCGATTAATTATTGATAATACAGAGCGGTGGATAGAACTGATTGATTATTAATGATACAGAGCGGTGGATAGAACTGATTGATTATTAATGATACAGAGCGGTGGATAGAACCGATTGATTATTAATGATACAGAGCGGTGGATAGAACCGATTAATTATTAATGATACAGAGCGGTGGATAGAACCGATTAATTATTGATAATACAGAGCGGTTGATAGAACTGATTGATTATTGATAATACAGAGCGGTCGGTAGAACTGATTGATTATTAATGATACAGAGCGGTGGATAGAACTGATTGATTATTGATAATACAGAGCGGTGGATAGAACTGATTGATTATTAATGATACAGAGCGGTGGATAGAACTGATTGATTATTGATAATACAGAGCGGTGGATAGAACTGATTGGGGGCCTCTAAGAACAAGTGGGGGTGTTGACCTGTGGGACTTTGTGTTCTTAATTGATCTAATGTGTGTGACTTGCTTTCAGGTGTGGGCGTGGCTACACACGGGTGTGGGCGTGGCTACACACAGATGTGGGCGTGGCTACACACAGGTGTGGGCATGGCTACACACAGGTGTGGGCATGGCTACACACAGGTGGTGGTGCAATTCAATAAAAGGCTGCTGCTCCTCGCATGCAGGCCAGAGGCCATGAAGGCTGGATTGAGTTTTTCCTTCCTAAACAACTCTTCACCTGAGTCAGCAGGACTGCGCCAACAGTGTCACCCCAAATCTTATTTTGCTCGTGCTCGTGCTATGTGCTAGGGTACTCCATGCAAAACTTCCTGTTTATATGACAATCTACGTAATTACAGTACCTAATATTAACATTTACATAATTTCAGAAACTTTTTCCTAAAAGGAGGTTTTCTGGCCTTGAGTTGGGAATGGTCAGTATCACCTGGTGATGGTCCAACATATAGGTTAACTAGAAATAACTGACATCCTGAGGGGTGGACCTGGGCTGGACCTGGGCTGGACCTGGGCTGGACCTGGGCTGGACCTGGGGTGGACCTGGGGTGGACCTGGGGTGGACCTGGGCTGGACCTGGGGTGGACCTGAGGTGGACCTGGGGTGGACCTGGGGTGGACCTGGGCTGGACCTGGGGTGGACCTGGGCTGGACCTGGGGTGGACCTGGCTCCCGGCTTAATATATTGATGCAATATTCTCCACTGGGCAAACAAACCCTCACAGTCATTAACGATTGTTCCTCTCCAGAATCAGTCATTTATATCTTTTTTTTAAACCAAATAATTTTTGATATTTGTTTTATCTCCATTCCTTATTTATTCCAAATCTTTACCCCACAGATCGTGACACAGAAACTTTTCAGAGTCGTGCACATTTATCATCAAACCTTTTCTCTCTTTGTTGACTTATGGAGCCAGCGGTGGAAATGATTTTAAGTGCGAATGCAGGAGTAGGGCTTTAAACTACAGACCTATGGAACATTTCCAGAAAGGGCAAAATGAGACCAAGAAGAGGGAAACGTTGGAAGACACTGAGAAGGATGACATGTGCAGCAGTAGGATTCGTTTCTTCTCGTTCAACAAGCTGAATATAAAGACAATACAAGGGAAATAGTCTGAAGTTTAGTGCTGCAGCAAGTAAAGCCTAAAATATCTGGTTATTCTGAAATAAGTCAACATAAAGAGTTAAACACATTTGATTAACACGATGTTTTTTTTATCATATAAAGAAGAGGATTTATAATAGTATGAGACATCCTGACATCAATCATGAAGAAAAACTCTTTTACAAAAGTTTTTCAAGTGAAACTTTCCTAAGCGTTCATGTTCTCCATCTCCGGGTACTCAGCACGAATGTGTAGAACTGCACTAAAGACTTGAACTGCTCATCTGTGAATAGACAGACGACCAGAACCTGTCAGGTCTCTGTCTGTCCCCGTGTCTCACCTCGTGTTTCCATTTAACCAACGGCCCTCTCCCTCTGTGTGCTCCCATCGTTGTGTTCCACTTGTGTCCATGCCTTCCTCGTGTATTTAAACCCCTCTCCCTCTGTTGCCCCTTGTCTTTGTGTTGCTCCTTGTCTTTGTGTTGCCCCTTGTCTTTGTGTTGCCCCTTGTCTTTGTGTTGCTCCTTGTCTTTGTGTTGCCCCTTGTGTTCGGGTTGCCCTTGTCTTTGTGTTGCCCCTTGTCTTTGTGTTGCCCCTTGTCTTTGGGTTGCCCCTTGTCTTCGGGTTGCCCCTTGTCTTTGGGTTGCCCCTTGTCTTCGTGTTGCCCCTTGTCTTCGTGTTGCCCCTTGTCTATGTCTTGCTCCTGTGTCCCTGCGTTTTCCTCCTGTTCCACGGACGTCTGGACAATAAGCCTGTTTTTACAGAACTTGGTGAGTCTGCACTTGCATCCACCTTTAAATCCCTGACAGAACCATGGCAGATACCAGAGCAATGATTGTGTTGCTCATTTTTAAATTAAGCTGTGCATCTACAACAAGGTGAATATGTATACCATAGAGCAGGGGTTCTCCAGGATGGAGAACCCCTGTTCTAGAGTGTTCCTGTACGGTGACGCAGCCCAAAGGCACCTGGAGCGTGCTTTCCTCTGCGCTATAGAACAACACTGTCAGTGGGAAACAGTTGCCCTCTGCACATGAACGTTTGTGAGAAAGGGTAAATAATGCCAGTTCTAAGTCCTGAGACGTTGGGCCTGAAGGACTGTGTAGTCTGGTCCACCGGGGACATGAGCTGGACTGACCTGTGCCCTGTGGCAGGCAGGAAGTAGATACAGCAGTGCACTCTGCTGTCGGGTATTCTCCTCTTGCGGGTCACATGCAGTTCTTCTCGCAGGTACTTCTCATACTGCTGGTTGACATACTCCATGACGGGCTCCCAGCTGCAGGAGGAGCAGCACAGTCAGTCAGAGGCACAGAGGGAAGACCTGTTACTCTAACAGTGTGTGTGTGAACAGACAAGCAGAAGCCAGTTGTACTTCCTTTCTCTGTTCACCCTCCCTTCACTCACCAGTTCTCGTTATTGATCTGGTCTCCAAATCCCGGAGTGTCGACCACAGTCAGCTTCATCTTCACCCCCTTTTCTTCGATCACTGCAGACAGAAACAGACGCTGCTTATCGTTCAGACATTTTTACTCCTAATGTAGCAAAGGAGGAGAGAAAATCACAAACAAAAAGACCACGAGCATTTTAAATGGTGACTTCCTTTCTCTAGAAACAACTAATGAAGAAGGAAAGTATCTTTAATGGGCGTCGGGACATGAAGACTCGTGTTCATCATGGAGCGACGCAGAGAATGAAATGTGAAGTTATGGAACTCTGCTTCTGTCTCATAAAGAAGGATGTGTAATGTTCAGTCTGAGTTCCAGGAGGACCTGTGTCAGCACTGTGGGAACCTCTGTGCTGCTCTTGGTGTCCTTCAATACAGACTCAAAACAGTTCAGCCTTTAAGAAGGAGCTGTCTGTCTTCAGAGTGAGACAAACTCCTGATGCAGAGGTTGGACTGGGACTTTGTCTCTTCTTGCAAGAATAATGGAATAAAATGGTCTTAAACTTTTTCAACTCGCTCTCATTCTGATTCCTGAGTTTTCTGTCCCCCTGAAGGTTTCTTAGTAGGAAAATCCCTCCATCTCCTCCCTCTTCTCCATGTCCGGGTGGTGGTGGTGTCAGTCTGAGCACCGTCACCCAGATCACCTGATTAAGAACCTTCCTGCAGGTGGAGAGCCCACAGGAAGGTGGAGAGCCCACAGGAAGGTGGAGAGCCCACAGGAAGGTGGAGAGCCCACAGGAAGGTGGAGAGCCTACAGGAAGGTGGCGCCTGGCGTGGGACATGAACCCTCTACCTTGAGGTTGTGAGTCTGATGCTCTACCAGCTGAGCTGGACGGGGGTTTTAGGAAAATTCTCCTGACAAACACATTGATGCAAAACAGCGAATAAATCTGAATTTGGGGACTAAAAAAAGAATTTGCTATCTTGGAAAATATCTGAAACATCAAAACAAGACTGAGAAAAAAGATTTCAAAATATTGGAAAAAAGAGAATATGTTATAAAGTCAACAAATGAAATGAATGAGTTATTGTCTGAAACAAGATTCACAACTTTTGAAATCATTCAATCACAATCATTGTAAATGTCTCCCAGTACTTAATGCAGCAAGAACACCGGCTGTATAAACCTGGTGAAGAGTGCACGTTTGGTGTGTCACTCTCCAGCTCAGTGTGGCTTCACACCCTGTTTACACCACAAAGTGGAGCGGACAAGTGTCCCGTTTACACGTCATCATTTGGAAAACAAGGCTGTTGTTCACACGTGCAGATAACAGATAATGTGCTATAAACACTACCAACGGGAGTAGGTGGACATTCTAGTGGTGTCCTGGTGCACATGGTGCTGTGGTGTACATGGTGCTGTGGTGTACATGGTGCTGTGGTGCACATGGTGCTGTGGTGTATATGGTGCTGTGGTGCACATGGTGCTGTGGTGTATGTGGTGCACATTGTGCTGTGGTGCACATGGTGCTGTGGTGCACATGGTGCTGTGGTGTATATGGTGCTGTGGTGCACATGGTGCTGTGGTGTATGTGGTGCACATGGTGCTGTGGTGCACATGGTGCTGTGGTGCACATGGTGCTGTGGTGTATATGGTGCTGTGGTGTATATGGTGCTGTGGTGCACATGGTGCTGTGGTGTATGTGGTACACATGGTGCTGTGGTGCACATGGTGCTGTGGTGCACATTGTGCTGTGGTGCACATGGTGTTGTGGTGTACATGGTGCTGTGGTGTACATGGTGTTGTGGTGTATATGGTGCTGTGGTGCACATGGTGCTGTGGTGTATGTGGTGCACATTGTGCTGTGGTGCACATGGTGCTGTGGTGCACATGGTGCTGTGGTGTATATGGTGCTGTGGTGCACATGGTGCTGTGGTGTATGTGGTGCACATGGTGCTGTGGTGCACATGGTGCTGTGGTGCACATGGTGCTGTGGTGCACATGGTGTTGTGGTGTACATGGTGCTGTGGTGCACATGGTGCTGTGGTGTATATGGTGCTGTGGTGCACATGGTGCTGTGGTGTATATGGTGCTGTGGTGCACATGGTGCTGTGGTGTATGTGGTGCACATGGTGCTGTGGTGCACATGGTGCTGTGGTGCACATTGTGCTGTGGTGCACATGGTGTTGTGGTGTACATGGTGTTGTGGTGTACATGGTGCTGTGGTGTATATGGTGCTGTGGTGTACATGGTGCTGTGGTGTACATGGTGTTGTGGTGTACATGGTGCTGTGGTGTACATGGTGCTGTGGTGTACATGGTGTTGTGGTGTACATGGTGTTGTGGTGTACATGGTGCTGTGGTGTACATGGTGTTGTGGTGTACATGGTGCTGTGGTGTACATGGTGCTGTGGTGCACATGACCAATAGCACCTTCTCCACCCTAGGTGAGGACAGGATGCACCATGGAAAGGTCTCTAGTCTATCACAGAACAAAGACACACACACACACACACACACACACACACACACACACACACACACACACACACACACACACACACACACACACACACACACACACACACACACACACACACACACACACACCAAGCTGTATATACTGTAGGTAGTTAGAATCTGTGTTTTATTAGTTTTCATTGTAACTAAATCTAATTGTTGGAATCATACTTGCTGTTTTATTAATGAGCACAAAGGTGAATGAAATGTCGACTCTTCTGTGTGAAGAACTCCAAACCCCTTCAAGCTTTACTGTTAATTCTGGGAACTGTAATTAATGTAACTATAATTCAAATTCCTAATGAACTGTTTTTCTTATGAGACTGACAGAACTCAGTTGGGTATAATTTCCTGTTAAACAGGCGGAGCTCCCGAGGTGTCTGATACAGATCAGATTAATATTTCAATAAAAGAATTAATATCTATCTTTGATAGTTATTAATCATCGATAGCCAACCTGCCAAAAAAACAACATAATTGGTACCCAATGCGCGGACTCCCAAAATAAATGGTAGCAGGTGAACCTTATGAGGTAAGAAATCCCTACATACATAAACATTTCCACGGTACAAAGGAAAGCTTACTTTGCTGGTCTCCCAACATATAATAAACTAAAATCTATATATTAAAAAGAATAATAAAGTCACATTGTTCTACAGATGAATAGCTAATAAATATTGTTTACAAAAATAAAATAATATATTCAGTCTGTAGCTAAAGTTGATGCTTGTTATCATGAAGTTTATGGTGATAGAATAAATGTATCTATTTATTTATCATATTTTGAAGAGTATAATTCCATTCCATTATATTTATTATATATTATACTTCATTGTATTAATTTAAAAAATGTTTTAAAAAAAGATACCTTTTCAACATAGTCTTAATATGCTAGCATTAACATGATTACATAAGTAAAAGTTAAATATATTTCTAAAGGTACAGTATATTTATGGAGAATGGGTGGGATTTAATATGTTGACATGCAACCTGATTATATTTCTGCTTGTTTTGTTTTTCTCTTCAGTATTACTTCTGTTATGTTAAGTTTTTTCTCTTGTATTACTGATGTCCTGGGTAACTATGGGTTTTCAAGGGACAGGCTAAAATAAGCCTTGGCTTCTGCCTAACGTGTGCGTGAACTTCAAAACACTATAACCTGAATGAACAAAATTCAACTTTTGCACTGAAACCAAAAGAAACCATTCATTCTGGTACTTATTCAGTTTAATTAGAGAAATAACTGGTTGATGGGTGTAAACTGTTTATAAATTAAACAAAGCACCCCCCCCCCCCCCCCCCCCCCCCCCCCCAGATCCCAGACGAGGGACGAACACCTCAGACCTGTTCTGAGAATGGTCACAACCAAACTACCACCTTCAATGCACTGGCAAAAAGTGCATTCTTCCCACTAAAAGGGATGTAATCATTAACACTGTAATGCCTTTTTATGTTTATGTTAAGTTTGATATGTATGCATCTGGTTCTGACCCGGCCCGTCTGTCACATTTTATAAGTCAGGGTGGCCCCTGAGCCAAAAAGGTTTGCCCGCCCCTGCTGAAGACTCATTTCTGTCAGATTGTAATAATACTGCAGATCACACAACTCTCCCTTCACGTGTGGATACACATGTTATTTAGGACTGGTATGTTATCCATATTTACTATAACAAGCAACAGAAATAGGGATGTGATCCGTTGTTTCCCTGCCCCACAGGATCTCAGCATCACCAATACTTCCATGCAGTGCAAACCCAGAGATCCAGAATAGATGTATTCCAAGTAGGGGTGGGAATTGATAAGATTTTATTAATATCAATGCCATTGTCAATTCTGCTTTTCAATCCCATTCCTTATCAATTCTCCTAACGATTCCTGAGTGTTTTTTTGAGGGGAAAAAACATAGTTTTACAGTCTTCTGCACCAAAAAAAAAAACAATTTCATTTTTCCGTTAAAAAAGAACAGTCAAATGTGTATTTGCCTTCTTTGCCCCCTGGAATTTACACTGTTTCAAATTTTGCGCTGTTGACAAGTGAACCCTCTCTGGGAGGCGGAGCCTGGAGAGAAATGAGGAAGTGACAAACGAGGAGGAACGCGTTCTCTCGGTCTGCAGGGAATCCTGTTTTCATATCGAGTTGGTCGATTCCCATCCCTAATTCCAAGCCTCACTCACATACTGTATAGTTTCCAATAGAAGAGCATCCCCCTTTGTCGAAGATGTGGAGCGCACGAACAAAGAACAAACCTCACTACTGAATAAAATATGTTATGTAAAATGTTTTTTGCAGTGAGTGCAGAAACAACAGTATGTATATTTTTTTTCCACGGTTATTTATTCTTAACAGTGCTCGGCCCGGGGGTGGGGGAGCAGTCGTCCTATCGCCCTCCTCTCCCTGCTGCTGGAGGCTTGGCGCATGCACAGTTCCACAGTCAACAAAGGCACACGAAACTACCGTATGTTACAAAAAGTTTTAAGATGCATTAACACATACCAGTGAAAAGTCCCGAAATGCATGAATCTCGATTTGTGACAGTGGATCACGATTGTGACCAAGATGATATCCTTCAGGGCAGAGTCATCACGGACAGCCGCGACCTGGCATCATATGTTGCAATCAGCACGAAACGGTGGTGAGTCATCGCGAGTCATTATGCACTGTCACCATTATTGTTGCACGGTCCTGCGTGCCATTGTGCATCGTCATTTTCTCTCACTAATCTGTCAGGAATGTGGTGAATCGTCAGAATTTGGTACATGCAGTGATGGCTTTTGCTATGGGCAGTGAGGGCAGTCGCTGCAGGGTGCAATCAGTGAAGGGGCGCGCCGCACACCAGAGGAAAATAGAATGACGTCATCTAAGCTGCGGAGGTGTGGGTGTTCGCTCAGGGTGCCAAAGAAGTCAGGTCCACGACTGGATATACTGTCAATGTGGCTCCACACACATCATCATCTTTCTACCACCACTGCTGAACAGTTTACGTCGCTCCACATCGTTCAGCATCTAGAGGACAGCCAAATTGCTCAGGCTGGCATGTCGCCATGTCACGGACCCTAACGAACAAGAATACATTGCGAATGCTGTCACGCTCTATTACGCATCAGCATGCATCACAACTAATCGACGCGCTCAGTTGCAAATTTCATGAATCCAGGCAATTCTTGATATTGGTGGAAGATGTTTTGGCAGCCAAAAACATGTTCCATGAATATCAGGAATATCACGCACCGACACACCCACTCTAATCAGTTGCATTAACGGATAAAGAATGTTAGGAATGTGCTGGGAATCACAGGAAAACTATATTTGTAACACATTGTGCCTATGTTAAGCATTAACTTGCGCTGACATGCTCCCAGTAGACATGCACCCCGATGCTTGCACTCTCGCACTGCACGTTTATTGGGACGGTATATCTGAGTGTCTTATATGTTATCATGACAAAAACTAATCAGATGCTGCCCAAAAAAAGTTTTTTCATTAGAAATGTCTGCATTAAAATAATCAATCACAAAGATACAAGTATATTCCCTTTCGTCAATGTAACAGCCTATAAGAGAAAGTGCTTCATATTCATCCATGTTGCCAAATCATTTATATGGAGTATAAACATTTAGAACGATGGAAACATAATCAATGGCAATTTTAATTCCAACATACCAATCGAGACCCAATCACAGGGATCACAGAATATCCACTCCAGCAGATATCCCCAGACTCCGATCTGTTGTAGACTCCTGTCCCATGAAAGCTGCTATTAACAGAGTTTTGGTTTCTTGGACGCATACAATGTCTGTGTTTTTCCAACAGTTCATCAACTACATGTCGCACCTTTCCACTACACTTTGTCCCAGCCACAGTCCACGACTCTCAATGAAAAAGTCATTAATATAGTACGGTTTATCTGCTGTGCAGTGAGCCCTGGCACATCTCCGTGCTCCCCACAAGCCTTGGGTTTACATACTTCAGCACTCAGACTCTCAATCTTAGCAAGTAAACAAGAGGCGTCAAAGCTGTTGAAGGACACAGGTCAAGCATGATTCAATATATGGAATACATAAAGCGTGGAATTTTGTCTCTGAGCTCATTTGATATGTCAAGACTATTGACATTATTCATATCTTTTTGTTCCCTTCTGTTTGGTATGAAACCACTGTGTGGATCCAGAACACAGTTCAAGTAAAACTTTCCTGAAGTTTGCAACCCACTCTGATCAAAAATAGTTTGTGGCTTAGTTCATCCTGAATCACTATCGTGAAACTAGAAAGTTTAAAAACTTCTCCTCCACAATGATCTTGTCACCAGAAGTGTAAACCTCTGGCTTTAATCTCTCTGAAGAGATAGGAGAATTATATGTAAAGTTGCAGTAGCTCTGATTTCTTTTGTGATCGGCCTATACTGTACATCACTTATGATGAGACAAAACTATCATGGTGAACCATGTGAGTCTTTATGATTGAACACTTAGCCGGAGGGTCAAAGTTGTTTTCATGCTGCGTGATGACGACACTTGGTTTGCGTTTAGGACGTGAGATGAAATCGCTGCCTTTGTCGGGAGGTGCGGATTGAAATCAACTCTGCACATTGTACCAGCTCAGTCTGAGGCTTCACACACGTCTCAGTGAGTTTCCTCTGAACTTCATGTCCAACAAGCATCTCAACACTTTCATTCATTATACAGTGCCCCATTGTGACGAAGAATTCCAGTCAGTTAACTATAACTTGTACATATTTGAGTAGGCTTTAGTTGTAGTCCAAAGAAATGTATCATGGTTTTTATAAGAAAAGATGGCCTATGTGTGCTGCGGCTGCACAGGCTAGCGACAAAAAGGCACTTCTAAACAATGATCCAATACCGACCAGCAGTAAAGTCGTCAGAGCATTCTATCACTGTGTATGAGGGAGAGGAGATTCCCAGGTCCAAACACTACGGCTTCACTGGAAGAACTCAGACTGCTGCAAATACACGCGGAGACCTGCTTAGCGCTAAGGCTAACCCATGTAGAACACCACTACCATTGATCCTGTTGGCGACAAGAAGCTCAGCATGCAGAAGCTCAGCATGCAGAAGCTCAGCATGCAGAAGCTCAGCATGCAGAAGCTCAGCATGCAGAAGCTCAGCATGCAGAAGCTCAGCATGCAGAAGCTCAAAGTAGCCCACAACGATACTCTGAGGCTGCTGCCCCGACCTCCAAGGTGGCATCGTGCACGTCATTTCTTTGTGTCCTCTAGTGTTCCAACATGTGAGGCACATCTAAGACAGCTGATGTTCAGCTTTATACATCGACTGGACGAGTCCGACAACCACATTGTCTAAGCCCAAGTTCGCCCATTGAAAAGCTTCCGTCAGTCTGCCCCAGGGCAGCTGTGGCTACATATGTAGTTCCACCATCCAGTATGGAGTGAATGAATTATGCAATGTAAAGTGTCTTTGAGTGTCCAGAAAAGCACTATATAAAACCCATGTGTTATATATATATATATATATATATATATATTCCTTTATTTTATAGACATGTACCATTGGAATTAGAAATGTTATAAATGAAACAACTTAAGAGTAAATTGTGACAAAACACAAAACAATGTGATCTGCCCGTGCACAGCGATGGTTCAGACCTAATCTGTCTTTATGCGCCACCTTTTCAAAAGGAGAGAAAAACTCAGATGTCTGAGCAGCAATATGTTGTAAAGCTGTTGGATTTTTAATAGTTGGTAACAGGTGTGTTGAAACAGTGGATCTATAAATCACCAAAAGTCCATCCTCAGTCCTTATTTTATTGTTTCCATGTTTATTTATTACCAATTATTAATTTTATGTATATTTTGTATTTTATTTTGAAATTTGTTTTATTTTGGTCACTTCCTGTTTTGACCAAACTTCCTGTTGTTTTGCTGTGCCCTCCTCAGACACAGTTTTGCCAGATTGGGCTATTTTTAGCGGGAAAAAGTACATTGGGCTGGTGATTCAAATTTGGGCTGCTTTTGTACACATTTGGTAAATTTTTTAATATTGTGCAAACAGCTCTCTTTCTTTAATAAATATATACATAAATAAATAAAGAATTGACAAGAGTTGAATTCAATCGGCATCTGTGTTTATTTTTCCCCAATCGGCATCATTTCATTTGCCAACGTCAGTTCAGCAGACAGCAAAATGTTCTGTAGCCGCGCTAAATTTGAAGCGGGTGGCCTAGCGAGGTTAGCATCGTCATCATGCCAAAGTGGGGAAAATACAAACAATCTAACAGGAAGGAACCTGGACTGAAAATCTGTCCCAGGAGACGACTCTAAAGAGAAAGAAAATAAGAGCTCATCTTAATGATCTGAAAGAACACGGCGCCACAAAACAACACAAGTCCTGCTGTGGGCCGAGTGTGAAATCTTTTGCTGGGCCGACTGGATCTGGTGTAAGACAAGGTACGGTCAAAGACGTTAGGATTGCACCCTACGCTGCCTGCCGTAAACACTAGCGGCTGTGCAGGACTTGTCAGATATCCTCCCAGAGGAAATGGGAGCGTTCAAAATGCAGAGGACAAAGTGAACGGCTGTTATCACATCTGTTCTGCCACTACATTTTAGAAAGGAGTTAAAGGAAGATATTGGTGAGTCTCCATAGTCTCTCTATCTGGACGAAACCACAGATATATCAGCTAACAAGCTCCTCTGCATACTGTTTGTGTGAAGCACCCATCACAGAAACACAACAACATGGGGCATCTTCTCAGTGCTGATGCTCAAGGCATATCAGACGCCATTGTTTCTTTCCTGAGTGATTGTGGCCTTGACACCAAACATATGGTGGGAATGGCTACACACGGTGCAACAGTGACGGTGGAAACAATCCCTCCGTTTCCACACTGCTCAAACAGAAGCTGCCTAGTTTGCAGCTTGTTCGCTGCGTTTGTCACTCTGGATAGAGTGGCTAATAAAGCAATGCAACTTCTTCCAAGCAATCTGCAATATATGATAAGAGAAACCTACAGCTGGTTTGCACATTCAGCAAAATGCCAGAGTGACTATAACAGTGTCTACAAGGCCATCAATGATGGTGGCTGTGCTCTGAAATTAATATCCCCCAGCTCAACCCGTTGGTTGGTGAGCTCAGATTCTATCGACAGAATTGAACTAACCCTAACCCTAACCCTAACCCTAACCCAGGAAGATGCCCTCAAGCTGCACTTCAGTTTGGTTTCATGTGCTGAACCTTGCTACGCAGCCAGGCTTTGGAACGAAATGTACAGTGACAAAACAAACAGTCTGTACGTGTGCTTCCTCCAGCCCGTGTTGATGGAAATCAAAACTGTGAACAATTATTCCAGCTGGAAACGGGAGAGATGCTTGGTGTTTTCAGAGATCTTGACAGGCTGTACATGTCGACATTGAGGAGAGTTGTTGTTTTTTGTTTCTTTCCCCTGGTCCTGTTCGGCAGCTTGGACAAACAATATGATGTGACTGAGAACCTTCTGGAGTCAGAACAGTTTTTACTCTTGAACAGGAAGAGACCTGGAGTCTCCTCCTTTATTAGAAGTTGGCATGGCTGCTGTACAGATCTATATTGAGGAGAGATGTGAAGCCCAGCGTACTCGTGAAGAACGACAGTCATCTCGTGAAACTTGACCTAAAATCCTCCAGCCTCTCCCTCTCACACCACGACCAGGACCTGGACTCCTCATCCCACCAGCAGCTGGAAGCCAGCACAGTAGCGCCGGAGCTGAAGGATAGAATTTCCGCGCACTGTCTTGATTTTCTAAAAGAAGTGCTGATGCAGTATCAAATGCATCTTCCTGCCTCAATGGAACTTTTCTACAAACTGGAGCATTTTTGTCCGAAGCTGGTGATGTCAACGATAAATAGGCCAGGAGTAAAAGACTTTGTCTCCTGCTCGGTGGACACCTTGGAGGACCAGTGGAGAAACTTTGCACCAGCTGGCTTCTCAACCGATCAGGCCATCGATGCCTTTTGGCAGGAAGTTGAGGCATTTCAAGATGCTGGGGGAAGCCAGTGTTTCAAAGATTTAGCACTGGGTGTCATCAGATTGCTCACGCTGCCCTTTTTAAATGGCCACGTTGACAGAGCTCTTTCCCAGGTGACCGTGCTGAAGGATGACACCAGTAATCTCCTGGGATTACGGCTCTTTTCCAGCCTCATGGATGTGCCCTCTGGCCTGAGCAGAAGCCGACTGACGTCCACCGATTTCAACCAGGTTTGATTCCTCCATGTTTTATCCAGCTGCTCTGGCTTCCAGTGGCTGGAAATAGTTCAAGTTCTCAACATTGTTGAAGTTAATGAAAGACGCTGATTCTGATGATATTTATGTCACATTCTCCTCTTTGCACTGGGACTGATTTTGGTAACTGCAGCCCACTTATTCTATGGCATCTGCTCGTTGAATTAAAAACTCATCAGCCGCTGTGTGGCAGGTCGTCTCTCAGCACCACAGGTGTGGAAAGTGGTGAGGGGATAAAAAAGAGGGAGGGAGGGAGGGAGGGAGAGGCGCTCTGTATGTGTGTAATTTACTTTTGTTTTAAATGGTTTTGCATGTCGTCCTCATACAAGTCATTTGTGACATAAATAACAAAATATGCACATGTTCTGGTACAGTTGGCATCCTTACTAAGCAGGGCCTGCTGTTAGGATGCCACGGGCTCATTTAGCAGTTTGTGTCGCCTCTGGTTGATTTACTGCACTCTGGTTGCAATTTGCAAAAACCTCTTTATCATTTATAAGTGGTTATTTGATGCAGATATGAAGCTCTGGGTGTCATGACCTCCACCTCTGGCTCTGCCTAGTGCCAGCATTTTCCCTTCCCCTCCCTCCTTTCCTTTTTCTTAGGTGGGCATGTGCTGCATGCTGGTGAGGTGTGGAGTGTAGTCTGATTACCTGAGTGCACTCACCTGATGCAGGGTGTGGCTACCAATCAATCAATTCACTTCTCTCCCCATAAAACTGGCTTCAGATCAAGACTCGGCGCCGGACCGTAAACTAATGACAGTTAGTTGTGCCCTGCCCTAATCCTGTCTCCCCCCTGCTGCACCAGGCCCCTGCTTGTGACTCCATTCACTGACGCAGCTCAACGGAAGGCTCCCTGTTCACCCTCCATCAGGGTGCAGCACCCGCCCTCCGTCCTGCTTCCTCACCGCCGACCACACCCTCCTACAGCTCCCCGCTTCGTACCAGGCAGTGTGCTCCCTGCAGTCTCTAGCTGGGCCTGAAGATGTACTTTTGAGCATTACCTTTAGTAGGGGTCTGATTCCTGTGTTGTACTTTGGTTCTGGTTTTTTCCCTCTTGGAGTATTTTGTTTAGTTTGGCAGTTTCTTAGTTTGTTCGTGTTTGCTGAGTAGTTCAGTCACCCCTTCCCCTCCTTTTGTTCTCCGTCTTCTTTCTTATCCTTTGTTACAGCTCAGCTATCTTGTTTATTTGGGTGGAGTCCCTTGCCACCTTTTATTTTATTAAAGTACTCCTGAGAGAACTCCTGGTACCGTGTACCAGGAGTGTCCGCACCGGAGTCTCTGAGTGTGAATCATGACACTGGGTGTGTTTTCTTTTGGATGTGTTATGATTTTGCGGGTTTGCAGAGGTGTCTGGCAACTTTGTGGTTTGGGCTGTTTTGTATTGGAATGGGGGGGTTCTAAGATGTGATTGGGCTGGAAACTGTCAATCTGATCTGGCAACACTGGTGAGGCAGCGAGACTCCGCTGAGGAGAGGTAATCTGCTACAGTTGCTCCTGTTCTCAGCTAAAACCTGGTTCAAACATGTATTTTTAAGCTCTTTGACATTATAGAAGCATTACGGGGCTCTGTGTGGATTTGTTAGACATTTGATGAAAGTTAGAGGGTTTTCACATGGTCGACGCTGATCTCCAGTTAAGCCAGGAGAGGAGTACATGCAGAGTCTACGTGTGAAAACCAGAAGTTGCTGTATTGATTTTATTATTTCATTTTGCACAGCTGGCTTCAAATAAATCCGGCTCCAGTTGGAAGACAGCGATGGTCTCCGTCTCATCCCTTTGCACAACACAATGCAGAGAACTATTCCAGTGAGAAGAGTAGAGGGTAGAGCCCCGCCTGGCTACATGTAGACTTAGGACTTTAATTCTTTAAGAGATAACCTCAGTTACACAAGTTTGCATTTTCATTTGACTTTTTTCTATAAGTGTTTTAGTGTTTTGTTCTTAAATCCTGTTAAAATGACTCACTTAAATGAATTACCTTAGTTTATAAAAGTTATTTTTCCCATGTGAAATAATTTTTTCTGTTTTTTTTTTTTTATTGGGTTCTTTGAACAGACCATGTTCAGTCACATCGATATGTTGCAAAACTTTACATCGTTAATTATATAACCACACAGTAGAACTGAAAAACATTCTCATTGTGGCAGCTGAAGAGCAAAAATCTCAAAAGTATAAAATGAGCAGTTATAATGCTCAGTGTATGCCAATGATACAGATTTCTGTAAAATGATGTTATTAAAAAGTCACATTTCAGGGAGCCACTCCCAAACACGCTCTACATCCTCAGTGCTCAGCAGCAGCCTCCTGAAATAAGTTAAGGAACACTGCTGAAGTCCTCAAGGAGAGAAACAAGCTGAGGCAGAGTTTAGTTTCTACGCTTCTCACCTGTGGAGCAAACTTCCCCCGGACACACTCGCTTCCTTTAAATCAGGATTTAAAACATTATCTGCTCAGACTTATTAAACATTAGATCGTACTTCTTTATTTGAAAGATCTTAAAGCAATTAAAAGGTGTAGAAATCTATTCTAGGGGCTGTAAGTCTGGTCTTTGTTTCCTCTGTCCTGTGAATCAATAAAGCCATTATTTATGATTCATTGTCCAAATACAACTCTCACATCCTCCTTTCACTTCACATGTTATGTCACCACTCATCTCATGAAGAGGAACTAGAACTTTAGGGTAAAAATTGACCTGTGCTGGTCATATTCTTAGTTAAACCAAGATGTCTTTTATCAAGATGTTCTTGTCCTCCTCTTCAGTGAAAACGGGACACACAAGCTCAGGGACATAGACCTATATAACTCGGAGTTATATAAAAGTCTAGGAGCAGGGGTCTTCTCCTAAATTTCTATGTGCTCTGTGTCGTCTTCTGCGTTTTTGGTGTATTTGGTGAGTCCCAGCGCCCCTAAGGGCCTGGAATATGTACTACATGTCTTGAAGCCTCGTGTTGAGCCGTGTTCATAGTGACGTGTAGACCGAACTGTTTTGAGAACCTCGGGGAGAAAATAAAATATCATTTTGGCTCGTATGGATGTGGGCTTTATTTGTCCTGCTCTGAGTTCAAACTGGGTTTTAAGTGATGAGCTTAACGTCTGTGGTTTCCTCTGAACTGCTGATGCCCTCTTCACATTTGCACTCATCATCCCACTTCTACTTTCTAAGAACCTTTTTAAAAGGTGGTTTGGAGTCTCGGTTGGTCTCATAGTTTCAGTTGTACTAACACTACTGACACCAATAAACTTGACCTGTGGACTTTCATCAGTGACTTGCCTACATTTACGGATGTAAAAGTTCTTGTTAAAAACACCAAATTATAGTGTATAAGTCTATATATAAAAGCAATAAAATGTAAAATAAATAGATATGCAAGTCTCTTGGTGTGGTTTTCTATGTTTTATTTGTCACCTCACTGGGGGACTTCTTTCTTTCATTGAATGTAAATCACATATTTTCATCAAGGAATTTTGTGTAAATTATTTTGTTTGACACCTTTAAAACAATCTGAAACAAGAGCAAACAGAGATTCCTGACGTCCACCAAAAATGTTTCCGGATCACCTCCAGAATTTTATGGAATCTTGCATGGCCTAATATCTGTCTGTGGTGAACATTCTGACATCACCATGCAGGAGTTTTGAGGGAATCTTGCTAAAAGGCAAACAGACGGACAAAAACTGTATATGCCAATGATTTTATTCCAGCCTTGGCGGGCGTGATCATAAGATGGTGAGCAAACATTGGTCCCAGTGTCTAAAAGCACTGTGAGCATGTTTTCCAAATGTAACACGTTGGTCTCTTGTCTCTAACCTGTCCTGTCCAAGACACGTTTAAGTCCAGGGGTGGTGGACCAGCAGAAGTTGCAAACCAGCCTCACAAAGTATAAATCTTACAAAGAAAACATAATTTACTGTTATTTGTGGTTTAATTACTTGGGTGAACAGTTGGGGGCTCAACAGTGAGGATGAATCTGTAAAGTAAAAGCATGCATGGTGAACTCAGCAGAAAACATGTTTCCTGAGGAGAATCACACTTTGGACAATGTCCACCTGAAAATAAATACTGCTGCAGAGAGGATTTCAGTTCTGTCTGCAGACTTGAATGCCCTTAAAGAGCTCAACTTAAAGAAAATTTACATACTTTTTGGACAAATGACTATATTTTGTAACATTTTTTATGTTATGTAAAAAAAAAAAATAATACTTCTATGAAACAGAACAAAATGGAAACTACATTTTTGGTCTGTGTGTGTGTGTGTGTGGGTGGGTGTGTGTGTGTGGGTGGGTGTGTGTGTGGGGGGGGGTGGTCTGTGTGTGTGTGGGTGTGTGTGTGTGGGGGGGTGGTGTGTGTGTGTGTGTGTGTGTGTGTGTGTGTGTGTGTGTGTGTGTGTGTGTGTGTGTGTGTGTGTGTGTGTGTGTGTGTTGGTTCTCACCGTGGCTGACTGAGTGCAGTTTGACTGTTTTGGGGATCTTTTCCTCGTAGTTTGCTGTGCAGGACTTGCGGCTGATTTTGGACTTGAACAGAGTGTTGACCAGTGTAGATTTCCCCAAACCGCTCTGACCTGGAGACACATTGACAAAGTTCAAGGATTTGAAGCAGGCAAGGAAAAAAAACAATACTATAGGTTGATAATGAACTGGTGAATATCACCCAGACACCAAAAGGTCAAATTGTGAACAAGCAGATCTACGATGTGTATGAGAATTAAAGCAGCTGTCTATCTATAATATATAGTTGTTTGATGTAAGGTTAATTCATAGCGACTATAAATGGTCTTAAAATGACCATTTTGAAAAGTACATCTGCTTTTTTTTAACCAATAGATGTAAAATAAACAAGCTCAACTAATTACTCTGATAGTTACAACAAATGGAAAGAAAAGCAAGTGATGTGATACCAGTTAAGAAGAGGAATAAAGTCCATCAGGTGAAATTGGAGCAATGGATCGTTATTACATTTATCATTATTATTAAAACCTGTCCTGGCCCATACCATCCCTCACAAACAGCGTGGGACCGCGGCTGTAGTCTCCAGAAGGTTACCCCTCACTCCCACCAATAGGGGGACTGGGTATCGGGGCAACAAGGCCCATGTTTGCTGAGGAATTCAGTGTTTATGTTTGTTTATGTTTTGTTCTTGAGGAAATGTTGGCTGTTAGAATTACAATGGAGATGGCAAGAATCATGTCAAAGCATACAAACAATGCAACATGATTGGATGGTGGTGGTGTTGAATATTAATGGCCTGAATAATGTTGAAAGGAGAGAAAAAGCCTTTCCTAATTGAAAAGAGAATATGCTGATTATTTTCCTGCAGGAGACACACTTGACCCAAGAGGAACACACAACGTTTAAAAAGTGTGGTTATAGGAATTCATCTTCTAGTTCTTTTTGATCAAAACCTCAATTGAAACAGTGGTGGGGGATTATAAATTAAATAGAGAGAGACAGACTGACTCGGTTTGTGGGATCCAGGATTTAGACCCGGTACTCATGATAAAAGCTTTAAGCAATGAGCAAATAAAGGTAACACAGCAGGGGGCACGATTACTGAACAGGGCAAGCCGCAGAGTTTTGAAAAACTAAAGAAGAACTTTGGGCTCGGGAAATATGATCACTAACAACACCTACAAGTAAGAGGCTCCTTTTAAAAAGAGCCACAAAACATGTATTTATAGGGCTGGTTCAGAGAGCATACAAGGGGAAGAAATGCAGAGTCATTTCAGCTTTGGACTCTAGTTCACAATGTTCTATGCACTTTCTAAGAAGCACTTTCTTTTTCATCATTACTGTTTAAAAAAAAAAGACAAAAGCCGAAGAGACAATGTACTGTAATATACATGTACTTTATTTCATTTGTAAGTGTTGTATTCTGATGACAGGATCAGTCAGTCAGCAATACTCCTGGTCGCCAAAGAGGAGGTCTCGTATATTGTGTACTCTTTCTAAATAGAGATAATTGCTTTTCAATGTATATTTTTCACTCATGTTTTCTCTGCCTAATGAGCAAAATAGACACTTGTTATTACAGTTTAACTAACCTACCTGCCTTCATATGTAAATTTATAGAGTATTGGACACAGCTATCTCTTCACATTTTACTACTCATATAGGGATTGTGTACCAGTTTATATTATTTAGATGGGATGGAATTAGTACTAATTACCAGTCCATGGTGGGGGTGGTAGTGTGGTGGGATGTGTGTCGACCAGGCAGCTCAGCGTGTGAACATGAGTGAGTGAGTGCGTCCTTCTGAATGAGCCTGTGGAGGGGACAGGTGTGTGTGTACCTGTGACGACAGGGAGAGACAGACACAGCGACCGGGGCAGGTGGCAAGTTTAATGTGTGTATATATATATATATATATATATATATTACAGTGCAGTCAGTTAATAAAGCTCCTGTTCTTTCAGTGCTACTACTAATGTTAACAAGCGTAACCCCGGGAGTAACCCCGGAGGAAAAGCTGCCTTCGGCCCTGGAGAAGACGGATCTCCCCTGTGTCCCCCTACCACGGTGAGATGTGTCCCCCTACCATGGTAAGATGTGTCCCCCTACCACGGTGAGATGTGTCCCTCTACCATGGTAAGATGTGTCCCCCTACCACGGTGAGATGTGTCCCCCTACCACGGTGAGATGTGTCCCCCTACCACGGTAAGATGTGTCCCCCTACCACGGTGAGATGTGTCCCCCTACCACGGTAAGGACATTAAAGCAGGAATGGTTACCACTATGACTCATATGAGAACATTCCATGTTTTTGTATGTAACATGCAGGGTTGGGGAGGAACGGACTACATGTAACGCTGTTACGTAATTAGGATACAAAAACAATTTAACCGTAATCCGTTACAGTACATAAAAAAAAGTGTAATCTTGTTACAGGTATATTAGATAAAAACTGGGATTACTTAGCGGGATTACAATAGAAAATCAGATTGAATAAAGTAGAAATGCAGCTGACACACTGGCACTGCGACACTTCCCGACGCTTTCAGGCAGACTGCAACAACAAGCCCACGCCTGAAGCGAGGCGTTGCCATGGATACTGCCTCAGCTGCTCTGGTCATGGCTGCTCCCGGGGAAAGAAACTGACATCATTTTATTTTGAAGTGAGAGAAGGATCTTAACCTCTCTGGACAGTGAGAATTATGTCTTCCAGCTGTGAAGGTGTGTCAACGTCCAAGGACTCGACATTCAACCTGAAGAAACATCAACAGGTAGGAAACAACCTGCTCACTTTTACTGATACACACCTGGACTCTGTCAAGTAGTTTGATTAGCTCACTAACCTGTCAGTAACCTGCCAATACCATTACTAGTGTGGATGGTAGTCAGCAATTCTCAATACCTTTAGGGGAGCTCATGTTTTAGGTGTTAACTGGGGCTAAACGCACTATAACTTGGTTTTTTAAGTCTGAGAGAGAGAGAGAGAGAGAGAGAGAGAGAGAGAGAGAGAGCTTTAACAGTTCTTTATTTTCTCATTTTCATTTTTTTACACGTTTGATTGCAAAAGAACACTCATAAAAGGCGATGAGAACTTAGTTTAGAAAGAAAATATTTACAATACACACACACACACACACACACACACACACACACACGCGCTAGAAATGCAGCAGCAGTTCTTCATGCTCTATGGCACACAGAACACCACCAACAGTCCAAACAGAAACAAACTCTTTCAAATCCGACACTTGTTTATAGAAGGTGAACTCCACCCTGAGTGGAGCAGCCACCACCTCTGAACATCTGCAGAGGTGGAGGTGAACTCTACCCTGAGTGGAGCAGCCACCACCTCTGAACATCTGCAGAGCATCGTCAGACCCTGCACCTTGGTTTCTGTTGCGCCGTGACAACCAGATGCTCATTGTCTCCTGTCCTATCAGGAAGTTGACCAGGCAGATGTTCCTGCGTTGGGCTGCAGAGTATTTTGGTCCAAATATGAAAAGGGCACTACGGAAGACATGACCTAACTGGTCAACCACTGCTGCAGCAGAGCAAAGAGGGAGGTCAGTCTCCGACAGTGTAGCCAGAGGTGATCCAGGGTTTCCTCGGCTTGGCAGAAGACACACCGACTGTCAGTTTGGGGACTGAGTCGTGCAACATGTCTGTTTGTGGCCACGGCCCCATGTCCCACCCTCCACTGGAGATCCGCAGTGCGTTTCTCTACGGGGGGTTTGTACAGGGACCTCCAGCTGTCTCTGGGTGAGGACCCTGGTGCCAACATCCCAGACCACCGGGACTCCTGGACACCAGTCAGAGACGCACAGTTCATGACCTTCACAGAGATCGTGTAGAGGTCCTTCTTGTTCAGTTCAGAAAACTCAGGGAGTTCTGGTGTTGTGAAGGAGAGAAGAAGTCCATTGTCCACCTCCTACTCCCTGACTTCAGCACTGATGGACAGCTGAGGGACGATGAAGGTTGTGGCTCTTTGGTCCGTTGGTGTTTCCTTCCCCAGAGCCTCCCTGAAGGAACCAGGTAGAGCTCTCATCACCTCCTCCAGCAGTTTCTCCACCAGTCTTTGTGATTTGAGCCCGGTCTCTTGGCTCAACCTGGCTGCAGTCTTCCACCGTCCCACCGTCCTCAGGTCATCCAGTTTGGTCAGGCCAGCTGATGTTAGGGTCCTCTGTATGGTCGGGGAGCGGAGGAGCCTGGCTTGGATCAAGGGGTTATGGAACAGTGGCTCTTCTCTTATGTTGCCAAAGCCCTGGGAAGAGTCTCTCCGGGCAGTGAGAACAGTCCTCCGGGCTCTGTGAGACAGCTGTGGCTGGACCCAGGTCCATCCTCAGCTGTCCCCCTCTGTGAGACAGCTGTGGCTGGACCCAAGTCCACCGAGACAATCGGGCACTGACTCTCTCCGCCAGACCTTCCCAGTTCTTCTTTTAGAAGTGGTTGGTCCCTAGAGAGACGCCCAGACACTTCCCCCCCTCAGTGCTCCACTGCAGCCCAGCAGGTAGAGTTGGCTGCTGGTTGTTCCACTGCTCCAGGAGGAGCCCTTCACACTTGGTCCAGTTCACCTTGGCTGAGGAGAACTTCTCGTATAAGGTGAGTTTGCTTTGCAGGGTCTGGATGCCGGTTCTGTGGGGAATAAAAACTGTGATGTCATCAGCATAAGCTGATAACACAGCAGTTCTCCCACTTCCTGGGATTGGTCGTCCTGGCAGACTGCTCCTGAGCTGAGCAAAGAGGGGCTCAATGGCGATGCTGTACAGCATCCTGGACAGAGGACAGCCCTGCCTGGTCCGTCTCTGAACAGGGACCGGTCGGCTCAGCCCCCCTCCAACTTTCATCAGTACAGTGGCTCCTGTGTAGAGTGATTTAATCCAGGAAATAGACTTCTTCCCAAAACCAAAAGAACAAAGTGTTTTAAATAAATAGAGGTGATGAACTCTATCAAAAGCTTTCTCCTGGTCAATGGAGGACAGTCCTACTTTTAGCCCCTGTGAATGTGAGATGTCAATAATGTCTCTCATCAAGAATATATTGTCCATGATGCTTCGTTCCGGGACGCAGTATGTTTGTCCCACTGTGATGATGGTGTCCAGACAGTCTTTTAGTCTATTGCCGATGCATCTGGCTATGATTTTATAGTCTGTGCAGAGGAGTGAGACGAGCCTCCAGTTCTTCAGGAGGCCCAGATCTCCTTTCTTGGGTAGCAGGGTCAGGACGGCCCTCGTGCAGCTCAAAGACAACAATCTAGTGTCCAAACAGTAGTTCAGGACCTGGAACAGGTCTTCCCCCAGCAGAGTCCAGAAACTGCTGTAGAACTCTGTAGGGAGGCCATCGATCCCAGGAGACTGTCCACAGCTGAGCTGCTGGAGCGCCGTGGACATGTCTTCAAGGGAGAAGCTGGACTCCAGCAAGGCTGAGATGGACTCATCCAGCTGTGGGAGCCCCTCCAGGACCTGGACCATGTTGCCAGGGTCACAGGTCTCTGCGCTGAACAGGTCTGAGTAGAACCTGAAGGCCAGCTTCCTCATGTCAGAAGGGGGTGTTGTTATTACTCCAGGGCTGTTTAAGGTGTCATCATGTTATTGTTCCTGGGTTTTTTCTCTGATTTGAAGAAGCAGCGGGTCGGAGCATCTATTTCTTTAATTGAGGTGATTTGGTTTTTGAGTAAAGCCCCTTTTGCTTTAGTGTGGAGGAAAGTATTTAAAGCTTTCTTCCTGCCAGGTAAGGTTCTATTGCTCTCTGTTCCTTTACTGAGTTCTTCTTCCAATGTACTCATTTCCTTTTCTAGACGATGGAGACAGTCTTTCTGTGTTTGTGTCCTGTGTGCAGTGTACTGCCTGCAGAAAAGGGGAATTTGGGTTTTCCCCCCCCTCCCACCATTTGGCCAAACTCACAAAGTCCAGTTTCCTCTGCCTCCACTGAGTCCAGAAGACGGCAAAGGCCTGACAGAAGGAAGTGTCCTGTGTGAGCTGGACGTTAAAAGTCCAATATGGAGGTGGGTGCGGGCGTGTTTGCAATGAGAGATCTGTGACCAGTAGATGATCAGAAAACCCTATAGGTGTGATGGTGGACTGGACCAGACGGTTATTATGTGTTTTCTTAATGTAAATCCGGTCCAGTCTGGCTGCACTGACTCTGCTGTCTGTGGCCTTCACCCAGGTGTATTGTCTGTCTGTAGGGTGAAGGGTCCTCCAGGCGTCTATCAGGTCATTCTCAGTTAGGGTGGTGGAAAGGGCGGATGCTGATGGTGGGTGTGGTTCCTGTGTGTTCCTGTCAGTCTGGATTGGTGGAGCAGTTCCAGTCTCCTCCTATGATAATAAATGAACTGCTGTTAAGTTGTTTCAGTTCAGTGTTTAGTTTCTGAAAGAGTCGAACACGGTTGGCCCCGGTGTTATGGGCGTAGATGTTAATGAAGGTGAAACTGGTTCCTTTTATTTTTGCCTGCACCACCTGAGCCCTACCTACCCTGCACCACCTGAGCCCTACCCTGCTCCACCTCACAGGATGAAATGTCTGTAGGACACAGGTGAGGTGAGAACAACACCGCGACTCCTGCACTGAAATTAGTGACTGACTGAAGAGGGTTTCTCCTCTCCAGCCCAGGAGACAGTCTGCTTCATTATGAAAGGAGCTGTGTGTCTCCTGGAGGAGGACAAATCTAGTTCTTATCTCTTGTGTCTCCTGGAGGAGGACAAATCTAGTTCTTATCTCTTGTGTCTCCTGTTGGAGGACAAATCTAGTTCTTATCTCTTGTGTCTCCTGTTGGAGGACAAATCTAGTTCTTATCTCTTGTGTCTCCTGGAGGAGGACAAATCTAGTTCTTATCTCTTGTGTCTCCTGGAGGATGAAGACATCAATTGTTTTGTCTTTGCACAGCTCTGATATTAGTGCTCTCCTTTCTCTGTCCCTCCCTCCGTTCACATTCAGAGTAGCAACTCTGAGAGTCTCCATGAGAAGAGAAAGGGAGAGCAGGACAGTGAACCACCACCAGAGAGGAAACAACACCTTCACAATAAGAGTAATTTTTTTACTGTTTTTGGGAGAGGAAGAGTCAGAGGAGAGGGGGAAGAAGAGTCAGAGAACTGGGAGAGGAAGTCGTCGTCTGCTATGTTGTCATCCAGCTGCTGTTCTGGTCACAGGTATCAGGTGTGTGTGTGTGTGTGTGTGTGTGTGTGTGTGTGGGGGGGGGTGTCAGGTTGCTCTGTGTGTGTTACAGTTTCCGTCTGTCCTTTGTCTTCATCAGTGTCTTTGTTTTTCTTGTCTACATTTATTTCTCTGTCGTCCTGGAACTTTCTTTTATTCCTGTTCAGTGGAGAGCTGCTTACAGCCTCCTCCACTTCCTCCACCTCCTCCACCTCCTCCACCTCCTCCACCTCCTGCTCTTCCACCTGCGGCTCCGGAGCCGAATCAGCGCCCAGGGTCGGGGACTCACCGGGGGCACCGGCACCGGGGGCCGGCCACTCCGATCGCGTTTCGCTGGGAGACCCAGCGTCCGTGGCCTCGAGCCCGGGCCGAGGCGCGCCCCACGGCGCCGCTCGCAGCGCAGTCACCGCCGCCGCCGACCGCAGGCTGCTCTCTGTGAGGACATGCCAGACGTTTGTGTCCGACATCCCCGCACTCGAAGCACTTGATGCTTCCCGAGCTGGCGTACACCGTGTAGAACCCGTCACCATATTTAACTTTAAATGACACCTCCAGGGATTGTTCCGGGTCGCTCAGGTACATGAAGGCCTGTCTGCGGAGGGACTGGACGTGTTGCAGTTTATCGTTCTTACAGTTTAATTTTACTTCTCTGAGGCCGCCGGAGAACTTCCTGAAACGGGCCAGTTGGTTCTCCAGCAGCTGGTTGGGAATAAACGGACACAGTGACCCGGGTGGACGGTACGAACAGCGGTGACACCGGTACATACAGATCTTCTAACACGATTCCCTGTTCCACCAGGGAATGAACCATCTTCTCCTCACGGAGAAAAGCCACCACGGCCTTGTTCATTCTAGAGCCATATAAAATGTTAATATGACCCACCACGTCTCCAACGGCCAGGAGAACATCGTCCACAGAGTACCGGGGGTCAGCCACCACCCGAACTCCGTGTTTGAT
This sequence comes from Lipophrys pholis, assembly GCF_963383615.2. Taxonomy (NCBI): domain Eukaryota; kingdom Metazoa; phylum Chordata; class Actinopteri; order Blenniiformes; family Blenniidae; genus Lipophrys; species Lipophrys pholis. The sequence continues at coordinate 24,861,344 of NC_137647.1, read as the reverse complement.
GGAGGGAGGCGGCGAGCCCTCCACCGGGAGGGACACCATCACTCCTCCAACAAAACACCTGATTGCTCACAAACCTTCTCTTTTTTTATTCAAAACGATGAATTAAACTCCTCTTACCTTTACATAGAGAACCCAGGGGGAAGAGAACCAGAGGAAGAGAAACACTGAAGTTTAAACTGCAGAAACACAGTTTTCTCACTCAAACTTTCCCAAGCGCTCCACGCCCGCTCACACACACCCAGCAGAGAGAGAGAGAGAGAGAGAGAGAGAGAGAGAGAGAGAGAGAGAGAGAGAGAGAGAGAGAGAGAGAGAGAGAGAGAGAGAGAGAGAGAGAGAGAGAGAGAGAGAGAGAGAGAGAGAGAGAGAGAGAGAGAGAGAGAGAGAGAGAGAGAGAGAGAGAGAGAGGAGAGAGAGAGAGAGAGAGAGAGAGAGAGAGAGAGAGAGAGAGAGAGAGAGAGAGAGAGAGAGAGAGAGAGAGAGAGAGAGAGAGAGAGAGAGAGAGAGAGAGAGAGAGAGAGAGAGATCAGAATGTCAGCCTCCAGGTTTGTAACCACTGTTACCTACAAACCAAAGTCAATAACTGAGGGGAGCTCAGGCTCTTTTGGATAAACGAATAGAAGAAGGGCTGATTTCTTGTAAGAATATGCAGGATGTTAATACACTGAGAGCCTTCTCTGTTTACCATGTATATACATGTTTTATGTCAATGTGACGGAGCACTCGTGAACGCACCGTCATGCCCGGAGCGGTGCGCCTTTCCTCTCTCCGCTGGCCGCAGAGTGCCGGCGCTGGGGGCACGCGGCGCTGGGGGCACGCGGCGCTGGGGGCACGCGGCGCTGGGGGCACGCGGCGCTGGGGGCACGCGGCGCTGGGGGCGCGCGCACACGGCGCTGTCAATCTTATGGTGGAGATCAACTCCAGAAACTGTTTCCCAGGTCCATGGACATGTTTCCCTGCTGTAGGCAGACGAGGGTGCACACTCTGCCTACACGTCACTCCTACATTCACACACACACCTTCACTCACCCTCCAGAGTAGCGGAGGGCAGCCGGTGGTGACGCGCCGGCAGGGTGACTGGTGAACCCGGGCCGTACCACCAGGCGGGTTAAATGGTTTGGGCCCGGAAGGTTTCAGTCACATGAACAATATTATTATTTATTTTCTTTAAAACGTTATTGCCGGGTGTACTGAGGGGTTAGTGTGGGAGGGCATAATCCTGTCAGTAAGTCATAATATGGATTTAATTATGGAAAACTAGTTATGAGGATTTGGGGTTCAGAATAAAATAATGACCTTTGCTAGCGAAAGGTTACCCCCAGTGGGAGGGGCTAAGTGGATAAAAGGGGCTGCACTGGGCCTGATGGGGGGGTTGGACTCTGGTTAGAGGTGGTGACCAGGACGGATCTGTGGAGTGTCATTTTGGAATCCTGAGGTTGAGGAAGAACTCAGATGTAAATACCTGTGCAGATTTGTATATAGAGTTTTCTTTGCTTTGTTTATTTTCACATTTGGGTATTTTTTGGGTTTTGCACTTTGTAAATATTATGATCCATTGTTTTGGAGAGGCCTGGAAAATAAATAGAAAAACAACAAACACAGCTGACGACTACGCCATCGTTTTTCCCAGTTTGGGAAGGTTGTTGAGAGGACCCCGCGACAGTCTGTTTTAAGAGGGCATATTTTCTGTTTAATAGCCACATAATGTGATTTAGAATCAGGTGGTATTCTGCCCTGATGGTTTTATGGTTTGGAATAACTCTTTTCTACTTTGCTATTCTGCTATTTGAAACACAGCAGGATATCTGTGTTAACGTGTGTTATTATTAACTTAATATTATTCCACTGGGTACTGTGCTGCTCTGTGGTCACGGTGCTGCTCTGTGGTCACGGTGCTGCTCTGTGGTCACGATGCTGCTCTGTGGTCACGATGCTGCTCTGTGGTCACTGTGCTGCTCTGTGGTCACGATGCTGCTCTGTGGTCACTGTGCTGCTCTGTGGTCACGGTGCTGCTCTGTGGTCACGGTGCTGCTCAGTGGTCACTGTGCTGCTCTGTGGTCACTGTGCTGCTCTGTGGTCACGGTGCTGCTCTGTGGTCACTGTGCTGCTCAGTGGTCACGGTGCTGCTCTGTAGTCACGGTGCTGCTCTGTGGTCACGGTGCTGCTCTGTGGTCACGGTGCTGCTCAGTGGTCACTGTGCTGCTCTGTGGTCACTGTGCTGCTCTGTAGTCACGGTGCGGCTCTGTGGTCACTGTGCTGCTCAGTGGTCACGGTGCTGCTCTGTAGTCACGGTGCTGCTCTGTGGTCACGGTGCTGCTCTGTGGTCACGGTGCTGCTCAGTGGTCACTGTGCTGCTCTGTGGTCACTGTGCTGCTCTGTAGTCACGGTGCGGCTCTGTGGTCACGGTGCTGCTCTGTGGTCACTGTGCTGCTCTGTGGTCACGGTGCTGCGCCCAGAGACGCTGCTCCGGTAAGGGAATTTTAAAAAGTAAACAAAACTGCGTTAATTACGTTACATTTTCTTTTAACGAGTTAAATTTAATGAATTAAATGAATGCGTTACTTTTGACAGTACTAATTAACATCCATTTTTGGTTTTAGATTGAAAGTGCTATTTCCTGTGGTGTTACTGTTATCCATCCATCCATCCATCCATCCATCCATCCATCCATCCATCCATCCATCCATCTTCTCCATCTTATCCGTTTCCGGGTGGTGGGGGTGTCAGTCTGAGCACCGTCACCCAGATCACATTGACCCGCAGGAAGGTGGCGCCCGGCGTGGGACATGAACCCTCTACCTTGAGACTGTGAGTGTAATGCTCTACCTACTGAGCTGGACGGGGGACATGAACCCTCTACCTTGAGACTGTGAGTGTAATGCTCTACCTACTGAGCTGGCCGGGGGCCTAGAGCAGTGCAATAAACTATTAAATAATTAAAAATGACCGATCATGCTTATGCATGAGGAAATGCACCTGCCTCCATTCGTTGCTCTCCACAGGAGGAGCTGAGAGAAAGTCTGAAGCACATTCACCCGTCTGTCAAGCCTCCTGCACAAATGTATGAATGCTTCCTCCTCTCTGCACTATGGAGGAGTTCTAGGGCCACTGAAGAAAAAAAAAATTCGGAGGCTGAAAAAAGAAAACCTTCATGCGCTTCAGAAAAAGTCAAAAATCAAAGTCGAGATTGTTTTTTTCCCACAGAGGGATGTCTGTCCGTCCCTCGTCTGTCCGTCCCTCATCGTCTGTCCGTCCCTCATCGTCTGTCCGTCCCTCATCATTTGCTCTTAGATATGAATTCACATTAAATCACTTAATTGTGACTATATCGGGTTGCTGACTGCTGATGGACGTGATTTTACACTGGATTTCCTTGATTAATAAGAACATTTAAATAAGCAGCCGGGATCCGTGTCTTTGTCCTTCGTACTGGACGAACTTCCAGGACGGAACAAGACAGCAGCTGCTCTGTCTCTTCTGGTCCTGATACTGATGAGAACTGTGTTCCTCTACAGAACCAGGCAGCAGGCTGCTCTGTCTCTTCTGGTCCTCATACTGATGAAAACTGTGTTGCTCTACAGAACCAGACGGCAGCTGCTCTGTCTCTTCTGGTCCTGATTCTGATGATAACTGACTGTTTATGAGCTCCATTCTGTCCTGAAGCATCTTCTCATCGCTTCATTAAAGCTCCTGCGAGGCATTAGGAGGAAGCAGTCACACCGCTGGCAGGGGGACGCACTTTATTTTCCACCATGAAAAAAAAATTAATCTCGACTTTGATTTTCGACTTTTTCTCGAGTGCATGAAGGTTGTTTTGTTTTTAGCCTCCACATTGTTTTCTTCTTCAGCGGCCCTAAAACTCTTCCGTACTACAGAATGTCCATGATGGCATCGGCCTGCATCTACTACCTCTTATCTCCAGCACATGCTCCCTCAGGTGTCACATCACTCGTCTTTTGCTTTCCTCAACATTCATGCAGCTTCGTAAAGAAGAAGCTGGAAAATGTAGTTCAGGTAGATTCAGAAGTTGTTTCACGTGACTCTACTAGGAAGACTCTCAAGAAAGTAGTCAATACGTACTGTATGTATGTTTCATTAGTGCCTGGGACAACACAACTTGTGTTATTTAGTTCTATTGAACAACCATTTGAAAAGCCTTTTCATTTGAATGTGTTGGTGTTTCTACCCCAGTTAATGCTCAGGGACCCTCTCTGCATGTTTCTGTGCATGAGAGTGACGTCCATATTTCTGTTTTCAGTCAAACGACACGGGAAGTGCGTTTCTGTTGCCGGAAAGAGTACACACTTTCACAACCACTTCCTCTTTACAGAATCACACTTCCTCTTTCAGTATGAAAATCAAAATGAGGAATAAGTACGAAGCCTGTTTCTCAAACCCTCTGAAAGATTCACACATCAGCAGAGCAAGTAGAGCTGCGACGGTGGACACAGCAGTGGAGCTCCATGTCTCTGCTCAGCATCATAATAGTGAGGCGTTGAGCTCTGAACACGTCTCTAAAACACATCAAATAATACAAACTTCATCCAACTCAAAGGCCAAAGACCACTGGGGACTTGATAGGTCCCACAGGGGAATTCTAACACAGATAATTAATAAATCTATTGAGGAGAGTGTTCCCTGGTGTCTTCAGAACCGCAGTCATAACCCCAAATCTGGAAGCAGAAATGAAATAAGCGACTCCAGGCCAATCAGTAGATTGTCTCGGTACATCTATGGTACATCTGGACCAAACCCTGAGCTTCACAAAGCACATTAAAAAAAAAAAAATATATATATATAATATCTCTTCATTTAGACACATCAGGAATAGTCTGACCATGGAGGCATCTTTCACATACTGTAATGCCACCATCACTCTCCACACCACTGATTGTTTGTCCTGCTGGTCTCCGGCCAATGAGACACTTCAACCACTCAGATCTCTGGAATCAACCACTGAAGGTCCTGGACAGAAAACTTCTTAGCAGATAAAAAAATACTCAGTTTTGACAATCTCATCGTATATACTAATTTAAAAACCATCTTCAAAATTGTTAACAATACTGCTCCACCGCCACTGAAATGTTTTTATCAAACTTTACTCTGAACAAACCACGGGAGCGTCCTGCTCCAGCTTACAGAAACTGTTCCTCCACCTTTGCACAAACAGTCGTTTCATTTAAAACCATCAAACTGTAAAAAACTCCTAAAGAAATCCCATAATGGAAAGCCAGCTGTGTCGGCATTAGTCTGTTTTAATTGTCCACTGTATTGTTGTAGTATTTTGTATGTATTTTATGAATTCTGGTGTTGAATCTTAATGGTTATTGTTGACGTTAATAATATAGTTACTGATTTTACTGTAGTTTATATTTATAATGTGTATTATAATGAGTTCCTGCTCATTGTATTTTCTGTATAATGTGTTCCATAAGATTTTTAATATCTGTAGGACTTTTGATGAAGGCAGGTGTTACATGTTAATGGTTACTGCGAATGTTATAACTTTTTACTTTATGTTATATTTGTAAATATGCAATATTATGTTGTGTGCCTTCCCGGGGAAACTAGCAACGGCTAAAATCTGGTACGACGCATCTTTTCTCCACGATCAATGTTTTTGTACAAGGTCCCTGAAAAATAAACTAAATAAATAAACTATGCGCTCAACCAAGTGCCTTTTCTAGTTCCCATGTATTTGTGTGTGCGTTTGTATTGGGGACTCACCAACCACCATGATGTTGAAATGGAACCCATCCTTCATGGTCTTGCTTCTCATCTGGTCTAGAACCGCCTCAATGCCCACGTAACCGAACAAGTCGGACCCCCGGACAAAGCTGACCTGCAGGCCTGGCACCAACGGGCAAACGTCCACCTTCATTTCTGCCTCCATCTCACGCGTTTTCTTTATCTGTTTTATCTCCTCCATCCTGTATTCATTCTCTTTGTCCTCCACAGAAGGTATTTCGCTCTTCACCGGGTCTTCTGGGTCATCTGCCATGGTTATCCTCATCTCCTCGCCGCTCTCCGCCATCGAGGCCAACCGGTCTGTCTCCGACTCTCCAGCAGATTCTGAGGGAATACGAACAGTTCAAACATTTCCCTTTGAGATGAAACTGAAGCAGAAGTTTGTGTCATGAAGGTGCTGATCTGAAAAAACAGAGACCTGCAGAAGCAGCAGACAACCAGACAAAGTTCTGGGGCCTCATTTATAAAGCTGGCTTCCGCACAAAACGGGTCCTGAAAGATGCGTACGCCACTTCCCAAAGTCCCGTTCAGGAGAATGTTCGTACCGCTACGCAAACTTTGAACCTTGAGCAGCACATTTTGGAGACGGGGAACCTGCAGCGCTGATTGTGAACTGGTGGAGAATTGAAGCCAGATTCATCTCATACGTTTAATATCTTCAAATATCAGACTTATAGATCCACGTAATCATAAACAACCAAGCTGCAGAGTTCTGGATGATTCTTTAGTGGAACATTACTGCTGACTCAGCAGCACGATGTTGATATGTCAAACTTTCATCTTCAAACTATACAGAGCAGTGGATAGAACTGATAGATATTTACACACTTTATCACAATTAATAATCAGTCTCATTAAAGTAAACACATAAATAGTGCGGTGACAGCCGTGAGTAAAGCTGCAGTGATGCGCCGCTGTTTTATTAGGATTTACAGTTATAAGGTACAAATATACCAAACTGTATGTAAACGGGAACAAAGTGAGTCTCTGGGAAAGTCTCATGATTTACCAATAGTTCCATGTAAAATAAAGAAATTATAGATTTCATATTGCTTTTTTTTATCATCATACATATGTGATACGTAATACAGTTTAGTATATTTTTACGTTATGGCTGTAAATCCTGATAATCCAGTAACATGGAGAAGCTCATTAAAAAGGTGTCAGTCCATACAAAAAGAGTTGACGAGCTGGAAAATTGTTCTCGTAGAGCTAACCTCCGTTTTCTTAACGTGGTAGAATAGGAAAGCATTATTGCTTTTCTTGAGAGTTGGTTGCCTGAGGCAGGAATGGTTCCCTCACCTCCAGTAGGGGTGGGCAGAATAAACAGTATACGGTATAAACAATATTACTTTGGCCCACGGTAGAGCTTTTGACCATACCGGCTTACTGCGATAGCACATGTTGATGATGTCATCATCAACATGTGCTATCGCAGTGAGCCGGTTCCAAGCTGCTTGACAGCCCTAAGTGATGCAGTTACATGGTACATAGTACATGGTACATGCTACATGCTAACAGGCTTCAGGGCTCACACAGGCTACAAGGCTACATGCTGCACATGATAAAATGACCGATACAGTCAGTGGTGAGTTGGAGCGTGTGTGCATAGCACACGACAGTGTGTAAATAGATGCCACACTTAGCCCTGTCGCAGATTTCTCCTTCTGGAGAATGAATTGGCCTTTACACGGGAGGAGGAGGAGGAGGAGGAGGAGGAGGAGGTGCTTGTAAAGAAGAAGACTGGTGCACCGTCGGGCATATGGACCTGGTTTTTGGGTTAAAGGGTTGAATGCTGAGCAGAGAAACATAATCTACATATTTTTTTTATAATCTCTGAATGAAGCACGTTTTGGAATATGAGAAAGTACAAATCAGCACCCTCAACAAATGCTCAATCCAGTGAAAAAAGAAAAACGGTGCCGCTACACACCATAGACTAATTAGGGACCAAGCAGAAACCTCGAGGCCTGGGCCTGGAGGCCAGAACCCTATTGTTTTTGTAATGTTTCTTCTTTAGAGACCGAGCACGTAGGTACAGGTCTTGTGCTTTGAATGAGAAGTTCTGATAAAGACGTTCTAGAGAAAGTAGTGGCCAAACAACTCCAGGATTATCTGCAGGAGAATAATCTGTTAGAGGACCTTCAGTCCAGCTTCAGAATGAACCACAGTACAGAGACTGCACTGCTAAAAGTTACTAATGACCTTCTAATGGCCTCAGATAGAGCTCTTCTATCTGCTTTACTTCTTCTGGACCTTAGTACTGCATTTGATACTGTCCATCATAATATACTCTTAAGGAGATTAGAAGATGCCGTCGGCATTAAAAACTTAGCCTTAAACTGGTTTAAATCATATTTATCTGACCGCTTTCAATTTGTTCATGTAAATAACAAATCTTCAATACATGAAGGGGTCCTGTGTGGAGTACCACAAGGCTCCGTCCTCGGACCCATATTGTTTAATCTCTAGATGTTACCACTCGGAAATATTAGTAGGAAACACAACATTAACTTTCATTGTTATGCAGATGATACTCAGCTCTATTTATCAGTTAAAGCCAATCAGGCCGACCAACTTGTTAAACTAGAGTCCTGCCTCAGGGACGTTAAGTCCTGGATGTCTATCAACTTCTTAATGCTCAACACATCCAAGACTGAGGTTCTAATCCTAGGTCCTAAAAAGCTCAGGGATTACTTTTCAGATAGTCTGATTACCTTAGATAATATTACCTTAACCTCTAACAGTGATATTAGGAACGTGGGTGTTATTTCTGATCAGGATCTGTCCTTTATGTCCCATGTTAAACATGTCTCCAGGACAGCCTTCTTCCATCTAAGGAATATTGCAAAAATGAGAAACTTCTTGTCCTTCAAAGATGCAGAACAAATGCTTCCTGCCTTTGTGACTTCAAGATGAGATGATTGTAACTCCCTAATGTCAGGATGTCCAAACTCCTCTGTTAGGATCTTCCAGCTAGAGCAGAACGCTGCTGCAGGTTTACTAACCAGAACTGGAAGAAGAGAGCACATCTCCCCAGTCTTAGCATCCTTACACTGGCTTCACATCAAATCTAGAATAGAATTCAAGATCCTTCTGATCACATCTAAAACTCTTCATCACCAGGCTCCGTCCTATATGGAGAAACTTCTAGAAGGGTCTCACCCTCCACGAGCCCTTGGCTCTGAGGATGCAGGACTGTTGGTAATCCCTAAAGTCCTTCAAAGTAAAAGAGGAGGCAGGAGTTTCAGCCATATGGCTCCTTTACTCTGGAATCAACTAGCAGCCTCGGTCCGAAGGGCCCACACCATTAGTTTATTTAAGAGGAGACTAAAAAGCTTCCTCTTTGATAGAGCTTCTCATTAGGAATAAACTAGGAGCACTAAGTTGAGCTGCTCTAGGCCTAGACTGCTGAGGGGATTTCCTCTCTCCTGAAGGAATGTTTGCTGCTGGATACACTATGGCAGGGGTGTCCAACCTCGGTCCTCTAGGGCCCCTGTCCTGCATGTTTTAGCTCCTCCCAGTTGCAGCACCCCTGATTGTAATGAGGGGCTCGTCATTGGGCTTTTTCACAACCTTGGTGATGACATCATCATTAGATTTAGGTCTGCTGAAGCAGGGAGGAACTAAAACATGCAGGACAGGGGTCCTCAAGGACCGGAGTTGGAGACCCCTAACTCCTGGGGGAGTTGGAGGATTGTGTGTCTGTCCATTCTTTCCATTGAGGACGTGGAAGACGTCTACATAATTGGAATTATGATAACAGGTATGCTGCTGATTGGAGCTGGCAGTTTTCTGGTCAATCGCAAAGTTCAGATTACGTTGGCAGCTGTTCTGGGAAGGCTGCCAGGCATTACTGAGATTGTGCAGAGCTCTTAACACTCAGACTGAAGTGATAAACCAACTCAAAAGTAAGAAGGATGTGACTTTTGAACGTCTACGTGGGATGGAATCCAACTTGGAGAAGTTGACAGCTCGCCTTGAAAGCTAAAGGGCCACCATATTGGATATACTGCGGAGAGACCGGGGACTCAAGGCCGAGAGAAGTTGTGCTTAGACCTGACCGAAAACAATTGTTACCGACATTGAGTCCCTGTCGTCCAAGGCTGGTTTATCTCTCTGCTTCTCCAGGATGTTTGTGCAGAGCCCCCCGTAGCGGCAGCAGGAGGGCCGAGCGATGCGCCATGCGGCTGCACGCACTCCCCCAAGCAGCTGGCTACACCCACAAGCAGCTGGCTACACCCCCAAGCAGCTGGCTACACCCACAGGCAGCTGGCTACACCCCCAAGCAGCTGGCTACACCCCCAAGCAGCTGGCTACAGCCACAAGCAGCTGGCTATGCCCCCAAGCAGCTGGCTATGCCCCCAAGCAGCTGGCTACACCCCCAAGCAGCTGGCTACACCCACAAGCAGCTGGCTACACCCCCAAGCAGCTGGCTACACCCACAGGCAGCTGGCTACACCCCCAAGCAGCTGGCTACACCCCCAAGCAGCTGGCTATGCCCCCAAGCAGCTGGCTACAGCCACAAGCAGCTGGCTACACCCCCAAGCAGCTGGCTACACCCCCAAGCAGCTGGCTCCACAAGCTGGCTACACCCCCACCCCATTTGTGCTATGTCCTCGAATTTTGTTCAAAAAACTGCCAAAAGAAATTTTGTTGTTCCTGTACAATGACAATAAAGAAACTATGAACTATAAACTATGAACCTCTAAGTCAAGAGTCATCATCATGAAGTTTTTAAACTTCCAAGACTAGATTCGGGTGCTTCGCGCTGCCAGGTCCAAAGACAGGATAATCTACTTTGGCCAAGCAGTCATGTTTTTTTCCAACATATCTGTGGAGCTGTACGGACATAGGAGGCGTTTCAACCAGTGAAACAACAGCTGAGATCCCTGAATGTTTGTTATGGAATGGTTTATCCTGCAAAGCTGCCTCTGACCATTGATGGACAGGTATGACAGTTTGAGCTTGCGGAGGACGCTGAGAGGTTTGTCCAGGCCAGGAGACAGGAGACACAGACTGAGGATCGACTTCATCATCTCAGAGGGGAAAGACATGTTTTCTCTCTTTCTCTATTTTAAGGTCTGCTGTTCCCTCCACGTTACAAACAGATAACATTCTATTCACCTGATTGTTGTTTGCACTGTTCTGAACAGGCTGTTTTTCATTCTTTATGTATTTCAATACAAATTCTTTAAGTGTCGAGGTTTTGCCAGGTGACTCATTTTCCCATTTTTCTTGTTTTGGTCCGAGTTACTTTTAGTGTAATGTAGCTTAGTTTAGTTTTATCTTCTCTCTTGCATGCATGGAATCAGTTGATGCACGTTACTGCACCCATGTGTAGGGCGGAGGAGGGGGAAGTGAAAGTGGTGTTCGGGTTGGCTTTCAAGGGCTTAAGTTTTTCTCAGTTTGTTTGTGTTTGTATGGTTGTTTTGATTTCAAGCATCATTGGCATACTTCTCAGCACACAAGTATAACGGTGTTCAAACAGGGATACAGTATATCTCTCTACAGAATAGATTTAGACATCTGTCCAATTTAATACAGGGTTGAAATGTTTTCGGATAAGAAAATAAAACTCACCCCCCAGAATGTAAAACTCACCAAATTAAAACAGGTTATATGCTCAAGCAGCTTGGTATATCTATTGTATTTATCCAAGAGGGCCATTTACTTCGGGATGAATTACTGAAAGTACTAAGGAAATTGCACGGCCAAGTACTGGCATCATGTTTTTCCATCACATTCAAGAGGGGTCATGATCCTCATGGATCCACAAGTCTGTTCCATTTACAGTAAAAAATATATATATATATTTCAGAGAAGATATCTCATAGTACAGGGGACTGTATTTAAAGAGAGTATTAATCTAAATAACATAAATGATCCAAATGTTGACAAGCCCAAATGTTCTGAGAACGTATTATTATTGATTGCTTCTCTACCGGGTCAAATTATGATGGCAGGTGATTTAAACTGCACATCAGAACCTCTCCTAGACCGTCCATCAGAAATAGACAGGCCATATACTCATAGTAGAAAGAAACTTCAACAGTTCATTCAGGACTTACGTCTACAGTATGTGACCCTTGGAGAATTTGAAATCCAACAAAAAAAGAATATTCTTGTTACTCGCCTTCTTTTAAATCCTACTCTTGGATCGTCTACTTTTTGATTCCCGTTGCTTTACTTCCTAATAAAGCTCGCTGTAACTATGATAGCAGTGTTTTGTCAGACCATTGCCCTACTTCATTACTTTACTGCAGACATGGGACCAGGTCACACATGTGAAAGTCTCAAGTCTTTAACCTTCAAGTCCCAAGTCATTTTCTATTGGTCAAGTTAAGTCAAAGTCAAGACACTTTGTTTTCATGTACTGTTTTAACATTCATTTATTCCATTAAAGTATACCTACTTACTTTGATAAGTTTTAAAACCACATTTATGTCATGATCTGTATTTAAGCAATATTAGTGTTTTTAGCTTGTAACTACTACATTTCTGAACCAGTACTTCATGTCGTCCATCTCAGACAGTACTCAATGGACTGAAGAAATCAGGTCACAGTTTTAACCACATTTTCAAAGTTTACTTTTTCAGCTCTTAATTCGATTTTCACTGCAGGAGGAACTGAAAGCCTGTGAATCTATCAGGAACTGCAGGGTTGGTTTTACATTTGACATTATCAGACTGGTATCAGCAGAATCTCTCCGTCAGATCTGCTGCCGCTGCTCAGTACGAAGGGATTATTGGTGAAACAGCTTTGAGCAGCTGTAACTGTGGAAGTTGTGGTTGTGAACAGTGAGTTGTGTGTATCAGTAAATCTGAGGTCACATACTTGATGAGTTGTGTACTTGTAGATGATCATTCTCCCCAAAAACACATTGACAGATTCTAAATTACAGGTGCACAAATCCTATTTCACAAGTCACAGATTAAAAAACTGCCACACTCACATCGTTGCTCCGACTGTCGCGGTTTATTTGGTGGAAAATGTATTTGTGCTCCTGAATCAAACAATGTAAAGTTGTGGACAAAATCTGAATATGAGTAACCCTCAGTGTGAACTTGTGCAATAAATGTTCAACGTATGTCAAATGATTTTCACAAAAGTATTTGTGTTCTCTTAAAACACCTTGAAAAACTTCTGTATAACCATCCAGGGTGTAGAACTATGTCACAAATTATGTGTGGAGATTAAACAATTATCAAACTTAATACATTTGTAAAACTATATGAAGAGTTGATTCTGGCAAGGAACATGGTTTAGTCCGGACAATGAGGGTTTGTGGGCTCATGGTGTCACATTGTTTGATGTGCTGTAATCTGTTGTACTAAATTGTCACTGTGGATATTTGGGTGTAGGGGTATAGATGTTATATTAAGAAAAAAGTATTGTGTGACGAAAATATAATGACAAAGATGTAAAGGGGTAGGATTAAATAAGTGTTTACGTATTCCTACCACCTTTGGAACATGAAAAGTCAGACTGGCACATCTGATAAAACAGAGTTCTCACTAAAATTCTGCTTTATTCATTTGGACTTTTTTTCTCCTTTTTTAATTTTTTTTACTTTGTTTCTTTTTGTTTCCTGTTTTGTACGTCCTCTAAATAAAGATTTATTCATTCATTTATTCAAGAATTGATTTGTAGACAATTTAAGGGGGACTGGATTCATGAGAAAACCAGGAGAAGTCATTTCTCCACCAACACTGAACATTTAATGTGTTCGAGAAAGAGTAGAAAGAGTTTGTGGCATCAGGTTCACCACAGTGTGCATCTATAGTTGTGAGTGACATACTGATCAGATCACATCATGACCAATCAAGGGGGAACGTTCACAGATTTTGCTTGACATGCAGCATATGAATGCTAAAGACCGGTGGCATGCTTTGTTTCTCATGGACACACAGCTTTTCTTTCCAGAACTGAAGTGAGTGAAGTCTATCCCCTCTCACTGGTGTGTGAGTGCATGTGTGTGTTCTAAGAAGATTGGATTGTGCAGACAGCTCCAGGCCGTGTTACAAATTCTCTTTGATACAACGACATAAAACATGTTTAATTTGAGAGTGTCTGAGTGACGGGAGCTGGAAGCACGAGTAACGTAAAGGCTTTATGTTCAGACACCCACACAGATTGGTGTTAGTCTACATAGGTTAATCAGCTAGAAATATCCCGCTTGTACAACTACTGGCACAGAACTAATCCTGCTCAGTCAGGATAGACAAGGACAGGCTGACTGAAGACTTTTTCACGATGACGAAGTGCACCTGGAACAGTTCCTTTCCTAACCTGCTGTTTGTGGCCGAATGCTGAGGAAATGACTCCAGGCCAATGAAAGCAGTACAATCCAACTGGTGTGTTTTACTTTCACACTGCGCATTAGAGCTCAGACAAGCTACCTGGACAATGTCACGCAATGAAAGCAGCTGCTGGTTCGGGGGCCCCGTCCCCTGAAATGAACACTGACCAGAGAGGAAGAAGAGTATGATGAAGCAGAAACCTGCAAGCAACCTGACTTATAGCCTCCACTACTCCTTCCTCTCTACTCCGCGGCTGCCCATCACATATTCCCAAACTTTTTTTTACATCTGCGTCTTCGGGTTCGCACTGTTAGATTTGTTTGTTTACTTCAGAAATGCACTGCTCTACACATCCCGTCCTCTGGCTTTGTCTGCTGGACAGTCCCTGATGCATTCACACTGCCTGGGGGTTGGACCTCAGTGCACTTGCAAGTCAAAGTGGCATTTTTTGTCAGTTCTGCTACACATTTTCACACACATGGCGAACCGAAATAGCATTTCCCTCACACATTAAAAACTCTTTTTTTTTTTTTAATTACGCACCCTAAAATATACAGGCTAGAATATAATAATGTAGGAGTGAAAAGGTGAAGATCTGAAGTCGACTTAAACACAACAGAGAGGACAAACAGTTCAATTCAACGTTATTTGTAAAGCACCAAACACAACACTGTCATTTCTAGGAGCTTTTAACAGAGAAATGAGCAGTAGATTTATTTGTGTCTGTGGAAAGAAAAACTCCTCTAACAGGAAGAAACCAGAGTCAGAGGTGGAGGCTTTCTGAGGACTGGTTTGGGGGGGGGGGGGGGGGGGTGGAGGAGAGGAAGGGACAGGATAGACAGAGAGATAGATTGGGGGGAGATACAAACCTTGGAAACCCATCCTGGTTCGGGTAGGGGAGGTAGAGAGAGAGGTGGAGAGAGAGGGAGAGAGGTAGAGAGAGAGGTAGAGAGAGGTAGAGAGAGAGGTAGAGAGAGGTAGAGAGAGAGGGAGAGAGGTAGAGAGAGAGGGAGAGAGAGAGGTAGAGAGAGAGGTAGAGAGAGGGAGAGAGAGGGAGAGAGAGGTAGATTGGGGGGGAGATACAGTTCTCTGTAAACCAAGACCCACGTTTTCAAGTGGACCAGAGGTCACTTCTTTGGTCCGGCTGAAGGCGCTCACACACTGCAGATAAAAGGTTACAATTGTGGGAGAGTGATTAGTGAACTCTGTGGTTGGGGCTCTAATCAGTCGCCATAACAACCCAGTGGACGGTTCATGGACGGCCGAGGTGGTGGTGCTAAACCTGCATCAATATCAGACGGTGATATTCTGATATTTGGAAAAATGGTGGCTGCTGCTACGACCTGAAGGTTTCATTTCCATGGAGTTTGTTTTGTTGGAAAATGAAACACCACAACAGTAGAGGCTACCATAAAATGTGCATAGATGCTAATAGAGGCGAACAAATGATTACTTCCAGCCTGCTCTGCTACATCACCCTCCAGGATAGCCTCTCTCTCTCCGAGCCACCACTGCCTCCATAGTCTCCTTCTTATCCTTTTTGGGGGATTTCTCCCCAAACACATAAATGCCACAATGCTGAGGCACAGAGCATGTTTATGTATAAGACGTGATCATCCATCCATCCATCCATCCATCCATCCATCCATCCATCCATCCATCCATCCATCCATCCATCCATCCATCCATCCATCCATCCATCTCCTCCCTCTGATCCGTTTCTGGGTGGTGGGGGTGTCAGTCTGAGCACCGTCACCCAGATCACATTGCACCATTAAGAACCTTCCTGCAGGTGGTGAGCCCACAGGAAGGTGGAGAGTCCACAGGAAGGTGGAGAGCCCACAGGAAGGTGGAGAGCCCACAGGAAGGTGGAGAGTCCACAGGAAGGTGGCGCCCGGCGGGGGACATGAACCCTAATAAACTACACACACTAAAAAGCAGAAAAGACAGTGAGTGCAGATGAGACTTTCTGCAGAACTCCATTCAAAGGTAGAGCATTTCTGCTGTTAAAGCTGCTCCGGATTTGGGGATAAAGAGAGAATAAAGGATTGCATAGACAGATAGTGGGGAGGGATTCAAACCCTGGTTCGGGTAGGGCGTCTGGATTCAATGATTTTCAATAAAGCTCTGGTCCCACCGCCCTTTTTGTGCCGGGACAGGGCGGGGTAGGACGGGTTTTCGTGTGGTCCCACCGAAAAAGTTGTGGACGGTACGGAAAAAAACAACCACCAGCTATAATTTCTACGTAACTACACTGAGGAAGGGTTCTGATAAAGAGGATCAACATGACCCCACCTCTGGCTCTGCCTTGTGGCAGCAAGTTTCCCTTCCCCCTCCCTCCTTTCCTTTTTCCTAGGTGGGCGTGTGCTGCAGTTATCTGATTACCTGAGTGCACCCACAGGGTGGAGGCAGGGTGTGGCTCCACCAAACATTCACCTCTCTCACCCATAAAGCTGGCTTCAGATCTAGACTCGGTGCCGGACTGTAAACTATCGACAGTTAGTTGAACCTTGCTCTGCCTTGCTCTGCCTTGCTCTGCATTAATCCTGTCTTCCCCCTGCTGCAGTTCTGGACCAACCCTGCAGCACCAAGCCCCGGCTTGTGACTCCATTCAATGGCACTGCTCAAGGGCTTCAGGTCAGCGGCTTCAGCTCAGCGGAGGTGTAGCCCAGGTAGAAAAACACACCATTAAGTTTTGATCAATAAAAGAAGAGAGTATTTATTTTGATTTGGTTTCATTTATATACACCAGCAAGGTTTGAATGTCCTACTGCACTTGAATGCATCACTCAGTTCACAGCCAATTAAGGGCTACTAAGCCACGCTCAGCCAGTCAGCTGAGAGGTGAAGCTGAGAGGTGAAGCTGGGAGGTGAAGCTCGGAGGTGAAGCTGGGAGGTGAAGCTGAGAGGTGAAGCTGGGAGGTGAAGCTGGGAGGTGAAGCTGGGAGGTGAAGCTGAGAGGTGAAGCTCGGAGGTGAAGCTGAGAGGTGAAGCTGAGAGGTGAAGCTGGGAGGTGAAGCTCGGAGGTGAAGCTGAGAGGTGAAGCTGAGAGGTGAAGCTGAGAGGTGAAGCTGGGAGGTGAAGCTGGGAGGTGAAGCTCATGTGTGAAACGTAGGTAAGAAGAGTCAATATGGGAAAATGCTAACATCATCGTCCATGCTAAAGTTAGCTCTGTAGGCTAAACTCCCGCGCCTTCCTCACTGCTGGAAGCCGCGGTGAGTCCCGACAACGTGCTCCGTTTAGAGAGACAGATCCACGGTCAGGTTGTTTGAATGGACGAGAAAGTCCAAAGACCAGGACGAGATCCCGGGTGAGACTGATGGCGAGCTCGGAACCTTGAAGAAAGGACATCAACAAGGAGAAATACACGTTCACACTCACACTCACACTCACACACACACACACACACACACACACACACACACACACACACACACACACACACACACACACACACACACACACACACACAAGAACCTTTAAAACAGGTGCACCTGCAGCGACCTTCAGTTCTTAAACTGAATTCCAGAAGGCTCTCTGATCGCCCTCCATCAGGCCCTCCGTCCAGCTTCCTCACCGCCGACCACGCCCTTCTACATTTACCCACCTCATACCAGGCAGTGTGCTCACTTCAGTCTCTCGCTGGGTCCTAATAGTTGCTTTAGAGCGTGGTAGTGTTTCTGTGTTTGTACTCGTCCTAGAGATCAGTTTAGATTGTGTCCTGTCTTGGAGTTCTTTGCTTAGATCAGCAGTTTCTTTGATTGTTAGCGTTTACTAGTAGTACAGTCACATCTCCCCCTCCTTTCCTTCTCCGTCCTCTTACTTATCCACTTTGTTACAGTTCCACTATTTTGTTTATTGGTTTGAGTCCCTTGCCACTTTATTTATTAATAAAGTACACTGAGAGAACTCCTGGTTATCGTGTCTCTGTCCACACCTGAGTCTCCGAGTGAGAATCGTGACACGCAGCCGTCTGCAGATTGGTAGTGATGATCGTCACTCTGGACGTGCCCGTGATATTTAAATATCTTATCAGCCGTCAACCCTCCCATTGTTGTTTACATACGCTACTTTGTGCTCACGGGTTGTTTTGTTAACTCGGTTTATTGAAATGTCTGCACACGACACAACATCGCGGTCCTCCAACGAGGTGCAGACACTCCTCTCGGTAACAGGAGGAGGAGCTTCAGCAGGAGCTGGACGCTGCTGTTCACAATGAGAAAGTTTGAGCTATGTCACAGAGGAGGAGGCTCAAGGCTGTACTCGGACGGCCGCTTCCGTGTTCTTCGCCTGACACGACCCGTGTCGTTCACAACCCTGCCTACATTTTAACTGTACTTTCTGCGGTAGGACTGCGCGACAGAGTTGGGCCTGGGGGCGCTTTGGCGTACTGTACCCTCCCGCCCTGCCCCACTCCGGCATGTACTGAGGTGGGACCACAGCTTCATTCACACCCCAATGCAAGGTACTTACAAACCATCAAAAGTACCTCGCAATGGTTTGCAAGGTCCCTGAGCAAGACGGTAAGGCTCGAGGACACAAGGAAAGGCTGAGATGGGAATCAAATCACCAACCTTTTGGAAGGCAACACAAATTGAGCAACAGCCACCGCAGTAGAAGAAGTGATGGAATGGAAAAGAAAGTCAGTAAACATAGAGTGCAGTAAAGTAAATCAATAAAAAGGAGAGGAAATATTTTCTATTCAAAATAAGTCGTCTGCGATACACGAGAGATTGTGCAAGAAGAGGAGAGCATAAAATACAGTGAAAGAGAGAGAAACATTCAGCTAAAAGCTTTCTTAAATAAAAATGTCTTCAAGTGCATTTTAAAAGAACTTGTGGAATCAAGCGTGCGGAGGGACAAAGGCAAGTCGTCCCATAGCCTGAAAGGACCGGTCCCCCCGGGTTTAAAAGCGGGTCTTTGGGACCTTCAGGCAACTCTGGTCTGAAGATCGGAGGGGCACAGCGAGTCCACAATGTACTGAGGGACGCGACAATGCAGTGCCCAGAACGGGAGAATCAACATTTTAAAGTCAACTGTAATTATTCGATGAAATGGGAGTGATGTGGGCTGTTTTCATGTCAACCTGTCAATGGTGCAGAGATGTTATTGTGGAAACGGGCGAATCTACCCAATCCTGATTTGATTAATAGTAATATAATATTTTTGTTTTTTTGTTTTTTTCCATGAAACGTTTTTAAAAATGAAAAAACCCACATTTTTTTTCTCACTAGCTTAAATTTTTTGTCCAAAAAAATACAAAATCATCAGTGGGAAAATAAAGAAGAGGATTTGGGTGTGGATGTCGACATAGACAATAACTTCTACTACAACATCACTCACAACTGCTGCTATTACTCTCAATATCAATTCAACAGGACAATAAACTTTCTTTCATACATTTCACTAGTAGGAGCTTATTTTCAAACTTCAGCCAATCAAACAGTATGTACGTCAGTTCAAACAAACATTCAGTATTATTGCCAATTCAGAACTATGGATCAGCACTAACAAGGGAGCTGACTAGTGAAACAGAGAGGGGAAGGCGGGTGGAGGGGGTATATGTGGTACAGACCTGAAATATAAAGTGGTCCAGAAAATGACAACAGCAATGAAAGATGTGTTTGAATACATAATACTCTGTATGGACTAAAAAAAGAATGTTTATTGTAAGCTGCATTTATGGAACACCAGGTTCCAACTTCAGGGAATGGGTTGAAGAAACATGTACAGCTTCATGTCAGAAGGTCTTGTTTATCTGTGGGGAATTTAACATCAATCTACTGAACCCAAATAATCACAAACCAACAATAGAGTTTATCAACACGATCTACAGGGAATCTTTATCCTAAAATCCTAAGACCTAGTACAATAATGTCTCACAGTGCCACATTGATAGATAATATATTTACAAACCTAATAGACATTAAAACAGTAAGTGGATTATTAATTAATGATATAAGAGTCCATCTACCGGTTTTTGTAAAATATGATAGCTGCTACAGGAGAGAGGATTATGGGACAACAATTTAAAAGAGTGAGGACAGAAGAGACAATAAATGCATTTAAAGAAGATTTGTGTAAACAGAACTCGGACTGAGTTTTAAGCAAAGACAATTTTGATACATGAATGATGTGTGTTTTGTAAATGTTGGACTGAATCTGGCCAAAATAAATCAATAATCCTGGAGCAATGATGGATGGAAAGAAACATTAATTAACAGGAATCCAAACTGGAGGAGAGAGAAATAATAGATATTGTAAATAAATGTAAAAGCAAGATGGTACAGATATGACAATATGTAAGGGTCTGTGTCTTTGTGTGTGTTGTCAAGTCCGCTTCTCGCACACTGTTCACTTCCTGTTTTATTGTGAAGCCCCCGTCTGTCTGCGTCTCTGTCACTTGCCCTCCCTGTGTCCTC
The DNA here is from genome assembly GCF_963383615.2 of Lipophrys pholis. Lineage (NCBI taxonomy): Eukaryota > Metazoa > Chordata > Actinopteri > Blenniiformes > Blenniidae > Lipophrys > Lipophrys pholis. The sequence goes on along the minus strand of NC_137647.1, from coordinate 24,840,873 downwards.
CTCCTCTGTGTGTCCTTGTGTAATCAGTCTGATTTGTCTCACCAGTGACGTCCCTCTCCTCCTGTATTTAAACCTCCTTCTTGTCTCTGTGCTCCATCATCATCGTTGTTCCTACTTTATGACCTCAGCCCTCTCCTCGTGTGAGTCTTCCTGTTTCGGATTTTCCTGTGTACCGTCCTCTGCCTGGACCTGGACCCCCTTTTTGAACGCCGTTGGTAAACCTGTTTACCTTGATCATTCTAATAAACCTGTAAACACCAGTCTTGTGTTGGCGTCTGCTTCTGGGTTCTCCTGGGACCCTGACACAATAGTCAAAAAGGTTATGGAAGCAATTGTTCCCTCCTCTTACATTCATCTGCAATCTGTCATTCCAATCTGGTAAATTCCCAAAAGAAATAAACTGTGAAAGTCCTCCCACTCTATAAAACTGGAGACAGACACTGATTCAATGACGATAGGCCCGTTTCCCTACTGCCGCAAGTTTCCAAAACCTTAGAGAAGCTTTTTACTCATAGATTGGACAAATTTATTGATAAACACAAACTGCTGTCTGAAAGCCAATATGTATTCAGATTACAAAGATCCACCTCAATGGCATTAAGCAAATCTATAAAGGTTATAAAGGTTGCTTAGGCACAAAACGTCCCCTGAAAGATGCGTACGCCACTTCCTATGCAAAGTTTGTGATCTAAAGAACTAAACTTTGTGGGAGACTGTGCGTCCCGGTACGCCAGCTTAGAACCTTGAGCAGCACATTCTGGAGACGGGGAAGCTGGCAGTGATGGTGAGGTGGTGAATTGAAGCCAGATTCATCTCGAACATTAAATATCTTCAAATATCAGACTTATAGATCCACGTAATCATAAACAGCCAAGCTGCAGTGGTACAGTTGTTTCTGTAGTGTGCCAATCATCAGCAGCACCATGTTCATATGTCAAACTTTCATCTTCAAATGATCCAGAGCGCTGGATAGAACTGATTATCAATCGTGACAAAGTGTAAATATCAGTCCAATTCCAGAGTAAGCACATAAATAGCATGGTAACAGCCGTGCGTAAAGCTGCAGTGTCGGGAGTCACACTGACTGTCTGTCTCCTGTCTCTGGGGACGTCTGTTCTGTTTCAGATGCTTTTATTAGGATTTACAGTAATAAGGTACAAATATACTAAACTGTATGTAAACGGTAACAAAGTGAGTCTCTGGGAAAGTCTCATGCAAAAAAGAACTTCCATTGAGATGATTTACCACTGGGTTACGTGTGAAATATAGAAACTATAGATTTTATATTGCTTATTCTATTGTTATACATACATGATATGTGATACAGTTTAGTATATTTTTAAGTTATGGCAGTAAATCCTGATAAAAGCTGCTCGCGTAGACGGAAATCAGTTTTTGCCACAACACCGGTACGGTCATGCACTCGTGGCGCTCTGAGACAGACGACCTCCTCGTCACCCTCCGCCTCCAACTCTCGAGTGAGTGAGGATAAAACAAAGTCCCTGTTCATATATATAATCAGGAGTCGATCTTAACGTCAGTCCACCAGTCCGAGACGAGTACATATTTCTACGGACTACTACACATTTCCGATGGCCAGTCCGTGGGACCAGTGCAAAAGTTTAAATTTCCGCTCCAACCTGCAGAGGTTCCTGATCCATGATCCTGGTCTGATCCATGATCCTGGTCTGCTTCATGGTGCTGAAATGACCCAAAGTGTTTCCCTGCTGCTGCTCTGCTCGCTGGCTGCAAACTGTGAACTGGATTTCCTGAAGGGAGGCGGGTCTCAATGAGACCAGGAGGAATGAGTCAGGAAATCCAGTCCACAGTTTGCAGCCAGCGAGCAGGCTAGGGAAGTAGCACTGTGCTATCCAACTTTTCATGGCAACTTGTTGCTGTTTGGACGGATTTTACACTCAAAATATCACAAAGCAACTTATCAGCAGATATACAAATTTAAGTATCGGGATCGGATCGGAAGTGAAAAAAGGTGGGTGGGTGCTTCCCTACTGCAGTGCAGATGAGCAAGTTCCTGAAGCTGTTCCTCCATCAGACTCCTGGAATAAGAACATTTCAATGTTCATGAATTGTGCTTCAGTACTTGTTTTCGAAATATTTTAGTGACAAACTGGATCCACACTTTGTCAGTTTGTGTTTTACAGTACTGCACTCTGTCATGCATCAGTTTGTGTGTTTTTATTGGTGTACTCTCGGCACTGAATAAAATCAGTTAGATACTACAATGTATTTTTGTCTAAAACTAGTCAGTAATTCTCTAGTATGCACAAGAATTTAATTCTTCCCTTTAAATCATTAATGCAGTACTTGTATATAATACAGACAGTGTTTTCAGCTATTCTAAGGTAATTGAAATGACTGTGTTAATGTGTAAATAAATGAAATATGTAAATGAACTCTGATAGGCTAAATGTCTGAATGTTTCAGTACTATGTCAGAATCTGAATGGATACTCTCATGGAAAGACGCGTATATTATAAAATAATTTGTGAAATCCGATTATGTTTGTTGAGTCAATTTTAATTGGAGCCAAATAACCTCAAGTTTATTCAAAAAACAATTCCAGAAACTAGGAATACATCGATACCACCTTTTTCCAAAACGAGTACTGTATGAGTACTTGCATTTGAGTACTCACCGATACCAAGTACTTAAATTTACTTAAAACTTTTTTTTTTTATGACACTGCCACTTATACTGTTAGAAAACATTGCGTGCATGGCCCTTTAACAGACGAGCTGCTCGCTTGACCAGTGTGCCTGAGAGAGCGCTGCTGTGGAGCGGGTCTAGCAGGAAGCTGGACATAAAACTCACCGGCAATTAAATACAACAAGTGTTCATCTCAGAAACATGTCCTGCTTTCCAGCGGCTGTGAGGCGGGGAGTTAACCGCTCCTCATTGCCCCTGATGTGCCTCCTTACTCTGCCTTGCAGCGACGTGCTCTTATGTCTTCAGGATGTCCTACATAACAAGGACACGGACTCCAGTCCAGATTAACCTTTTATTTACAGTGGGTACGGAAAGTATTCAGACCCCTTTAAATGTTTCACTCTTTGTTTCATTGCAGCCATTTGCTAAAACTGACACTGTTCCTGCTGACATCTGAGGTGAGATTTAAGCTGTGCAGTTGCTGAAACTGTCCTCATTTCAGTTTCACAGTAGTTAGTGTACCATTAAACTGTGGCGATGCTGGGGACCACAGCTGCTGAACTGTATGTAAATGAGCTTCAGGCGGCTCCGTGGGCGCAATGCAGCGCAGGTTAACCACGGTGCCTTCCTCATACACAGTGAGTGGGAGGCGGGAAACAGATCTCTAGTGGACGCCCTTCAAAACCCCTGAAGGAGTAACGTGTGTTACTGTAGTGAACGTTGCACAATGTCTGTTCTGAAAGTTTGCAAAGAAGAAAAGTTGCTTTGGCGACTCAGAACCAATGAATACATGGTGTCAGTCATACATATATCTTGTGGATTATATACAATTTCCCAAACGATTCACACCCCAAAGGCACTGCTTTTCCACAATCTGAAACGCACATGTTCCACTCATGTACTCATATTGGACTAAATATTGTCTTCATTTATGGCCGGTGGTTTAGTGTTACGACATCCACCTCAGGAGGGAGTGTGTCCTGAAAAGCCTTGTTCACTCCCTCAATGAGGATCCAGACTCTTTCTTCAAGGACTACCTGGTAAGTGTGTGTGTGTGTGTGTGTGTGTGTGTGTGTGTGTGTGTGTGTGTGTGTGTGTGTGTGTGTGTGTGTGTGTGTGTGTGTGTGTGTGTGTGTGTGTGTGTGTGTGTGTGTGTGTGTCCTTCATTTCATTTGGTTTGCATTCACTGCATCTTTACAAACTCATCACACTGCCTCAGACAGGTCGTGCATTACGGCTGCTTGTTGGGATTCTGTCACCCAGAGCAGAGAGAGCGACAGAGACAGAAGGGTTCAGGAAGAAACAGCTCATTGATTGGTCCAAACTATAGAGAGCGACAGAGACAGAAGGGTTCAGGAAGAAACAGCTCATTGATTGGTCCAAACCAAAAGTCCTGCTGCGATAGTCAGAGGTGGCTAGGCTAATTAGCTCGAAACAATGGATAGCCAATAAAAACTGAATTATATAACCTTTCAGACAGATATCAATGAGCACCTTCTTCACTACTTTTTCCTCTTTACTTCCTCTGTACTTGTTCCTCTGTCCTTCTTTCTCTACTTCTTCTCACTACTCCAGTCTGCCCATGAGATATCTATGGAGGTACCTTGTAGAATTGTTTTGTGTACCTGCAGAATTCTTTTCTCTCCACAAATACAACACCACACTTACAAGTCACAACTTCTTAATTACAGGAGCACAGATACTGTTGGCTGCAACAATTGGAGGAAAAATATCAGCATGAGAGTTTTTTTAATCGGTGACTTGTAAAACAGGATTTGTGCTCCTGTAATTAAGAAGTTGTGACTTGTAAGTGTGGTGTTGTATTTATGGAGAGAAAAGAATTCTGCAGGTACACAAAACAATTCTACACGTACACAACTCACGTTACACAACTACAAATTCAGTTTTACAAGTACACAAACCTTTTTCACCAGTATTACCTCCATAGATATTTGCCAGCTTTTGCTTCTTCGGATTTGTGCGATTTGCTTAGTTTGTTTACGACCCAAAATGCACTATTCTCTACATCACCTCCTTTCACCCACATATAAGAACTGAGAGCAACATTTTCAAGGGGACATGAGTTAACTTGTTTGATCCGGATCAAAGCTCACGAGAGTGTTCACATCTGCCCAAACAAAACAGACTTTCCCAGAATGTCCTTGAAGAGAACTCCGGTCCGGATCAAACAGGGAATGTGAACGTGTCCCAAGTGTTCTCTGGGGAGTGCAGAGCAGCGTTCACAGTTTCTTCGCACATTGATATGGAATGAGCTACAATATTAATGACAGTAGATTTCTATTACTGATAAGTACTGTATATAACATGAATGTTGTGTGTTTCTGTGTTTAAGCCTTCAGCATCCCAGGATGCTGAGAAAGACGTTGCTACAACACTGATGAGCATCTACACTTTCAAAGCAAAGACTTTGGTGAGGCCGACGACGTGTGGGTCGTCATGAAGGTGTGAAGCTCCTCTCCAATGTGGAAAACGTCCTCCTGGCTTTCGTCTCACTGTTTTGGGCTCATTTCTGCCCGAGATCTCAGTTACCCAGAGAACTTGAAATACACGTTTGAGTTTGTGCAGAAAATCCTTATGAATCTGGATGGACATAAGGTCAACACCAAAATACAGCAACTGAAGATCAAGCTGTTCATGTAACAGAAGGAACAAGGAACTGAGCTTCACCTGAACCCAGTCTGCACTGAACTGATTAGATTGTGAGCGGAACCGAGTCTGCACAGAACCGAGTCTGCATTGAACCGATTTAATTGTACATGGAACCAAATCTGGTTTTAATTGTTAATGCGGTCATTGTTCAGTAAAACCATCAATCTGAAAATGCTGAATTTTCATGTGCAAAACCTGCATTGTGGCATTAGTATTTTTCTGTTTCCTCATTGGGCTTCACACAATGTAATTTGTTTGGCTTATTATGTTAGATCCTTTCTTAGTTTGTTAAAGAACACACCATCTTTGAGTTTCACACTAAATGTTGAGATGCAGTGTTCATGACAGTGAACCAGTGGGAGTGGACTCTTCTAATCCCTGAGCTTTTGCTGCCTGGAGCAGCCAAAAGTAGTGCTTTTGAACTTATTTGTATTTGATGGTATTTCACACAAAGGTTCATGCCCTAAACAACTGCAGTTGTAATGTCTTTGATTTTTAACTCCCTCAGTTCATTCTGATTTCTTATATTAGGATATTTCACTCAATTGAATACATTTTTATGTATTTTTAGGTTGAACAAACGCAGATCATTTTAACTACATGTAGTTTATTTAATTCAGTTCTATTTGACATAAATGAGGAGAACTAACTCAATTCAATTATATTACCCAGATGATATTAATTTAGGTTTAACATAAAGGATAAAAGCAAGTTGGACAATTCAAACACATTATAATGAATAGCTGTGAATTGTTTCAGTTGGGGCTTCATATATTTTCTGGATGGAAAAACTGCCTAAAATTGAATTGAGTTCAGCCAATGAGTAATTTGTTTGAGTGCATCCACACATTCTGAAAGTCCTGCCCCGTCCTGTTCCAGCACATACTGGATACTAGATACTATAGAAAGGGCACAACGGTTTTATTTTTAATGAGGCAATTGCACAATTTTTGAAAATTGTTATTCATAGCACTTTTCTTTCACGCTTAAAAGTTTGTCACTGAATTGGCCGAGAATGAAGACGTCTTTGGTCTCTTAAAATATTGACAAAGATACTTTTGTGATTTATTGTGAAATTAGTTGTATGTCATCACACAATTATTTGCTTTCAGTATTGCGTAAATATTATTTCTATCAAAATGAAAGCATCATGAAGACAAACTGAAGCTTCCTACACATGGAACGAGAAGCAGTTTGTCAGCCATGTGGAATCCCTGCAGTCACTGGAAAACAGAACTTCCCTGAATGTTTAGCATCAGCGACCACACCACAGAGACAGAAATCCTTCAGCAAGTTGAAGAAAAGATAGAACTCCTGCGAGCAACACTTCTGAGCAACACTGCTGCCTCTGGGAATCTCTTTGATTCAACAGTTTGTAAGAAAGCAGCCAAGGCCCGACAAAAACCCCCACCCCCATTCTGCCCCACCAAGTGGACCAGTCACTTCGGTCCTCATTGTTAGAGACCAAGCATATGGACTCTTCCGAGAGCTCACCACTCACTCCGAGGACGAACAAGAAAAAGCTCCTACCTTCACTCATTCACCAGGCCCAGTGCTCTGCAGTGAAGGCCTCCAGGAGGAGACTGCTAGTTAAATCCTGCTGCAAACTTCAGGCTGTGCAGCAGTGATGCCCCCTCACTTCCCTTCCCTCTCTCGGGTTCTCCCTGGTGTCAGAAGGAGTGATTGGAGGAAGTCTGCGTGCTGAAAGAGAGAGGAATGGAGGGAGGGAGGGAGGGCTGGGTAGCCTTTGGATCCATTCACATGCAAATAGCCCAAGGAGCTTCCACTAATCCCTGGGAGGAGGAGGACTCCGCCCTCCCGGGCCTGTCAGGATCACTTATCCAGCAGGACCTGAGCTATCAGCCGGTGTGCCACAGACAACTGTTGTCACCACTGAAGACTTCAAGGTCAGTGGATCACATGGATGTGATCTGCCACAGCCGACAAACGCTTACCAAGCTACACAACCACCACCATACACAATGATAGTAATCTATCTAATCTCAGGCCCTGTTTACACAACTACCAATATGTTGGATTATTTTTACTTGAATTCTTTTTAGTCTGCCATTTTAGGTTACAGAGACAGAAGCTTTGCATTCGACCATGTGTTTCCCTCTATGTTGGTTTCACTGATCCTCAACAACAATAGGTGTTGTCACGTAAACAACTACCCACTACAGCCTGGCAAACAGGAGTCCGCCTCAAGGCCAGGAGTCCGTTATGACTGGCGATGCCTTTCTAGACCACTTTCTGCATGCGCAGAAAGGCATCGCTTTCTGCGTGCACAGACAGTGGTCTAACTTTGCGCGATTACAGTTTTTATGCGCTTGGGTTTTTGGCACTAAAATGACGACATACTCTCCCCCTCCCTCCTCCTTCTGCTTCTTCTAATTTATCTATTTATTTGAGGAAAACCTCTTGAGATCTCGTTTTCGAGGGGGACCCAAAAAAACACAACAATTCACAAACAGCACAATACGAAAGTAAGACAACTAATAAGGACAAAAAAGACAGTTTTGCTCACAGCCCACGATCTCCCACAACCCCACATCTCAGGATAAACATATACAGAGATATACAACTACATTTACATTACATAGATCCACATTCATAATATATCCAAATAGAGCACATATACATACACAGCAACACATACATAAGCATAGCTCTCCACACCAAGGCATATATAGCTTATGAACATAGCTATACATTACACATCCATCTCCTTCTTTCTATTGACTGTGTTGACAATCTGATTTTAAGTACGGATATAAAGCTGTTCTAAAGGAGCAGGTCGGTGACCTGAGTGATGGAGGCAGATGGTTCCAGTCTGAGGGAGCTTTAAAACAGAAGGATCTCTGACCAACCTCTTTACACATGGGAGGAACAATAAAAGTTAAATACTGGGAGAGTCTCAATTGGTAAGTTGGGGAAAATTGAACAAAATAACATTTTAAATATGAATACATTTAAATATAGATTGAAACCAGTGATATTGCTGTCTTTTCTTGGGCTGTAGCCAGTTAAACTTATCATAGCGCTCACAGTGATGAGTTCTCTATGGACATTTTAAAATAAATCGACACAAAGAGTTGAACATAACATTAAGTGAATTTAGATGGATGTTCTATGTATTTTGATAAACTGCATCTGCATAATTAATTATGGGTCGAATAAGCTGAGAGATTATTTTCTGTTTTACTTGTAGTGTAAAATAGTTTGAGGACCGACAGAGTCTTTAAACAAGAATATGTGTGCTTTAATACATAATATGTGGTTTGAAGTTTAACTGGGGGTCCAGCCACAAGCCAAGATACCTGCCAGAGGTCTCCTTTGTCACTGGGGAGCCATTTTCAAAATTGATATCTAAGTCATCGAGTAATGGCGAGGCCCAAAAAGCGTACAAATGTTTTTTTCATGTTGAGTTTTATGGAATTAATTTTTAGCCAGTATGGGATTGAGTTGAAATCTGTACTTTGATTTGAAGTTGAGACAAGTTAGAATCTGAAAAATAAAGTGCAGTATCATCTGCATATAAATGAACTTGACAATTTTTACATACTTGAGAGGGAGATCATTAATAAAGATAGAAAATAAAAGAGGACCAAGAGTAGAACCCTGTGGCACACCTTTTTCCATGAGACGCCTGATTGAAAAGGGGATAAGAAATAGAAATGATTGAGATATTCATATAATTGTTGAATTTTTTTTTTTTCTAATATTTTTGTGACTGTTTTTGACTGAAAATTACTTAAATCAGTGTTGTCTCCTCCCTTGATTACCGGAGTCACTCTTGCTGTTTTCCAGATAAGTGGAATAAAGTTGGTGTCTAAGGACATGTTGAACAGATCAGTTAAGCTTAAGAAATTTGGCTTCCAAGCCATCGGGACCAGCACTACTATTTTGTAACTCAGATGGCTTGAAGTACATCAGGTGGTTAAATTCTAGTAAAGGAAAATGAGGAATCAACTGGGTTTAAGGACTAAAAGAAGCTGAATAATCAGAGTGGGAGGCAGTGCCAATAAAAGAAAAGTGTGTGTTTGAAGGCCTCGGCAATTGTTAGAGGGTCTGTAATAAAGTTATCATTGAGAAGTACATGATTAGTAGAATCATTATTGGATTTGTTAAGAAGCTGATTAAGATGTTCCCAGAACTGTTTGGGATCATTTGAATTCTGAGCAAATTCTTCTTTATAGTAGTTGGAGCTTGAATTCCTGGTTTGCGTTTTGCAGTGATTCCTCAAACGCTGATATTCATCCCAGTCAGAGGGATCCTTCCATTTGTTAGGTTTTTCCCAAACGAGGTCCGGCTTTTTAAAGAGATTAATTAAAGGAGACATATCATGCTTTTAAATCCTTCCTTTTTACATATAAATCATACAGTTGTGGTCTATACAACGCGAAACTGCAATGCTTGGGTCTGAATTCCTCATTATTAGAGCTCCACAGGCCCCTTTTCAACCCCTTTTCTGATGTGCTTCTGAGAGCAACTCGTTTTGGGGCGGTCTCTTCAAATGCAAATGAGACACTTCATACCCCTCCTCCTCTCCAGGTTGCAGAGGTGACACTCGGTTCAACGTCACCCTGTTCGGCCATCTTTGTAGTTTGATAGAACAGATACAATTATCTAGCGGCGCAGAAACTTTATATTCACACATTATTTACAAAATGTCAACAAGGGAAGATTTGTCCATCCAGCCATACATGTTGGAGCCAGAGTCGGACCCGGCGGAGCGAGATGAAAATGACCATGATGCACCTACAGAACAACGTCTTCATATGGATGTAACGCAATGGTGTGTTACTATATTTACACTAACTTCTCCATCCATGCCCACTACTACAATACTGCCTGTATTACAACGACTATTTAACACAGAAGTTACATTATAATCTAAAACGAGCACACAGCGCTAACATATGAAGACGGTGCAACTGCTAATGCTAACAAAACAATGACAGGGACGTCTTATCATCACACTTTTTAGCGTTATATACAGCTTACCGAAGTGCTCTGTTCGTCGTCTCCATAGATAGAAGGAACTGACCGCTCAATCAGACCAAGTCTTTCGGCAAATCCTTCTTTATACTGGCGGAGGTTGCTGAAGCAGTCGTCCTTAAAGTGATTCGCGCACACAAAAATGACCTTACCCACAGATGTGGGTACATTTCTGTGAAAAATAAAACTCAACCAGGCACTTCGAAAAGGTTCTGATGCTGGGAGACGGTGTAACGAAGCTTGTGGGTTACTACATCCAACAACCGAACATTTCGACTTATCCTCTCGTAACTTCGGTTGGACTACAAAATCGCAGCGAGAAACAAAAATGGCGGATTGCTCGAAACGTCGATGTCCTAATTTGGCAGTTCCGCTGAGAATACTGTGACGTCATTGTTCAAAAAACGTAATAGAGAATAGAAAAATCGAAACCGATCGCAAAATATGACCAAAACAGAATATAAAGATATCAACGGAGCACCTGAAGAGACTACTTTGAACTTTTCTGTACTTCTAAACACTCTAAATATACACCAAAATGCATTTAAGGGCTAAAAAAGTGGATTTAGCATGATATGTCCCCTTTAAATCAGGACTGATCCATGGGAGACGCCTACCCTTTACACAAACTGTTCTGAATGGAGCATTTTTGTCAATTACATCAGAAACTTCAGAGTGAAAAAGTCCCGAGCATATTCAACATCAGGAATCAGGTGAAATCTAGAACAGTTAATACTAACCAATTGTTCAGTATTTACATTATTACTTTGTCAAATTGTTATGTATTTTGGTGGGAGTTGAGGCATTTTAATTTTCCACACACTAAAAGTGTCAGACTATACACCAGATGCAGTTATTCTATTTGGGTTAGAAACGAGGATCCAGTCTGTAAAAGATGAGGAACGGTTGTCAACTCTGGTTGGTTCTTCTTTTAGCTGTATAAGTTGATACTGGCTACTACATTTCTGTCATTAGAGGAGGAACGATGGAGCCAGTTGCTATTAAAATCCCCCAGAAATATCATTTCACTGTTTTTCTTAATTGAGTTAATTGTGTTGATAATTGCGTTCATTGAGTTATAGAGGGAGAAGATAGGGGCCTATAAATAGTTCTAATTATTATATGTTGATTTTCATGAAAACTTGCTTTCATAAATAGTGATTCAAAGTTAACAGGCTCAATTATTGGAGTAAGGAGTTCAAATAGAAGATTTCTAGAGACATTTGTCACTAATCCTCCACCCCTGGAGCCTCTGTCAGCTCTATAAACAGCATATTGATTTATATTTATTTCAGCCTCTAATATTTTACGATGTAACCATGTTTCTCAGACGGTGATAATATGAGGTTTATTAAAAGAAACCCAGACTCTCAGAAGGTCAATCTTTGGTACTAGACTCCTTATGTTGAGATGGATCATTTTAAGACCCTTAGACAATTCTATTTTCTAAGTTAGATAATAGAGCATGAGATGAGAGGATAAGGAGAAAGAGGGTACAGAGCAAAAAACAAAAACATAGAACATAGAACATAGAACATAGAACATACATTATGAGACCAGAGGTACGAGGCTCTATGGCCTGCTGCTTGTTACTGCATAATACGGTAGGGCTCAGAAGTAAAAAAGAAAGAAAGAAAGAAAGAAAGAAAAAACATTTTATAAAGAAAGGAGGGCCGAAATCAATGGCAGCTTATGTTTAATCATCATAGAAATCTTCTCTTCACATTTACACATAAACGAGCTCCGACTCATCACAAACGATGATTCCTGAACCTCCGTGTCTCCAGTTGCATCTAAAAGGAGGTAGGCAGATATTTATGTCACAATTCATGACGTCATGTTTTTTTCCAGGATTGTGATTGACTATCATGGCTTCATGCTTCTCGTTACACTGCCCCCTACAGGTTTGGCATGCTCATAGCAGCTCTGAACTAGGTGTATATGCGGTCCATGTAAATGAAGATTTTCTTTTAAAGGTAGAGGGGGGAAATATCGGTTTTTGTACAAACTTGGCTTCGTGTGAACGTAGCCACAGAGACCGAACAACTATAAAACAAAAAGATAAATAAAGAAGGAAGAAAGTATGTACATAAGGAACACAGTATCAACAGACATAGTTACTAAATAAGCTTACAGACAATAAAATGAATAAAACTACAAGCAGTGGTGAATGTGCCCTCGCACACCCACGCACGTTGAAACGTGGTGCATTTTGTGCGCGTCAGAGCACAATGGAAATGTGGGCTTACTATTACATCAAAGGCCCTGTTTCCACGACAACGTTTCACGTGACAACACCTAATCCGCTAAAATAAAAGGAGTGTTTCCACTGCAGCAGCGGACACAGAGACAACGATGTAGTTAGTCTGCCGGGCCACTGGAGGGCGCTGCTGCTTGATTTTGTAATGAAACCACACAGACGTGTGCAGAGAACAAAACACTATAAAGGTGAAGAAAATGGAGAGAACCTGACATCCTAGTGGACTGATGAGGAACCGGATGATATCAGGGAGAGTCTCAACTATTAAACTACTGATCTGGAGGATAAAACTAGAATATGGACCGCGGGTCGTACCACTACGGGTCGTACCACTACGGGTCGTACCACTACGGGTCGTACCACTACGGGTCGTACCACTACGGGACCCCCCAAAAGTGAAGAAAGTTTTGCGGATACACTAATATTCGTTGTCGTGTAAACGGTGCCCAAGTGTCAAAAATGTCAAATCCTGTGGCTGACACAGCACTCGACAGAGATCCCCCCCTCCCCGCCCCCCCTCCCCCCAGCTTAAGTCACTGTTGGTATGCAAATGGTCCAATGTGAGGTTTCTCAAGAGGTAGCCTGTCTGCTGTATACACAATACTGTTGTGGGCCGTCCACACAAGCACGCTGGTTCACGTAAACGCACCGGCATTCTTTTCAACACGAGTCCCAGAGTGGGGAAAGTCTAAACCCCACACTCAGCTGTGAGGTGTGGATGGCAAAGACCATCATCTGTGGAAAGAAGATGATGTAATTGCCCCTCTTCTTGCCCCCACCGTGGTCCACGATGTCATCTAATAACCACAACAATCACGGACTACATGCTCCAGGTGGCGCTGCAGAAGCTACTGATACTAGAAGGAGGAGGAGCAGGGCCATACACCCATATAACGCGGAGTTATATAACAGTCTGTGAGCAGGAGTCTACTTCTAAATTTCTATTTGCTCCATGCCTTCCTCTGCATTTCTGTTTTATTTGGGAAGTCACAGAATGTGGACAGAATTCTTTTGAGAACCTCGGGGAGAACAGAGATGGTTTTGATGATGTAACGGGACGGTGCCATGTTTGTTAGGAGGAAAACAAACCAACTGGTGAAGCATTCTGAGTGTGCTTTCACTTCATGTAGTGATTCATTCATTACGTGTAGAAAATAGCACACAACTACAAAGAGGAATTTCCGGAGGAGGCCAGGCCGATGTTCGGGTTGTCTGAGTGTACAAGCTCCCAGCAGACACCTTGCTTCACAATCCTACAGTGGCCTGATTTTACCTTCCCAGAACTAGACAACAAACTACGTGAGTGATAACAACCTCTATTAAACATGCCATAAACTGTTATAATGTGAAAAATGACCCTGACCGCAGTCTCTCCGAGCCACGTCCAGATTATCCCCCTTCTACCTTTTAGGGGTATTTCTTTCCTAACACATCAATCCCACAATGTTGAGGCTCCATCTATGATCAAGTATTGCAATATGATACAGCTGCCAGTCAGCTTGTGTTTTCATCATACAATCTGCACACGGAAAACTTCATGTAGTGGCTTGGTTTAAAGTTCAAAGTGCTGAGAACTTCTTATATATACTGTATCTTATATGTTTGGCCAGTCTTCATGAGCGTGCCAAAGCTTTTGAGCATGTTTAGGGGGTCAAGTTTATCCTCCTCTTGGGCTCCTTGATATTGTTGGATATTGTTTACATGAGGGCCTTTTTTGGGTGAAAATCTTATTTTGAAAATCAAATTGCAGACTTCCTGTTGGATTTAGGTCAGGGCTATCTAGGGGTATTTAGTGTTTCTCGGTGGCGCAAACATTCCAAACAATAGGCCTTTCGGGCTCGGGCCCTAATAATAAGAAACATTACAAATACATAGATATATTTTTGAAAAGTTTCGTCTTTGGAGCCGTTTTCAAAATGCAGCATTCTCCGTGACTCCGAGAACTGTTGTTGTGTAAACGGTAACTTGAAATCAGTGCGGTGCCAATGGACCCTGAGCTGTGGCAGAGAGCAGAGAGACGTTGGTCTGAAGCTGTGAAACTGAAAGAAAACCCTCCTTCCCTTTGCTTTGGTTCTTCTTTCTGGAAAGTCCTGAGTCACTGAGCCTGATATGAAAGTGGGTTTACATATTCTGAACGCTGAATTAATGAGCGTGAATTGGTTTTGCTCTGGTGACATGACTGGATATGAAAAGTGCAATCTGAGTGTTTTTGCTGAATAAAGTTGGGGAGCGTTGCAATATGATTCGCAATTATTACAAACAACGCTGGTGATTCCTTTTTCATGATTTATTTTACAAACAGTGCTCGTTCGCCATCATGACCATCCTAAGCTCTCGGGACTCACGTCTACCTCGTGGGCAAGGCCTCCGCTTCAGCACGACTTCATCTAGTAAAACATGCTGTAGTACACAAACAGAGTCTTTTGTATTGTGTTTATTTCTTGTGTTGGTATCGTGGTGATGAATTTGTGAAGCCCTAATACAGCGTTCTAGATTTCATCACACTTTTGGCTGGTAAGCATGTCTTAATATAAAAAACTAATATTAAGCACTTGAATACATTTGAACAAATACTGAAGTTCAGCCTGGACTCTACTTATAGCCACGTATGTAAAATATTTAGTTACCACTTTAAATTTAAATGGAATTGTCATAATAGCTCAAATACTTTCAAATGTGTTTCTTCTCAGTACAAGAGGAAAAAGCGAGTGGTGTGATTTTTTTTTTTTTTAACAAAATAAACCTTAAGAGCACCTTTAAGCAGGGGTGTCCAAACCGGTCCTGGAGGACCCCTGTCCTGGAGGACCCCTGTCTTGGAGGACCCCTGTCCTAGAGGACCCCTGTCCTGGAGGACCCCTGTCCTGGAGGACCCCTGTCTTGGAGGACCCCTGTCCTGGAGGACCCCTGTCTTGGAGGACCCCTGTCTTGGAGGACCCCTGTCCTAGAGGACCCCTGTCCTGGAGGACCCCTGTCCACCAGGTTTTAGTTCCTCCCTGCTTCAGCAGACCTGAATCTAATGATGATGTCATCACCAAGGTTGTGGAAAAGCCCAATAAGGAGCCGCTCATTGCAATGAGGTGTGCTGCAACTGGGAGGAGCTAAACCTGCAGGACGCCAGCTCTCCAGGACCGACCTTGGACACCCTTGAAATAAAGCATCTGCTGGAATAAGGACCAGATTATTATATTCTTTTTGTCAGGCCATTACATTTATTTAACCTTAATTGGACTATTTTAGTGAATTAATAATGTGTTTCTCTTTTTTAAGATGCTGTTATTTTAAATCAACATTGCATGAATAATCAGTGCATAGAAACATTTCATTGCAGTTTAATCAGGCTTTTTAAATGTTGATAGTTATTGCACGTTGATTTAGTGATAACAATGAAATTCCAACATGACACAGATGAACATTATTGAGACCGACAGAAAAATCATGTAGTAATTAAGCATTTTAAATTCAATAACAAAACTGAATCGAGGGGAAAAAAGCCTCAACGTGTAAAGTTTAATGAACGTACCATCTAGCTGGTCCTCAATCAGACAAATATCAGATAATAAACACATGGTAAAACCACCGTGAAAATAAAATGCCACTAGTAGCATTAAATCAATGAGTGACCACTGTAGAGACTCACTACTGTAACTGATGCACAAGAGAAGCATAGCTTGAATTTCATATACAGAAATGCCTTTTTAACTGAAACCATGACTTAAATAACAGTTACATATTCTTTTCTACACATTTACCTCATTCAACTGTGAGTTCTGAATGTTTAAACCTCTCCAAGCACCACCAAGCTCACAGGCATGCAAACTAGTTTCCACATGTCCAGGAGTCCAGGAGGGAAGAGGGAATCTCCTACAGTTCAACAGAAAGAAGAGGAGAGTCTTTACCTGGACGCAGGTCCGGCTGTCTGCACGCACACACAGGGCGTCGTATCAGTGTGTCAAGAGGCGTGGACCTGTGTGTGCGTGTGTGTGTGTGTGTGTGTGTGTGTGTGTGTGTGTGTGTGTGTGTGTGTGTGTGTGTGTGTGTGTGTGTGTGTGTGTGTGTGTGTGTGTGTGTGTGTGTGTGAGAGACATTTCCTGGTGCTGGGTAAGAAGTGGTTTCCTGGTTGGGTCTCCTGCCGGCTCTTTCACTGCCGCTCGGTCAGAGGACCCATGTGGGCTCATGCTGCCCCACACTGGAGCCTGAAGGTTCATGGAATGTGGAGGATCGTTAACTTGCTGTTTTTGACTACTTTTGATTACTACTTTTGACGATATAAATCATCATTAATCACTGTTTAACTTGAATGTTTGATGTAATTTATTCCTGCACAACCTCACCTGTGTGCTGAACTTGGTTTTGTAGAGAAACGCCAGGGAATTTCTAGTGTTTTTATTTAAACTGGTGCAAATGAATCTGTTTTTTGATACAGTTGTTCATTGGTTTCTTACATTTCCTGATTGTATATGCTTTCTAAGTTGTGAAAATGCTTCATTATAAAAGATCAAACTTTTTCTCATTCCGATTTTGTTTTTGTTTGTTAATTTTATGTTCAGCTAGTATGTTGCACACACACACACACACACACACACACACACACACACACACACACACACGCACACCCCTGTGGCGGCTGGTGATACTTTTCTTAAGTAGGGCTTTTCATTATTCTTCAGTTTCAGCCAGTGTTAATTTAAATACAGTGCGTTTATTTTCATCTCATCTCATTTATTTATTTATTTCAAAGGGACCATGGATAATTTAAACATAAAAGTTGGAATTTTAGCTGGAGGCTAATTCGCGTCTGCAGTCCTGTGGCAAGTAAAAGATGGTCCAAACCTAACAAAGACATTCACAGGACAATGTTTAACACTCAGAGACGCATACTAAGATATGAAACAATAAAAAAACATAAAATGACCCAGACTTATCCCTGGCCTGCTCCTCCTGCTGTGAGCATCAGGAGCTCCTGCAGCTTCTAGCCCCTGATTGTTCTTGTTATTGTATGACATTGCGAACCGCGGTGGGGGTGGGGGCGGGGGGCGGGGGGGGGGGGGGGGGGGGGGGGGTTATGTTATCTTTTTTCACAGACGATCGTCATGCCAGGGTTTTAGAATTTTCCCACTCTGGGACCCGTGTTAAATATTTTTTTTTAAATTGCGTACTTCTAAAACGCCACCTTGTGTGGATGATTGTTTACGTAAACTGGCGTTCCCATGTGGGGGGCTCCGAAATTGATTTTCACCAACATATCAATCCTTCTTTCAAAGCATTTTAGAATTGTGCCTGAAAAAAGACTTGCAAAATGAACTGTATGCTTTTTTCAGCACATCATTTTCTGTCATTAATACATATGAGCATATTTAAACATTTAGAAACATTAACAAACATGTACACATTTACAAAATTGTGAACACACATTTCTGTTTAGGTGCATTTAAAAGTAACTCCAGTGGAGAACATGAACCTGACCTGCAGCTGACGATGTGGCCACGGCCGAGTTAAAGAGTCTGACAAACAACGCTGATTAGTTTAATTTAATGTCAGTCACTTATATTGTTTATCAATCACTGCTGAAGCTGTGACTAAAGCCCCAAGGCTGCTCACACACACACACACACACACACACACACACACACACACACACACACACACACACACACACACACACACACACACACACACACACACACACACACACACAGGAGAGAGAGAGAGAGAAATCAAGGAATCCTCTCTTTTATTGAATAATATGGATCAATGAGATTTAATCTACTTATTATGACGAGATGGAAATGTGTGACATGATTAAATTACATTAACTCAACAAATTATTTTTGTGTTTGTGGATTGACTGAGTTATATTTTTCAGTGTATAGTTCAGGGCCCATTGTTAGTTTGTTGGCAACAACATATTTCAACATGATTACAGTTTATTCATTGATTTTAAAAAACTATTTCTGCATCTTGGGCCGAGGGACGCAGCGCCCTGCCACCTTCTATTGGCCAGCCGCCACTGATTGAATTTTAATTAAAAATCAACAAATTCATCATGATAGTCATGCTTGCAAAGTTTAGGCCCTGTTTCCACGACGACGTTTCACGTGACAACACCTAATCCGCTAAAAAAAAGGAGAGAGTTTCCACTGCAGCAGCGATGTAGTTAGTCTGTTGGGCCACTGGAGGGCGCTGCTGCTTGATTTTGTAATGAAACTACACAGACGTGTGCAGAGAACAAAACACTATAAAGGTGAAGAAAATGGAGAGAACCTGACATCCTAGTGGACTGATGAGGAACCGGATGATATCAGGGAGAGTCTCAACTATTAAACTACTGATCTGGACCATAAAACTAGAATATGGACCGCGGGTCGTACCACTACGGGTCGTACCACTACGGGTCGTACCGCCACGGGTCGTACCACTACGGGTCGTACCGCCACGGGTCGTACCGCCACGGGTCGTACCGCCACGGGTCGTACCGCTACGGGTCGTACCGCCACGGGTCGTACCACTACGGGTCGTACTGCCACGGGTCGTACCACTACGGGTCGTACCACTACACGGCCGCCATGTTTGTTTCCAACTGGATGAGCAGGAGGGAGATGAGCAGTAACAGGCTCTGTAGCCTCCATCAGTCTCTGCAGGAGGGAACAGAGACCATGAAAGAATCTTTCCACTTTGGGAGCCGGATTAAAAACTTTGCGGATACAGTGGATCAGAATACTGGTACCGTGTAAACGGACCCCCCAAAAGAGAAGAAAGTTTTGTGAATAAATAATGAATTTATTAAAATTAATATATTTTCATTAATAAAATATTTTTGATAATTTATTAAGTTTAAGTAATTACTCAATTACATTAAGAACCTTCCTGCAGGTGGAGAGCCCACAGGAAGGTGGAGAGCCCACAGGAAGGTGGAGAGCCCACAGGAAGGTGGCGCCCGGCATGGGACATGAACCCTCTACCATGAGATTGAGAGTCTCATGCTCTACCTACTGAGCTGGGCGGGGGCCACAATAGAAATCTGTACAAAAAAACATTTTAAAAAGATCTAAAATTTGTGAATACATGTAGAATAAATATAATAGAAGAGTTTTACGTATTAGAACCAATGCAGGAATTGAACAACAAAAATGATTTCCCATGAAAAGCCATCAATCAAAGTGGTGTCCTCAGTTTCAGTTAACGCCATCAGATTTTTTGCAACTTTACCACACATACTCTGGTAAGTTTTAAACTTTTTGATAATTTAGAAAAAACAATGTCAATTATCCTGTGGTCACAGCTGGACAATGTCTCACCATCTTTCTGTTATTTTTATATTTTCAAACCATAGTTTATTGGTTAGGTTATTGACTCTGCTCGCAACTGAGGGGAAACCAGCTCGCTGCAGTGTATGATACATGTTTTGGAGGGAAAATACTTTCATCAACTCCGTCAGACATCGACTCAGCAGATTAAGGCTGGCACACACTACAGGATAATCCGGCAGATTTTTGTCCCAATCGCCCCCTCACCATCAAAGCTAGCGTGATGTTTGCAAATGACATTGAGTCTGGTGTTCCTGTGGGGTCGGTGTGGGAAGAGGGATTTTGTCCGGTCCGATCCGCTCAGAAGGTCTTGGAAGAGGAAATCGTAAATAATGAACATAATTAATATTTGCGATTAGATCTCCTATACTGTGTGTGGGCTGATCCAGGCTCAAAGCAACACCGTTGCCCCAGCTAAAGCCAGAAAGATTCTGACTTTGGTACTGCCTGACTTCGTGAGCGTATATGATATTATTGGACAATATAAACAGACTTGTCCCCGGCCAGCTCAGTAGGTAGAGCATGAGACTCTCAGTCTCAAGGTAGAGGGGTCATGTCCCCCACCTTCCTGTGGGCTCTCCGCCTTCCTCCTGTGGGCTCTCCGCCTTCCTGTGGGCTCTCCACCTTCCTGTGGGCTCTCCACCTTCCTGTGGGCTCTCCACCTTCCTGTGGGCTCTCCACCTTCCTGTGGACTCTCCACCTGCAGGAAGGTTCTTAATGGTGCAATGTGATCTGGGTGACGGTGCTCAGACTGACACCCCTGAGACATGGAAACAGATAAGATGGAGAAAATGGATGGACAGACCTGCATGGCACTGTGATCACTCACTTTTACTTTATTACGGCAGAAAGCTGTTGTGCAGAGCTTCATCACTGCTCTTCTTTTAGTTGATATTTTCCGTGGAGTTGTTTTAGGGCTCTGCTCCCTGTGTGAGCAGGTTTTGTGTTGGAATATTAATTCCTCACTGTGACAGCAAGAGTAGATGTGTGTTCCATCAATTCATGTTTCTACAGTTCTGTCAGGCATAACCATAATTATTAACCTAATTGTTCCATAACAACCCTTGTGAAGCTAAACAGATTTGGGAACAAGTCAGGAACAAGAACGCTGGATTATATTAACATGAATTCTTCTATGTAGTCTGCCATTTCAGCTTCACTGTTAGAGACAATAGGATTACATCCTCCCATGTGTTTTTACCTCCATTCACTGATACTCAAGAACAACAGCCTGTTGATGTGTAAACAAGGAAGTGACTGCAAACTGGAGCCTGAGGAACAGAGTCCATTGTGATTGGTGCAGAGTGTAAAACAGGAAGTGGTCACAGGAGGCGGGTCACAGAGACGGAAGGAGAACCGCCTCTCTTATTCAAAGTCAATGTTGGTGTAGAAACTCTCTCTCTTTCCCATCCTGAAGTCGGGGGGGCACAGCCGTCCTGTGCAGCTGACCATGTGGTGAGAATGTCTTTGCTTAATAAATAATTGTATTAATTCGTAACGATCTCAGATCTGTTGTTCTTGAGCCGGCCACCATTTTAGGAACATGCAGAATCTAGAGAATCTAGATCCAATTACATCTAACAAGAACAAAAACATTCTTCAAAGCTTAGTGACGAGGCTTTACTTTATTATTTAAGCATTAGTGGGAATGGGCATGAAAATGTCACCTTGTTGAGGTTATTACCACTTATGGTAGAAAGTAAAGTTCCTGAAGGAGATGAAGCACGGCTATATTGGTGGATCGTAAGGAAATTAGGCAGCTTGTGTGTCTCCATCTTTCACAGAGGAATCCCTGCAATGCATGCAGACTAAAACAAGTGATCACAGTCTTCCAGCAGTGTTTCCAAACTTCACTCAGACCCAAGCAGTATTATGTTGAGCACTACCCAAACCTGATGAAGCATTTTTGTCCCTTGGTTCATCTACGGACAATGAGGTTTGAAGGAAAAACAAAGGTTTTTCAAAAGGGTAACACAGGATGCATAAAGTTCTGAAGAACCTCTTGAAAACGCTTGTTACCAGACATCAGCACACGATGGCATATTACCGCATTTTTCAAACAGAGAGACCTCTTAAGTTATATAGAGGGCAAAAACACGACATCTTTTTTCAACTCTTGCAGCAGAAATGCAAAGCGACAAAGCAGATCCCAATAATAGGGACGTTTCAGGGGTAGCAAAAGCCCTTGTCATTAAGAATCCATGTCTACAAGTCCAAGATCTCACACAAGGTGGTCTGGTTGGAAAAACAGTCAGAAGCTTAAAATGGGGTACTTCCACACTAAATAAAGTGGTCCTGGATTTCAGGAGGTCACGGTACACCACGTTCCAAATTATTATGCAAATTGCATGGAAGTGTCATAAAGATTCAATTGTTTGTTTTTCAATTAAACTTGAGGAAGGTATTGTGTGTCAGGGCTCTTTGGATCACTGAAATCCATCTCAGACTCCAGTGATAATTACTTTGCCAGGTGAGTCCAATTAAAAGAAAAACTACAAAAGAAGGATGTTCCACATTGTTAAGCAGAAAACCATTTTCAAGCACTATGGGAAAGAAAGAGGACCCCTGCTGCCGACAAGCGTCAAATAGTTGAATGCCTTGGACAAGGTATGAAAACCTTCGATATTTCACAAAAACTTAATCGTGATCATCGTACTGTTAAGAAATGTGTGGCTGATTCAGAGCAACACGGGTTCCTGCTGACAACGACACAATGAGGAAGAGAAATACATTGGATTAAGAGAGCAGCTACTAAAATGACCTTACAAAGCAGCAAACCGATATTTGAAGCTGTTGGTGCCTCTGGAGTGCCACGAACATCAAGGTGGAGGATCCTCCAGAGGCTTGCTGTTGTGTATAAACCTCCTATTGAACCCTCACCACTTTCTTCCATGGTACTAAAAGAAGAACCGTGATTTCCGTCACAAAATCATCTCCATGCAGGACACTGCTCCATCTCATGCTGCAAGGAGTACCTCTTCATCACTGGCTGCTATGGGCATCAAAGGAGAGAAACACATGGTGTGGCCCCCATCCTCCCCCGACCTCCCCATCCTCCCCATCCTCCCCCGACCTCCCCCATCTTCCCCATCCTCCCCCGACCTCCCCATCCTGCCCCCGACCTCCCCCATCCTTCCCATCCTCCCCATCCTCCCCCGACCTCCCCATCCTGCCCCCGACCTCCCCCATCCTCCCCATCCTCCCCCGACCTCCCCATCCTGCCCCCGACCTCCCCCATCCTCCCCATCCTCCCCCGACCTCCCCATCCTGCCCCCGACCTCCCCCATCCTTCCCATCCTCCCCATCCTCCCCTGACTCTGTAAATTCAACAAATGACTATTTTCAGTTCTTTACAACCTATACAATGTTTTGAAACTCTGTTACATACCAGAGAGAATTTATGATTTCTTGGCCGTTCTTCAGAGAATATGACTGATAACACAAATCCTTTCTTCCACTCATGGTTGATGGTCGGGTGAAGCCGTTTATTGCCAAACAACTGATTTACTCTTTTTAAATCAAAATGACAAAAGAAAGTACCCAAATGCCCTGATCTAAAGTTTATATACCCCAGTTGTTAATACCGTGTACTGGCCCTTTAACATCAATGACAGCTTCAAGTCTTTAGTGGGAGTTGTGGAAGAGGTTCTTTATTTCTCAGATGGTGAAGCCGCCCATTCTTCTGGTAAAAAGCCTCCAGTTCCTGGAAGTTCTTGGTCTGTCTTGCATGAACTGCATGTTTGAGATCTCCCCAGAGTGGCTGAATGATACTGAGGTGAGGAGACAGAGGGCCACTCCAGAACCTTCCCTTGGTTCTGCTGTAGCCAATGACAGGTGGACTTGGCCTCGTGTTTTGGATCATTGTCATGATGGAATGTCCAGAAACGTCCCATGTGCAACTTCTGGGCTGATGAGTGCAAGTCTTCCTCCAGTATTTTCTCAGAACATGCTGCATTCATCTCGCCATCAATTTTGTCCAAGTGTCCTGTGCCCCTGTGCCACACCACGATGTTCCAGAGACTCCTGGATTTCAGCTGATTTGTGGATTTTTCTTTGCATCTTGACCAACTTTCCTGGCAGTTGTGGCTGAAATCTTTGCTGGTTTTACCTGACCATGGTTTGGTTTCTACAGAATCCCTCATGTTCCACTTCTTTATCAGCAGTTGAACACTGGTGATTGGCATTCTCAGTTCCTGGGATATCTTTTTATACCCCTCTCCTGTTTTATGCAGTTCCATTTCCTTTTCCTCGCAGATCCTTTGACAATTCTTTTGCTTTCCCTTTGACTCAGAATCCAGAAACATCAGTGCTTCACTGGATGAAAGATGTAATGGTCTGTCAGAAGCCCAGAAACTCACTGACCATTTATACACACACACTCATTACAAATGGGTCACAGGTCAGGATGGGAACCTTGATTAGCCAATCAAACCTGTTAGTGTGTTATCAGGTCAAAGTCACTGGGGGTGTAAAATTTAGATCAGGGTCATTTGGGTACTTTCTTTTGTCAGTTTGATTTAAAAAGAGTAAATCAGTTGTTTGCCAATAAACGGCTTCACCCGACCATCAACCATGAGTGGAAGAAAGGATTTGTGTTATTATTCATATTCTCTGAAGAATGGCCAAGAAATCATAAACTCTCCCTGGTATGTAAACTTATGAGCTCAACTGTAAAATGTAATATTATTAAACAAGGAAATCGTGTGTAAAATCAGATGTACATAAGCGGTAAGCAACCCTATATAGTCAGAATTATTAATCAATCAATCGACTTAATTATGTAGCACTTTTTATACAATAAACGTAATAAAGTGCTTAACGTGATTTAAAAACAGTGCAAAGATAGATAGATATTAATAAACAAATGTACACACACACACACACACACACACACACACACACACACACACACACACACACACACACACACACACACACACACACACACACACCTATGAAGACATGCCAGGGCATTGAGGACTAAGGTGAGGAAAGGCCACATTTGGGGGCCGGCTACACTGGGAGTGGCACCGCCTGTAACCACAGGGGGCGCTGCCCCACAGATCCCCCCAGCCTGGGCAGATTGGCGAATCTCACAACATACGGAGGGGACCAACCAGGTGCCCGGGTCAGGGAAACCCAAGGGACCGCCCCACCAGCGTGGTGGACCATCCACATTCACATATATAAAGATCAGTTAAAAGCCTGATCCTAAAAACCCTGGGGAAAATACCACTCCAAAGGTGGAGGCTTCTCTGCTATGCCTCCGTCAGGGTACTCAGGACCACTGAACGGTCCGGTTTTGAAGAGCTATTTGCTGATTGGTCAGTGATTTACTACACGCCCTCAGTATTTTAATATGTCGGTGTAAGGGTCTGTGTCTGTGTCTTTGTGTGTGTCGTCAAGTCCGCGTCTCGCACTCTGTTCACTTCCTGTTTTATTGTGAAGCCCCCGTCTGTCTGCGTCTCTGTCACTTGCCCTCCCTGTGTCCTCCTCCTCTGTGTGTCCTTGTGTAATCAGTCTGATTTGTCTCACCTGTGACGTCCCTCTCCTCCTGTATTTAAACCTCCTTCTTGTCTCTGTGCTCCATCATCATCGTTGTTCCTACTTTATGACCTCAGCCCTCTCCTCGTGTGAGTCTTCCTGTTTTGGATTTTCCTGTGTACCGTCCTCTGCCTGGACCTGGACCCCCTTTTTGAACGCCGTTGGTAAACCTGTTTACCTTGATCATTCTAATAAACCTGTAAACACCAGTCTTGTGTTGGCGTCTGCCTCTGGGTTCTCCTGGGACCCTGACGGTCGGCTGTATGAATCCTCTGTTGTTAACATATTCAGCTTTGCACTAGTTGTTTTTTTGTTTCGTGTTTTGCTGTGCAGCTTTCATGTTGGTCCAGAAAAAACAGACGCGAGGCAAGGACGGAGACTGAGACTCGGAAGCAGACGCTTCGGTCGTAAGCGATGCACTACCGAGTCCACTTGTCGCATCACTGGCCGGTGCTCCATTGCGTGAACCTCCGCGTGCCGCCCCGCTCCGGTTCCCCGACAATGGAACCTTCCGGTGCGCCGGGACACCGGAGCTGGTCCGAGCCAGGGTGTCTGTCTTGGCATCGCGTCCGCGATGTCTGCCTTCATGCGGAAGTTGCAGCCACTCTGGTGTCACTTCACCGGGGAGACGTTGGCTTTCTCAGAACCAACACGGAAGTTGCTGCTGTCACATCGCCGGGGCCGGAGCCGACCGGTTGGTGTTCGCTCTCTCAGAACCAACACCGAAGTTACTGCTCTGTGGCTGCAAAAATTAATAACTAAACAACTAGTGCAAAGCAGAGGATGTGAACAACAACAGAGGATTCATAAGGTCCAGGTCTGTCGCTCTAGCTGAGATTAGTTGCAATGTCACATATCTGAGGAGCTCTAAATCCTGCCTACTTTTTAACCCTCCCCTATGCAGTGGAAATGCGAAAACCAAATTTCGGTCGGGGTCTGCTTTGCTGTAACGCTCCGAACCACTTTTTGTGCAGTGG
This sequence comes from Lipophrys pholis, assembly GCF_963383615.2. Lineage (NCBI taxonomy): Eukaryota > Metazoa > Chordata > Actinopteri > Blenniiformes > Blenniidae > Lipophrys > Lipophrys pholis. The sequence continues at coordinate 24,814,450 of NC_137647.1, read as the reverse complement.
AAACGTGGCTTTAAAAGGGCCGTGGCCGGAGGACCTCAGGGCCCGTGAGGGTCGATACGGTAAAAGTAGGTCAGATAAATAGGAGGGTGCAAAACCGCTAAGACACTGAAGTAAATTCATAAAAGAATCTTAAAATCCATCCTGAAGCGAGCGGGGAGCCGATGCAGTGATTTTAAAACAGGCGTGATGTGGGCCGCCCTCTGGTCCTCGTCAGCAGTTCTGTAGGAGTTGGAGAGTTGATAGAGATTTTTGGGAGACCAGAGAGCAGGGCGGTACAATAGTCCAGCCTACAGGAGGTAAAAGCATTAGCACCTCCACCCTTGGCTGAGAGAGAAGTGGGCGGAGTCTGGCTGAGTTCTTCAGCTGATAAAAACAGTCTTTGTCACATGTTTGATGTGTGAGATCAAATGAAGCTCAGAGTCAAAAGTCAGGGCCGGGTTCTGTACGGATGAAGATGGGTTTGGGTAAAAGTTTCTCTCTCTGCCCTTCAGGACCGAGAACTAGAACCTGTGTTTTGTCCTGGTTGAGCTGAAGGACATTTGCTGCCGTCCAAGACTTAATATCTAAAATACAGTTAAGAAGGCCATCGATTGTCCTCGTGTCCTCAGGAGACACCGCCACATACAGCTGTGTGTCATCAGCATCGCTATGGAAGCTGATGCCATGTCTCCTGAGGACGTCCCCGAGTGGCAGCATGTCAACATTAAAAAGGATTGGGCCTAAAACCGATCCTTGGGGAACCCCACAGCTGACTTCATGGGTTCCTGAGGAACGTGTATCCTTACTTACAAAGAAGCGTCGATCTGTGAGAAAAGAACTGAACCACTTAGAAACATCAGCAGAGACGCCGGCCAGATTCCTGAGTCTCTCTAATAAAAGGACCTGATCAATGGTGTCAGAAGCACTAAGATCCACTAAGATCTAGACTGGGAGCTGTTGGGAGTCTTGATTGCCCCTGATGCCATTTAAAATCTTTAACAGGGCTGTGCTGTGGTTCTTCCTAAAACCAGACTGACGCCTCTCTAAAAGGTTATTTCTATGCAAGAAATTATTTGAGTTAAAACAATTTTTTCAAAAATTTTGCTTAAAAGTGGTAAGTTGGATGCAGGACGGTAGTTCTTAAGAGCCTTTGGTTCTAAACTGCTCTTCTTCAGAAGGGGCACCACCAGGGACTAATGAAGTGATTTGATGTGATTTCACATCTACAGGATGAGGGACGGACAGACGTCTCCACTTTGTATCAAAAACAAAAACTACTTTTTTCTTTTTCTGGAAAAAAAATCTTGACTTTGATTTTTGACTGTTTTTTCTGAAGCGCACGAGGTTCTTCTTTTTAACCTCCAAATTGTTTTTCTTCTTCTTGGCCCTAATACCCTTCCGTAGACACTGTGGCTCATTGAAGCCAAAAATGATGAACCATGTTTAAAAAAATAAAATAGCAAAGCTTCACTAAAGACTTGATCAGTCATCAGTATCTGTAGGACACAATGAGGACAAACCATCTTGTCTCTCACTATGGACGTCTCTTAGCTGAGGACCGTGCTTCAGAGGGCAGTATTGACTTCCTGTTAAAAAGACGAACTGGACTTCTTTCCAATCATTGGCTGCACATCCAGAGATGACCCTGCCGTCAGCAGGTACCAAACATTGCCACTATATTTTCTGAACTTTGTAGTATTTTCATGATTTTGTAGTGTTTTCCGAAGTTTGTAGTGTCTGACGCTTCTGTTGAAGTGTTTTGAATGTCCAGGCCACCTTCCATGATCTATGTGTGTTGTGTCTCTGTGGCCATGACAACTTTGTCAAGTTTACCGAGTTCCATGTGAACACTGGTTGTTATTAATCAAATCATAGTTCCCAGCCCATAATCGTACAGTATACCCTGTGGAGGCTGACCACAACACTGATTTGTTTTTCTGCACATCTGTGCTGCGTTTCACAGAATGACCATGGTGAAGTTGAAGAACCTTCACTGCTGTGTTGGATCGACATTCTCCACATCTTCAGAACTTGTTCAGGAACAACGCTTGCTCTGAGAAAGAGTCAGTTCTTGGTCGGCTCCTCCAGGATCTAACATTCTGCTTTGGCTGTCAGGTGGAAGGGCAAAATGCACAACTGTAGATAAATGATGATGTCTTCACCCCCCCCCCCCCCCTCTCCCTCCATCGCGGTCCACAATTGGGGCTTTTCCACCAAAAAGAACCAGGTTCTAGTTCAGGGCCGGTGCCAGGGCCCGTTCTTAAATGAGCACCGCCAAAGAACCGGTTGTTTTTCCATTGTCGACGGTGTGTAATTCTAACGATGCTACAGCGTTCTGTTCAACGTTTTGGTGAGTCGAGCGGTTTTGTTGTAATTAGCCGCCAAACTTTTGAACTCCGAATCCTGCTGCCTCCCTCCTCTCATTCAGATACATGGGGGAACCAGAATGTCTCTTGGTAACGTGTGCGACGAGCTAACGTGCGCGACGAGCTAACGTGCACGATGAGCTAACGTGCTACGGTGTGCAATATGTCTCAACATGCTAACATGTTCTATATAAGCTAACATGCTAACATGAACTATGAGCTAACATGAGCTCTAAACTCCTTCAAACTAAAAAAACTTGTTTATCAAAAATTACAACGTTGACTTCAAAATGTATATTAAGTGTTTAGCTAGACGTATGGGTGAGTTGGCTTTCCAAATAACAGGACCAAAGTCCTTCAAAATAAAAAATCCTTGTTCATCAAAAGTATAAATTTTTACTTCAGGCTGGATATTAAGTGTTTAGCGAGGCCAGGGGTGAGCTGGATTTCAAATTTTTTCAAAACTAAAGTCCTTGTTTATTCAAAATGACACCAAAACCCTAAAAAATTAATATTTAGGGATTAGCTTAGTGGTTAGTTGGCTTTCAAAATAAAAGCCCCCCACATTTTAAAAAATAAAAGTCCTTTTTTGGTAAAACCTTCAAAATTTATATTTGATCAATATTTAGAGGCTATGATTGGGCCAGAGGCCATGATTAGGCCAACCCGACCAGCCAGAGGCCAAAGTGTGATCAAGGCGGCTTGCTTAATTATTATTATTATTATTATTATTATTATTATTATTATTATTATTATTATTATTATTATTATTCCTTGCATTCCAATATGGTCTCATAATGGCACTTTAAAATAGTGTTTCCAGTTAAAAGTAGAGTTCAGTAATGCTAAAGTGAAGCGCTACCCTCTAATTAGGTGTAAAAATTAGTTTCTCTCCCTCTTTCATACACACACACACACACACACACACACACACACACACACACACACACACACACACACACACACACACACACACACACACACACACAGAGACACACACACACACACACACACACACACACACACAATGTTTGATGCAGGAATGTGGAGTGTGTGCCTCATAGCGTGTATCAACATGAAGACAAAGGAGCAGACAGCCGTCTCCCTCCCGTCTCCACTCTGTCCCTCGTCTATTAAACTCTGTTTGTCTTCTGTTTGGGACTAACAGATGATTAGTATTTACTGAAGCTCATCAAGCTACATTTTGGCCCAAAAAGGAAAGCAAACACTCTTTAGGAGCAAGCTGCATCACCCAACGACTCTTGTTCTATTTTTCATTCTCGTCATCATATGTAATAGACCAGGGGTGTCCAGACTCGGTCCTGGAGGGCCCCTGTCCTGAATGTTTTAGTTCCTCCCTGCTTCAGCAGATCTGAATCTAATGATGATGTCATCACCAAGGTTGCGAAAAAGCACAATAAGGAGCCCCTCATTACAACCAGGTGTGCTTCAACTGGGAGGAGCTAAACCTGCAGGACGCCAGCCCTCGAGGACCGAGCTTGGACACCCCCTGTAATAGACACTTCTCATATATATAGACAGTATATATATATATAGACAGTATATATACTGTCTATATATATATATATATATATATATATAACACGTACATTTTTAGTCTTATCTGTGAAGGGATGCCTCAGGAATCGGCAAGCTGCTCCACAACACTGTACAACCTTAAAAACAATGCTACCCTAAGCATCCAGACGGCTTCTTAAAATACGTGAAGCCCTGCTTGTGCTTCTGATGGACAGTATGGGAGCACACGTAATGCAACAGGTGAAAGAGAAAATAAAGGCTTGCAACTCCAAACCTGCCATCATCCCTGGAGGACTAACCAAACTACTCCAGCCCCTTGACATCTCAGTGACCCAGAGCTTCAACATGGCATTGCATCACTGTGGGAGGAATGGATGGTGGATGGAGCGCACAGCTTCACGGCTACCGAGAGGATGCCACGTGCAACTTTCCAGCTTGGTTACGTACTTAGTTATGTAGTTAGGTGCTTAGTTAAGTTCCGGATGTATTCAACTTGTTGTTCCGTGTGATAATAAGCACCTCATTAACGACGAAGGACACCCAGTCAACCTCTGTGTGCTATTGTGTAGCTTGAGTAACAGATTGAATTGTGAATTACATTTTCAAATAAATGCGACATAGTCAAGAGCGACTTTTTTTGAAATGGGAATGAGAGGTTTGAGGTTCGGTGTGAAAGATGACAGCATGGTGAAGTAGTCACAGCTATCTTATCCAAACCTGCCATGTGGACTCTGCTGTCCTCGTTTTGATTTAAGAGGTTCCATCGTCATGAATCTGAAGAAGTTCTGAACTCTGTTATGGTGGCACTGTTACAGAATGCACATTGTAAGGCAGATACACTTTCAACAAACTGTCTGACTGTGTCACATTGAACTGATAGCTGGACGTCAGTTGTTTTACTTTTTACAGATAGGGGTCAGGCCAACGTAGATTCTCAGCTGAACCACTTGAAAGCACGACAGCCAGGGGTCAGCAGAGGGGCCAGTGGGCAACCCGGCTCACCACTGTCAGTTATAACAGGGCCTGTTTACCCTGTTTCAAGTGAAAAAGCATTGTTTTTGTTTTTGCATTTTTCCGTTTCAGAAAAGTTCTGCGATTACACAGCCACATGACAACAATGTCCATTCACACAGACACGGAAAAAACATTCAAACGATGTAGATTTCATGTTGTTCAGAAACTACACCAACATGTGCAAAGAGAACAAAACACTATAAACATTAACAATGGGAGGACACAGACACTCTAATGGACAGGTTGGACAACCAAGGTGGATTGTTATTACGGTGACTGTCGAAAAACCTACCAGGTCTCAGAAGAATATGGGCTGGGAGTCCTGACACTCTGAAGGAAACGTTGTTATTGTCCATCTACTCACACACGTGCAGAAGAACTATTCACTATGGCTGTGGTGCACATGACCGGCGGCGCTTTGAAAAGTTGCAATTTCACGATTTCCATTGTGATGGAGTTGTGCCAGTTATAAATAGTTGTGTTCAAACAACAGACCCACCAGGGGCCTGTTCTACAACGCTGGATTTTCTCTTATCCAGATAACTTCAAGGATCAACTCTGGTTTCCCGTACTACGACGGCTGGTTCACTTCTTACCGGGATAAATCACAGTGATAACTCGCTCTGAATGTCTAACCTGCTCAAGTGCAGCTTACATTCTGGATAAGATCACAGTGAGAGTAACAGCACCGCCTCCTAACCAATCAGAACTCTTGGAAAATGACTTGCCCATTCTTAAATGATCGTGATTGGTGAAACGTTTCAATTCAATTCAACTTTATTTATATAGCACCAAATACAACACAGGTCCAGCGCTTAGCACAGCAGAGAGGAGATGAGAAAGTATTTCGAGTGATCTGTTTGACTAAATGAAATGAATCCTCATCATTGAGGCTTTAGAAGGTGTTTATTTCTTGTTCCTGACTTCTTCCCAAGTTAGCGCCACAAGGGTTGATTTGTAATAATGGTCAGGCTGAGAGAACTGCGGAAATGTTAATTTATGGAACGCTCAACTACTTGCAGTGATGAATTCATACTCCAACACAAAACACGCACATGCCAGAAACCCAGCCTCCAAACAACTGGATGTAAAATCTAAACTAACAGAAGAGCATTGAGGACGTTTCTGCTTTAATAAAGTAAAACTGAGGGATCACAGTGCCGTCCGTTTATATTGTCTAATGAATTAATATCGTATAATCTCACAAAGTCACACATTAACAAGTCAGGAAGGTTCTGGCTTTGGCTGCAGCAGCAATGTTTGTACTTATTTGTACTTATCTGGCCTGTCTGCCACTCTCTCTCTCCCTCTTCTTTTCCTCTCTCTCCCTGTCCTATCCCATGTACTTCTCCCCCCAACCGGTCAAGGCGGATGGCCGTCCTTCCAGAGTCTAGGGTCCGCCCCACGGTTTCTTCCTGAAGAGGGAGTTCTTGAACTTCTCTCCATGCGAGGGAGTTTTTCCTGGCCACTGTTGCTTGTTACACCTGCTTGCTTTGGAACGGTTTAGTTGGGTCCTGTTGTACTCTATCATTGTAAGAGCGCTTTGAGATGTTTGTTGATGTGATTTAGCGCTTTACAAATAAAATTGAATTGAATTGAATTGAAATGTTGCTTTGAGCTGCTGGATGTGTTTGAATTCTTCATAATCTCAGAGAATTATTTCTCCTTCAGTAATCTGTAAACTGCTCTGCAGGGTTTCTCCCTGTGTGATTGGTCAGACGCTACAAACCCCGCCCCTTTCATGTGAACACTCACACGAAGGTCTGGATTGAACCAGTGAGTTGATAACCTGCTTGGTAGTAACGAGTAACAGGATCATGAGTGTCTGGATCAACCAGGAAACAGAGAGATCCTGGATATGTTGATCAGGTTCATAGTCCAGGCTCCAGGTGAGAATCGCTGTCTTGGATCACACACACACACACACACACACACACACACACACACACACACACACACACACACACACACACACACACACACACACACACACACACACAGGGGTTGTTGTTGGACCTTTTCCAAGATGGCGGCGCCCGCACCGGGCTAACTGTTGAACACTCTTATGCACAAAGATCACAATGATCCAATATTGACCAGCAGAAAAGCTCAAACGTTCACTGGTCAAAGCCTTCTGCCAGTGTGTATGAAGCTTGAGATGGGATTCGTGGACACCACGGCTCTACTGGGAGGACACGGACTGCTGCGAATAAACGGGGAGACCTGCTCAGCACTGACCTGCTCAGCACCGATATCAACGGTACCATCCACCAGTGCTACCCACGTCCAAAGGAGTAGACCCTGGCGTTGGGCTATGCGTAAACAGAAGCAAGCTGTACTCAGTGGGTTTAGCACTAAGGCTAAAGCTCACCCATGTAGGATGTCACTCCCATTGATCCAGCTGGCTAACATCCGCTCACTGGAAAACAAACAGGACTATCTGAGGCTGGACTTAACATCGAGACGGGAGATGAGAGACCGCTGCGCTCACTGATGCAACCATGGAGGAGGCTATTAGCCTTGCGGGGGTAACTCGCTCCCGGGCAGACAGGAGCAGCACTCTCAGTGGTAAGACATCTATACAAATAACAGATGGTGTACAGGCTCAAAAAGACTTGTACACACTGTTCTTTTAAACTTCTTTTTAACTGTCATAACCTCACATTGATGTCTGCCCTTTTACCACCCAAGGGAAATCTCGGTAATTTTCATAATTGTGGTTTACATTGCCCAAGACTCAGACACCAAAGTAGCCTTGGATATACTCTGCCACTAGATACATGATCAACAAACCACCAACCAAGAGGGAGTACTCATTGTTGCTGGGGATTTTAACAAAGACAATATGAAGAAAGTTCTACTCCACTTTTATCAACATGTGCATTGTGCAACTCGATGAGCGAACACTCTCGATCATGTCTACACCAACATCAGAGGAGATTCAAAGCAGCCCCTGGCCCCAAGAACAAAACCATCCTCTGGAGTGCTGCAAGTTTGGCCAGAGGGAGCCATGACAGCACTGCAGGGCTACTTGGGGTGTACTGACCGGCCTGTGTTCAGCAAGGCAGCTACCATGGACGAGAGGGTAGACATCGATGAGAATGCAGAGGTTGTGTTTAGATACATTAATAAATGCATGGTCAGTGTTTGCATCACCAAGACCATCACTGTCAGGAAATGAGGAGCCATGGTTGACTGCTTAGGTGCGAACTTTGGTCAAAGTGAGAGACACAGCATTCAAATCTGGAGACACAGCTGCCCTCAGAACAGCAAGAGCCAACCTGAATAAAGCCATCAGATTGGCCAAAAGGGCCCATGGACCAAAAATCCAGAAATATTTGCAGGACCATAGAGACACCAGGAGACTGTGGCAGGGAATTAAATCTGTGACTGACTACAAAACAAATTCTCATGTCTGTGATGACAGTGCCAACTTCCTCAACAAACTAAATAAATATTTTGGAGGGTTCAACACATCACCAGTGAAGTCCACCCCTCAGCCTGAAGAGCAGGTGCTGTGTCTGGACCTGGCTGATGTGCTCCGGACTCTGAGGAGAATAAATACGCGGAAAGCCGCAGGCCCAGACCAGATACCGGGCTGTGTTCTTAAGTGGGGTGCAGAATAGCTCTCCACCGACCTGAAGGGGGCAAGCCACAATTTTCCGGTCGAGAACCATGGCCTCGGATTTAGAGGTGCTGATCCTCATCCCAGTTGCTTCACACTCGGCTGCGAACCGCGCCGGTGCACGCTGAAGGTCCAGGTTTGATGAAGCCAACAAGACCACATCATCTGTAAAAGCAGAGACGAGATCCTGTGGTCCCCAAACCGGACCCCCTCCAGTCCCTGGCTGTGCCTAGAAATTCTGTCCATAAAAGTTATGAACAGAACCAGTGACAAAGGACAGCCCTGCCGGAGGCCAACGTGCACTGGGAACAGGTCCGACTTACTGCCGGCAATGCGAACCAAACTCCTGCTCCGGGCGTACAGGGACCGGACAGCCCTTAGCAAAGGGTCCTGGACTCCATACTCCCGGAGAACCTCCCACAGGACGTCCCGAGGGACATGGTCAAACGCCTTCTACAGATCCACAAAACACATGTGCACTGATTGGGCGAACTGCCATGAGCCCTCGAGTACCCGGTGGAGAGTATAGAGCTGGTCCAGTGTTCCGCGACCTGGATGAAAACCCCATTGTTCCTCTTGGATCCGACGTTCAACTAACGAACCGATCCTCCTCTCCAGGACCCTGGAATAGACTTTCCCGGGGAGGCTGAGGAGTCTGATCCCCCTGTAGTTGGAACACACCCTCCGATCCCCCTTCTTAAAAAGAGGGACCACCACCCCGGTCTGCCACTCCAGAGGAACTGTCCCCAACCGCCACGTAATGTTGCAGAGACGTGTCAGCCACGACAGTCCCTGCACATCCAGAGACTTAAGGAACTCAGGGCGAATCTCATCCACTCCCGGTGCCTTGCCACCGAGGAGCTTAGCAACTACCTCGGTGACTTCAGCCTGTGTAATGGACGAGTCTACCTCTGAGAACCCAGCCTCTGCTTCCTCAGTGGAAGACGTGATGGTGGGATTGAGGAGGTCCTCGAAGTATTCCTTCCACCGCCTGACGACATCTCCAGTTGAGGTCAACAGTTCCTCCCCTCCACTGTAAACAGTGTTAGTGAAAAACTGCTTCCCCCTCCTGAGGCACTGGACGGTTTGCCAGAATTTCTTCGGGGCCGACCAGTAGTCCTCCTCCATGGCCTCCCCGAACTCCTCCCAGACCCGAGTTTCTGCCTCCACCACGGCCCAGGCTGGGGTCCGCCTGGCCTGCCGGTACCTGTCAGCTGCCTCAGGAGTCCTATGAGCTAACAGCGCCCGATAGGACTCCTTCTTCAGCTTGACGGCATCCCTTACTTCCGGTTTCCACCATCGGGTTCGGGGGTTGCCACCACGACAGGCACCAGAGACCCTGTGACCACAGCTCCGAGCAGCAGCTTCAACAATGGAGGTGGAGAACATGGTCCACTCGGACTCAATGTCTCCAACCTCCCCCGGAATCCGTGAGAAGCTCTCCCAGAGGCGGGAGTTGAAGACTGCGCAGACAGAGGGCTCGGCCAGGCGTTCCCAACAGACCCTCGTAACACGTTTGGGCCTGCCGAGTCTGTCCGGCTTCCTCCCCGTCCAGCGCATCCAACTCACCACCAGGTGGTGATCAGTTGACAGTTCTGCCCCTCTCTTCACTCGAGTGTCCAAGACACGTGGCCGCAGATCAGATAACACAACCACAAAGTCTATCATTGACCTCCAGCCTAGTGTGTCCTGGTGCCAAGTGCACGTATGGACACCCCTGTGCTCGAACATGGTGTTCGTTTTGGATAAACTGTGGTTTAGAAGTCTAATAACAGAACACCGCTCGGGTTCAGTTCAGGGAGGCCGTTCCTCCCAATAACCCCTTTCCAAGTCTCACTGTCGTTGCCCACGTGGGCGTTGAAGTCCCCCAGTAGAACAATGGAGTCCCCAGTTGGAGCACTATCCAGCACCCCTCCCAGGGACCCCAAGAATGTCCGGTACTCTGTACTGCTGTTAGGATCATTTGGGTACTCAAACTCCCCCACCACGATAAGGTAGCAGTTCAAGGGGGAGCACTGTAGCATTAACATCCATAATCATGAAATACTTTACAAAGCTGATTAAGGATCACATCACTTCTGTCCAACGCCCCTCACTTGATCCACTCCAATTTTCTTACCGTCTGAACTGCTTTACATCATGGACACTGAAGTAGAAATGGTGCAGCACACCAAATTCCTGGGGGTGCATGTGGTGAACAACCTCACATGAACTTCCTGCGTGGTCTGAAGAGGGCTCACCTGAGCACATCAGCCTCACCACCTCTACAGAGGAGCCACATGAGAACTGCACTGCCTCTGACCAAAAACAAACTGGAGAGAGTGGTGAGGGCAGCTGAGAGGATCATGGTGATCTCACCACCAGTAGGGGACTTGACAGAAAGACGTTGCCTGTCAAAGATATTGAGATCACCAAAGACCCCACTCACCCTGCCCGTGGACTGCCCCCTATCCCCCCCACCCCCAGACGTTTCTTCCCCACCGCCATCCGTCTTTTGAACAGAGGACTGTAAATACCATGCTCTCTGTTTTAACTTATTTATTTTCTGTCTTAAATTATTTCCACTCATTTATTCTTCCATTGCATTTTGCGCATTTCTTTTATCTCAGGGACTTTTAAGTATTTTAGCTCAGGTACATTTTAATTGTGTGTTTTATCGTTGACCCTGCATTGAAATTATGTTCTGTAGTGCATCTCTGATGTAAACTATCAGAGTTATCTATCTATCCATCCATCCATCCATCCATCCATCCATCCATCCATCCATCCATCCATCCATCCATCCATCTATCTATCTATCTATCTATCTATCTATCTATCTATCTATCTATCTATCTATCTATCTATCTATCTATCTATCTATCTATCTATCTATCTATCTATCTATCTATCTATCTATCTATCTATCTATCTATCTATCCATCTATCCAACCACACACACACGCACACGCACACGCACGCGCGCGCGCACACTTAATTCTTGACAGTCTGATATAAAGTATTTCTAAAGTACTGACTGTGACATCATGACGTGAGTTAGAACTCCATTACCCAGAAGGCTTAGCAAGCAGAACGTAGTGATGTACGTAGTCAGGCTGGTAGCGCGGACCCGGCGTGTATGGAGGCTGTTCAAATAAAGTTAAAGAAGACTTGTTACTTTGCCTCGTCTGCTTTCTATAACGTCAAGACAGACAACACATGGTGTCAGCCACGGAAGAGAGAGAAATAAAAGTCTCTGGTAGCGTGAGTGGCATGTGCTAAAAAGGTGACACGCTAACCGAGTTTGCTGTGATGGCTCCAAACGACAGGGGAAGCGAAGCGGAGGACCAAGGACAGATCGAACATAAAGAAGGGGCTCCTGTGCCCGAATTGGAGAAAACCAGCAACTAGAAGGGGCTGCGGAGTACCAGGTACCGCAAAGTGCTATCTCAGCCAGTCAGTGGTGCCTGCATGCCTCAAAAGAGCCACCATCATCCCTGGAGAGACCAATGCTGACGAAACACTGGAAGAACTAAAGGAGGCGATACTGAAAGGATTGTCTAAAAATAAAAAAGGACTGCCCAGTGAAAATACAGGACTATTGGAATCACAGATCAGAGCTCACAGTGGACTTAGTATTGAAGGGGAGCAAATTTGTTATTCCATCATCGCTACGTAAACAAATGCTCCAGAAGATACACGAAGTGAAGTGTAAACGCAGGGCTAGAGAAGTAATGTACTGGCCGAGAATCAATCAAGACATCAGCCAGACAACAGCTTCTTGTGAATTTTGCCGCACCCACAGACCAAAACAACAAGCTGAGCCGTTGATGACTCATCCGGTCCCCCACAGACCTTACTATAAGGTAGGAGCTGACTTGTTTGACTGTGATGGAAAGAGTTACAAAGTGGTGACTTTTCAATCTCCCCTGAAGTTGGTGTGCTCCAATCTACATCAAGCAAAACAGTCATTAGCTACCTAAAAACTCTGTTCGCCAGACATTGTGTCCCTTGTGAACTGTTTTCAGACAATGGGCCCCAGTTTTCTAGTTGCGAGTTTTCTGCCTTTGCCAAAGAATGGGGGTTTCAACACTCTACTTTGAGTCCAACCTATCCGAAGTTCAACGGTTTGGCTGACACTTCTGTAAATATCGTTGTGGTGGTGTGGGTGTGGCCGAGCGGGGATGCAGCAGAGAGAGTGGGAGGCGGCTCTAAGGCAGCGACTAGACTAGAGCAGACACACCTGATGCACATCAATGTTTAATTGTGTCTCTCCGCCCTGACAGTCGCGGCTGGGAAGACTTTAAAAGGGGGAAAAGCTCCAGAATGACGTCCCCCGGAGCCTGGACAGACAAACAGTTACGTGTGCGTAAAATAAAACACTGCCTCTGAATCTATATGACGTAGATCCGGTACAAGAGACACTTGTTACAATTGTGAAATCCATGATGAGAAAAGCACAGGACAGAGACGACTTTCAGAAGAGCTTAATGCTAGTGGGTAGGCGCATTCGCTCCAAGCGAGCAGTCAATGAGGAGTTGCTGACACCCAAGGTGGCGCGAAACATCAGCAAGGTGAAAGAGGAACAAAAGGCAAAACAAAAATGGCTGCACAATTGGATGGCAAAACACCTGCCTACACTGAAGCCGGGAGACATGGTGCGTCTCAGGGACATCTCTACAAGTCTATGGAGACAGCAGGGACAGGTGGAGGAGGAAGTTGCTCTGCGTTCCTACAGGATCCAAACGGAGAATGGATCCTGGAACCGCACAGATCTTCAACTACAGCCAAGTGAAGAGGAAACAACACTTCAGGAGACGGTACAGCAGGACACGGCTGAGTCTACAGTGACACCAGTGACACTGCAGGTCCGACAAGGTTGACTGTAGTCCGAAAACACTGTCTCCGTCACCAGCTGATGAAAGACTGCTTAGACTTTAGGAGGCATATTCAGCCGCCTGAGAGACTGATTGAGAGTTGTTAATTACTATTTAGCATTGCAAGTTGCCGGACGGGGGCAACATGGTTCTAAGTTTATGGTTTGACGCTAAAGGAGTTTTGCACCTTTCTGATTTTTCTATTAAAGAAGGGAGTGTTCAAAAGAATGACAAAATGTAATGAGACAATGCTATTTGGAAAAACACTTTAGCATGGTTTCCTTTAAGGGGTAAATATTACTTCCTTTATCAGGGAAAAGATGTGACGTCATGACGTGAGTTAGAACTCCATTACCCAGAAGGCTTAGCAAGCAGAACGTAGTGATGTACGTAGTCAGGCTGGTAGCGTGGACCAGGCATGTATGGAGGCTGTTCAATAAAGTTAAAGAAGACTTGTTACTTTGCCTCGTCTACTTTCTATAACGTCAAGACAGACAACACACTGACAAAGGAAGTTGCTTCAGTTGTTTTATAATGTAGGTTCTATGTTTAACCACATTAATTCATGAACTGACATGAAGCTGAAATAATTAGAGCACAATCCCGTCACTCTTCCTGTTTTGTGAACCGTCCTTCCTCTCCTCTGGTTGACTCTGGGACAAAACCCTGTCCTCTGATTGGCTGTAGCATGCAGCAGGCATGACTGACAGGCTATTGATGCTATTCTTAGCCTGCGCTCATGTCGGTAAAATTCTACATGATTTTCATCATATGTATATTAAAACTGTAAACGAAGAATCAACAACACTCAAATCATTCAGAGTCATTGTTTATCAAGTCAAGTCTCAAGTCTTCGAGTCGACCCGAGTCCAAGCCACAGGACTCAGTCCCCGTCCCTGGTACACGGACATTCGCATTAACAAATGACTAAGTTGGAGTGTTATTACAGTAACTGTCGACTATAAAACTACCAAGTTCAAGAGAATATAGACTGGGAGTCATGACACTCTGGAGGCAAACATTGTTGTTATTGTCCACCAACTCGTGCACATGCATAAGAAGTACGTACTATGACTGTGGCGCACCGCAATGCACCGCAATGCACCGCAATGCACCGCAATGCACCGCAATGCACCGCAATGCACCGCAATGCACTGCAGCAGCCTTTTAAAAAAGTTGCATTTTTGCTGTTTCCAAGGAGACAGAGTCTGAGCTTTGTCCAAAAGTTCTCCCTTGGGAGATTTAAAAAAACTTGCATTTTCTGAACACGGTTGTCATGGAAACGGACACTCAAAACACAACAAATGTTTTACGTTTTCACCTGAAATCCTTGTTCTTTAAACAGCCTTATTCTGTTTTTGGAACGTATGTTTCAGGGAAACTCATCTAATATTGTGATCAGATTGTGGGTATTAGTGTTGGCCTGGAACCAGAAGGTTTCCTGATTTTCAGGTGAGTTGTGACATTCTGGAGTGTGCCTCATGACGTTTGTGCTGGTGATTGGTTCTGTGGGTATTTTTACTGCCCTGTTACCTTTCCATGTCTGTATTCTTCCCTGACTCTACATGCTGGAGGCGTGAGAGAGAATCTGTAACAAACCTCAACAGCTAATCTTATCTGGTGGAGGAGACACATTTCAGGGGTCTTAAACCAAAGAACTGGGCAGGAAACAGACCTCTAATCTGACCTGATGGGAAGGAAAGGCTGGCAGGCTGAACCTGAGGCAGAAAGGAGCCTCTCCTCAGAAATTAACTTCATTTTCACTGTTTCCTTTGTTGTGTGTGTTCGGAAACACCAGAGTCCACGACCTTTGAGGCAAGCACACAATGCTGCACATCACATGTAGTGTTTGGAGAAAAAGAAACAGCAGTGATTGACTCAAAAAGGCTTGATGATGATCAGGAAGCTGGTCAGAGAAAAGCCAGATGGAAAGGCATCCTAATTACTGATCTTAATCTGCCACCATGGCTATAAATACTGAAGTAAGACCAAGTAACTGTCAGTGTTTACATACAGCAAGAGACCGTCCTTGAACTTGAAATGCAGACTTCTTTGACTGCCTGCGGTTCATTTGGATGTCTGAACTTTCATTTTCAAACTGTGATATCTGCTTTAAAACACACAGTAGAGAATTGAAGGTAACTGTATTGAATCCCATCTTCCACCCTGTCATCTCCAGAGACGAGGGTTCTGCTGATGGCATAGAGACGATTGAAGGAATGAAGCTATCCTTGTGTTTTGGATGTTTGTTGAAACATACTTTTTCTACAGAGTGCAACGTTTCTGAAGCACACTGCTGTCTTTTTCAAAAGGGAAAAACTTTTCTAAAATCTTTCGGGAGCCAACTGTAATGTTACATGTCAATGTGCAGCTT
This sequence comes from Lipophrys pholis, assembly GCF_963383615.2. Taxonomy (NCBI): domain Eukaryota; kingdom Metazoa; phylum Chordata; class Actinopteri; order Blenniiformes; family Blenniidae; genus Lipophrys; species Lipophrys pholis. Next base: position 24,798,697 of record NC_137647.1, on the reverse strand, counting down.
ATCTGTAGGAGTGTAGGATCTGTACCAGCACGTACAGGTACCCCCAAATCACCCTACTCTTCTCCCATGAATCCAACATCTGCACTCCTGAAAGGTGCTGACTGGACAATCTCCTTAATGGTAAGATTTAATCAACTGTACCAGAGACTGAAAGGGAATCAAGGAAAAGTCTGTGTTTCCCAGTCTGTGATCAGATTTCCCATTTGGGCCAAAGCTGAGGAGAACACCATTATGGAATGAAAGTCAGAATGTTCCTCAGTCTGCCTGGGATCTTGTTCTGGGGACACATGAAACCAAAGTCGAGTTCTGTGGGAAAGAGTAAGTTTGTTTGGAGGCAAAAAGCGAAAACACCAGATGAGCCAGCTTGGTGGCGGACCGATCATACTGTGGGGCTGCCTCTGGTACTGGAGGCACTGGACATTGTGGAGAACGATCAGAAAACATGGTTTGAGGACTTTGAGTAGGATATCGAGTCAAAATTCACCTTCAGCAGCAAAATATTGAAAATGAACCAACGACTAGGACAGATTCCTTTTTCCCGCAAAGTTCAAAAGTTCAGCAAACAAAAAGCAACTAAACTAAAGTTTCCGCAAGTTTGTTTTGCTCGTTTGTTATTCGAGATATTGTTAATACTGGAGGACTGCCTGTTGGATTCCTGCAGTTAAAGTGGAGGATGGTACTAAATAAAAGAAATGTATACTTTAGTGAGAACTTGATCTCAGTAAACAGACCTCCTTCCTCTTCAGCCCTGGAGCCCTTTTTTCTGGTTTTCATGCTTTAGATGGGAAACAAAAGAGGATCGAGGACAATAATGATTTCACTGTAAACATCCATTAGTGCAGACCAAGCCTATAATTTACCAGGTTCTATGCAGCAATGTTTTGTTGCTGCACCAGCAGCTGTCAGAGGAGGCTTAAGCACTTCACCATTGTGCAAATGTTGACATTAAAATTAGGTTATTAACCTATGTAACAGAGCGCTTCACTGAAAGTCTGTCTCGTCTACAAACTCAACTCAATGTCTCCTAGTTGGAGGTATTCATAAATGAGTAGTCATCAACCTTTTTCAAGCCAAGATCCCTTTTCATGTCAGACAAAAAGCAAAGATCTACCATCTGTTTGAGCTTTACTTGACAAATGTTATATTCTAAAATGTAGAAATACAGTAGAACCTCTGATGAGCAGAGCCAGTAAGAGCGGACACCCTCTACTGGGCGGACATGTCCCTGTGCATGGACACATATTTACCTGTTAACACACCTTAATGAGGACAACCTGCTTGACGTGGACAGCAGACAGGTTTTCCTGCCAAATTTCCAGCTGAGCGACATTAAAACAGCCAAAACACCACAAGTTTCAATGTTGGTGTTTGCGATTTCCGCCGCCATCTTGGATTCCTTCTTTGTCTTCTTCTTCTATGAATTTGGAAGACTAAAAGTATCCCTGGCGTATTACTGCCATCTACTGGGTGTTAAAATCTTGGCTTTCTGGCTGGCAAGTGCATGCAGGGAGCGATCGGACAAAGATTCCCGAGCGAGTATGGAAAGTACCGACTTAGATCTGGCTTCAGTTATTAGGGACCGAGAGAAAGAAGTGCTTCATTTTTAATATACACATTTAAGTTTCCGGCCCGGGAGAAAATGATCAACGAGCCGGTACCGGTCCGCAGCTTCACTTGCCTCTAGCTCTACCGCTTCACCTCCGTCAGCAGAGACAGAGAGAGAGAAAGATAGATAGAGACAGAGAGAGAGACAGATAGATAGAGACAGAGAGAGAGACAGAGAGACAAAGATAAAGGCAGGCACAGTGGTAGGTGGAGCGGTAGAGATAGAGAGGTAGAGCAGTAATGATAGAGGGTGGCAGAGAGGCAGAGGCTGAGAGGGGGGGTCTGAGAGGGGGCAGAGAGCAAGATAGAGAGAGAGAGAGAGAGAGAGAGAGAGAGAGGCTATCTGAAAATACCAGCAGATTGCTTGACGGTGCAACAGACAAATTGCTGAGTTGTTGAAACTGTGAGGAATCCCTCGCACCACTCCTGCCACACGCCCCCGACATCTGTTTGTTGGTTCAAATGTGCTGACACACATTTTCCGTGTACACACTTCTTCTTTGTTGGATCTCAAGGCGGTTGCGCTACTGCCTTTATAAAAAACAAAGAAGCTGTAGCTGACGATCCTTTCAGAGGTCGCAGGTCGAGTGGCAAATTTGCATGAAGACTTCTGATTGGTGTAAAACTGGACATGTAACTGGCCAAAGATCTTCCTGTCAATGGCGACCCACCACTGCTTCAAACCAAGCCTCTTCGGGATTTTTAGGTCAGTAAGTCTTCTCATCTCATAAGTTTTGTTGAAATCTTAATGGAGCTTTTCAGTTATTTCAGGGTTTGCATTTCAAACACAGTGGGCCTTTTTTCAATAAGTTGAAGTTGTAATGTTCTGAGAGGCGAGTCAGACGCCTGTAAAGTCAAGAAAGTTTTCACAACATGGTGAAATGAAAGCTGCAACGTTAATACCTGAACCTGCCCCAGGTTTACATCCTGGAGACTGAGTCTCCCTCATCAGTCCATCCTATTCTTCCTTTACCTACTTTCTTTAGTGTCAAAGTCTTTATAATTCTGCCTTTTTTCTTATTGATTATGAATTATGGTCAAGTTTACACAGTACTAAAACACATCACACACACACACACACACACACACACACACACACACACACACACACACACACACACACACACTGTATGTGCCATTGTTTTGCTTACTTATCTATGTTTTTTTGACACTCTTTTTAGTTAAACTTTCCCAGAGCTTGTTATAAGGACGGTGAAGCCTCAATGCCAATTTTACTTTGAAGCGATTGGGCAAAGCATCGATTGTGGTTTAGGTTTGTGAAATCGGTTTATTTATCTATGATTTATTTATTTGTGGTTTGCACCATATTTTTGTTTTTCACTTATTTTAAATGGAAATTCATTCCACCCACCCTACTTAAGAAGGACGGAGGCGGTCAGTGGCTGGAGAGAAGCAATGAGGTCTGAGGGAAGAAGAGCTAGAAAGGAGGGAGAGACAGTAGAGAAGACAGATACAGGAGACGGGGACGTCGCCTGTTTGCCGTGTTGAACTTTCGCTGCGAGTTTCCTAGATAACCAGGAGGCCCGAGGCTCTGGCTACTCTCAGTATACCAAATCAAACCATTTAAAGACGTTTTTAGACTCTAAAGCAGAAAACCACCCTTTTTTGGTTTTCATAGCTGTCCTCCGCTATTTGGTTTTACTGGAAAGTTTGGGCTAATCTCAGTGGCGGCCGGTGGAGTTTTCTCCAGGGGGCGCTATAACTCAAAATAGACATTTACCAAGAAGCAAGCAAACACCTATAAAGGAATCACACCAGTGTATTTACATCCATTAAAACAACAAAAGCAAAATTATAATGTCATGTACTGTTCTATTTTTGGTACATACATTTTATAATAATAATAATAATAATAATAGGGACGTTCCGATCACACTTTTTGCCCCCGATACGATCCGATTTTTCAGAATTGAGTATCGGCCGATACCGATACTTTCCTGATCCGATACTCACATTACTATTTCAAAGATACTCAATAGTGTATTTCTGGAGCAACTAAGACGTCTGGAGTTAAAAGCACTATTGGCAGAAGCTTTGTTTATCTAGAAATGATCGTAAAACTCACTTATTGAATCAAAATTCTTCTCAGAACGACTTAAACATAAATACTCTGAGGCTCCAATGTAACTTCTTTGTGTATTAAATTCCAGTTTACCTTAAAGCAGTATGAGAGGTTTGACCTGAATGTCACTAAACATTTACATTTCAATGTGAATTATAAACACTTCATTGTACTTCAAAATGGTAAAACCTGTTTGACAAAAGTACTCTGAACATAGTACTCTCAAAAACTTATTCAGAATATCCCAGTCTCCCTTCAAACTAGCGGAACCTTCTGGGTTATTGTTTTCACCATATCGCTCCCCTGTGGGGACTGATCCTTTATTTTAAAATCCTTTATTTTAAAGTGGAGAGTTTCCTGCTTCAGTGCAGCTTTCTCTTTAGTTGTAGTTGTAAACTGAGGAACATCCACACGATGAAGAAACAATCTTTGTCCTCCCTGTCCTTCTCCCAACAAACCGTCCAGACCTCACTATGAACACGGCTCAACACGAGGCTTCAGGGCATGTAGTACACATGCCAGGCCTTTAGGGGTGCTGTGACTCACCAAACACAACAAAAACACAGAAGAAGACAGACCACGTAGAAATTTAGAAGTAGACTTCAGCACATAAACACATAACCCACTATATATAACTCTAGTTGTATAGGTCTACGGCCCCGCTCCGCCTGCTTCTAGCTTCTGCAGCTCTACTGGAGCTTCTAGTCCCTGATTGTTCTGGTTATTAGGGGACGTAGTGGACCGCGTTTTTTTGTTTTTTTTAGATCGGCGGGGTGATCGGCTGGATTTGTCGATTCCCGATCACTCACAAATCACCAATATCGGCCCTGACCCGATATCTACCGATCTGATCGGGACATCCCTAATTTGTGTGGACCATGTTGAATTGACTCAAATATAAACTTCCAAGTCCCAGGAGAATATGGACTGGGAGTCATGCCACTCCAGAAGCCACCATTGTTACTGTCATCTACTTCTACATGTGCAGAAGAGCTATTTACCATGGCCATGGTGCGCATGCTTCGTAGCAGTGCTTCCTCCATTTCCACAAAGATGGCCAGAGGGCATTTATCAAAGTTTGCACCTTGGGAGCCGGTTTCAAAAAGTTTGTTTTCAGTGGCTCCGAGCTCTGTTGTTCTCTCGATGGACCCTTAGTCTACTTTTAAAGCTTCCTCTCTTTTAATATTGAACTTTGAATTTTTAATGTGTTTTTTTCACAACTGTGAAGCACTTTAAGCTGCATTTTGTGTAGGAAAGATGCTTTAGCAATCATTATTTTTGTTAACTGAACTGCCTAAATGACTCATTTGGAGCCTAATCCTGTCTCACAAGGCATCCTCCCTGTAGACTTGTAGACCCTGTAGACATCATCATCAGTGTGCTTAGAGAATTAACAGGTCAATAGTGATCATGGCTCTCACACACCAGGACCAAGAAAACCCCATTTGTGGACTTCAGCTCTACTTTAACACAGTAATCCCTTGTCAATTGTAACTGAACCAACTGAACCAACTGAACCAGCTGAACCAACTGGACCAACTGAACCAACTGAACCAACAGAACCAACGGAACCAACTGAACCAGCTGAACCAACTGGACCAACTGAACCAACTGAACCAACTGAACCAACGGAACCAACGGAACCAACGGAACCAACTGAACCAACGGAACCAACTGAACCAACTGAACCAGCCGAACCAACTGAACCAACTGAACCAACGGAACCAACTGAACCAACAGTCCACTGTATAAACTCTGGACTTCCTGCGCAACAGATCACAGAGGTTCAGAATAGGACATCGATATAAAGCATTCCATTAGCTTAAAAGTTATTTATTTAAGTAGTATTATATGTAAGTGTCAGTGTACATGGATATTATTCGCTGCCTGTTTCACCTTTTACCGGAACAATGAAAGCAGTGGAAGTTTGCTGTTTCACTTGCTTATTGTACACATACACATAAACACATTTCCTGAGAAAGAAAGAGCGAGTAAAAGTAGGGTAAACCCTTGGAATGATCTGTGAGTGACATCAGAATATGTCATCCTTTTCATGAGAATTAGTCTTTTTTCATGATTTGAGAATTGCTTTCTCTTTTTAGCACTGTAAAAATCATCTTACCTTCATTTTCCTTCTTTTCATTTTTCCATCTGAAAACTCCAAATGTAATTGTGGACTCACCGCATCTTTGGACATCAGGGGATTGGATCACATCAACTGCTGGACTGTTAGTGGTGACTGGCCAGGAAAAAGAGGCTATCCTTTGTAAGATTAAGTCCACAGTATCTCTGGCATCATCATCACCATCTTCCAAAAAGCCAACAGGTCTCAGACTGGAGGTACTGGATGAATTGGAATGACTGAGCAGGCTGGGGACTACTTGAACCACTTGGGGCCTGGGCAGGATGTTTAACTGGAAGGTCTGAGCAGGAGAAAGCGGTGCATGGGAAGCAATCATCTCTGGAACAAAGCTGGAGCTATGTGAGGGAGAACACGGAGAGAAGTTTGAAAATTGAGGGTGAAAGGGGTGGGGCACTGTGTCCGAGGAGCCATCCAGGCTGCTGAGTGAGGCTGAAAGGCTGGCAGCAGTAGATGGAGGAGCAACGTAATGCTGGGCGACCCCTGAGCTCCATGAAGCTGGCTTTGGGTTTGTGGGGCTCATTGGTATCTCTTCGATGTTGGTGGGTGAAGAGGTGGAAAAACTGTTAACCAAAGTGTCTAGATCCAGAGGGAATTTGTTGAGGCGTGGGGTTTCTTTAGCTTTGGGTTGGGAAGGCTTTAGGGCACCATGGTCTTGTTGTTGGGAAGGTTTTTTGAAGCCACTGTACCTCTCCTCTCTAGGAGCATTGCTATTATGCAGATGACCATTCCAGTTGGCATTAGTGTCGCGATACTTCACTCCTGGTGACATCCTGTCTGCACCACCATCTTTCTGCAGCCCAACTGTCTTTACCCCATCAGGAATTTGGATGTCATGAATGGAGATGGAGCCATGATTCATTCTCTGTGGCTCTTGGATCCCCTGCATCACCCTCTGCCTTTGGTTGACTTCCCAAACATTCCCATGGTAAGAGGCTTTCTTCATGTTTGTTTCCAGCTGTAGTAGAGTTCCACGGTACTCCCACTGGGGTTGAAGCCTGTGATATGACCCCATTGTGGTAAGAGGCAGGGTATACCCACTAACTCCAGAGTACTCCAGGCTGGATGTGGAGCTGTGAAGGCTGTCGTCACTGCCAGGCCCGGAAAACATGGAGAAACTGTTGAGGTTTGACCTGCTCTGGAAGGAAGCAGCTCTGGTAACAGAGGCGCCATTGTTATGAACGAATAGCTTATTTGCAGTTTGTTGATTGAAGGACAAACTGCTGGCCACAGTGCAGGATTTAACCACGGGGCTGGGCTTGGGACTTGGGTGGGTGTGAGGGGGAACTGAAGAGGCCAGGCTGTTTTTATTGAAGGTAAAAGGAGGAGGCTGCCCACCGCCTCCTTGCTCCTCAGCAGCCTTATTGTGGTTGAGGAAGAAATGGCAGGAAGAGGGGGAGACTGGAGTGGGCAGAGGTGAAGCAGAAGAGACGGATGGGATGTCATCACCATCTTCAGTGTCGAAAGATCTCTTCAGTGCTGCAGATGGGAAGAAAAATACAAGTCATTAGGGCTATGGGTAAAAGAGGTATACAATGTGAGACCAGTATGAGACCATTTCTTTCCAGTGTACGAGAACAAACACATCAAAAAAAAAAGAAAAAGATCATCCATTTTTTCATGCCCACTTTATTTAGATTTGAGAGAAGGCAGCAGGGTTCCATAGTGCATGAGAGCAAGAACAACCCAAGATTGGACTTTTCTGCATGACGTGTGCATATTAGGGATGCACCAATACCAATACCAGTATTGGGTAAGAGTTCCATACCAGGCATGAGTATTCGTACTCGTACTCATAAATGAGCCCCCGATACCACGACTCCCGATACCGCTTTACAGCAGCATGCTGCTTTACAGCAGCGTGTTGTGTATTTAGACCTACGAGGGCTGCCGTACTTGAGACGGACTCCAGGCGTTGTGGGTATTGTGTGTGTTGAGTTCTCCTGCAGCGGGACGCTGGTCCTCCGTGTATGTTCGGTGTGGACATAGATAAAAAGTTAATCGGCTCCTGGAGTCCGTGTCCTTGTTATGTAGGACATCCTGAAGACATAAGAGCACGTCGCTGCAAGGCAGAGTAAGGAGGCACATCAGGGGCAACGAGGAGCGGTTAACTCCCCGCCTCACAGCCGCTGGAAAGCAGGACATGTTTCTGAGATGAACACTTGTTGTATTTAATTGCAGGTGAGTTTTATGTCCAGCTTCCTGCTAGACCCGCTCCACAGCAGCGCTCTCTCAGGCACACTGGTCAAGCGAGCAGCTCGTCTGTTAAAGGGCCATGCACGCAATGTTTTCTAACAGTATAAGTGGCAGTGTCATAAAAAAAAAAAGTTTTAAGTAAATTTAAGTACTCGGTATCGGTATCGGTGAGTACTCAAATGCAAGTACTCATACAGTACTCGTTTAGGAAAAAAGTGGTATCGATGCATCTCTAGTGCATATTCAATTATGAATGGCAGATATTTTTTTAGCTACCCTATAGCCTTACTTATTTTCTGGACAATAAGTCACACTTTCCATAGCTGTTTGGCTCCTCAACCAACTTATATTTAGAAGTGATTTATATATATCCAATATACCTGTACACATGCCCACTGATAGGGAATGACAAACGGCTCTGTTGTCCCGGGCCTAGGGTAGTGGGGGGGCCAGAACTGGGCCCTCATTAAGGAGCATCACAGCACATGTGAACCACGTTTGGATTAACAGGACTTCTGTTGCAGGCGTGTCTGTCTCTTTAAAAAATTATGCATTATGGGAAATGCTCTGTTTACTTTTTGGAAGTGTAGTTTTTGATGTACCCTGCGTCACTTACTGTTGCCTCTTAAAAAGCAGATCCACATTCACACCCTCCGACAACATCCATCTAGACTCTCTGAACCAGTTCTTCTCTCGCTTTGACCAGTGGAGCAGCAACCCGTGAGTCGCCCCTCAGCCTACACCACCAGAGGTCGACACCCCATCCAGCTGCATCGGGTCAATACGAGGAAAACCACGGGTCAAGACAGTATCTCAGGAAAGAATCTCAAGGCATGCGCAGACCAGCTGGCAGACCACCATCTTCAACCTCTTGCTACAACATTCCTCCACCATCATTCCAGTCCCCAAGAAGAACACAGTGAGCTGCCCTAACGACTTCCACCCAGTCGCTTTGACCGCCATCTTAGCAAAATGCTTTGAGACTCATCATCAGTCACATCTGTTCTGCCGTCCCTGCTGACCTGGACCAACACCAGTTTGCTTATCGAGCAAACAGGTCAACAGGGCTGTATGTAGGGCCTGTGATCACGGCCCTAGATACAGCCCTGACTCACCTGGACCACAAGAACACATACGTAAGGATACTGTTTGTAGACATCAGCTTGGCCTTTAATACAGTCATTGCGTAGAAACTGATGGTGAAACTGAGCAACCCGGGCCTGGGCAGCTCACTGTGTGCAGGGGTCCTGGACTTCTTGAGTTACAGACCCCAGAACGTCAGGATGGGAGACTGCACATCTTCAACTCATCCTGAACACAGGAACACCACATGGGTTTGTCCTCACTCCCCTCCTCTACTCCCTCTTCACCAACGACTGCACCCTCATCCACACCACCAACACCATTGTCGAGACCACGACTGCAGGACTGATAAGGGACAATAATGAGAGCCTACAGGGAGGAGGTCCAGCACTTGACAAAATGGTGTCTCAACAACCACCTTGACTTGAACACCAGCAAAACTAGTTGTGGATTTCAGATGATCCACACGCATGGAGCACACTGCCCTCTGCATCAACAGACAGGAGGTAGAGAGTGTGGAGAGCTTCAAGTTCCTTGGTGTGCACATCTCTGCTGAGGTGAGGACCTGGAACAACAACATCTCCCACCAGGTGGGGAAAAGCACAACAGGAAGCTAAGGCAGGCTCACCTCCCACAATCCCTGCTGATGAACTTTTAGCGGAGCACCAAGGAGAGGGTCCTGACCTCCTGCTGCAGTGTGGTTCACCTGCTGCACTGCAGAGGACCGGAGGAACCTGCAGCGGGTTGTGAGGGCGGCTGAGAAAATCATTAGGATCACACTAACTCTCCTTAAAGTCATTTACAGCAGCCGACTCCAGAAGAAAGCCACTTCCATCTCCAATAACTCCGCCCCCTTCCCCTCTGGTAAAAGATACCGCGTATTAAAAACCAAAACAAACTGCCTCGAGCACAGCTTCTACTCGCAGAGCCATTGCCCCGTTGCCTGTGGGACTTTTCACCTGGGGCTCTCTCTTACACTGTGATGAAAATAACTGTTGTTTATTCTGTCATTTCTGCATGACAGTTCAAAATTCAGTAAACTATAACCAAGATGTTCAAAGGAAGATGAAAGTAAGACAGGACTTATGGATTAGTCTACATTAGCACTCCTGGCTAACACAGCCCAGACATTCATTCATTCATTCATTCATTTTCTTCCACTTATCCGTTTCCAGGTCGCGGGGGTGACAGTCTGAGCACTGTCACCCAGATCACAATGCACCATTTAAGAACCTTCCTGCAGGTGGTGAGCCCACGGGAAGGTGGCACCCGGCGTGGGACACGAACCCACTACCCTGAGATTGTGAGTCTCATGCTCTACCAACCGAGCTAGCCGGGGGACAGCCCAGACAGCTCCAAAATAAACATACATATCCAGCTATCATCTAATATTGCAGCGTTTAAAGTTGTTCTACTGTGGTTTTAAACTGTTGGTGAGACATAAATTAATTCAGATTTCAGGGTTCATCTTTGTTAATTGAGTGCAGCCCATCCTGTGAAGTTTAAAGCTTTGGTGCAACCGACTGATGTACAAGTTTAGAGGAATAAATATGTGGCGCTTGAATCGTGGCAGCCTGGCCTTAAATCATTTACCTGCCAAGTTCTAACCTGAGCTGATAATGGCTCCAGGCAGGCTGCGGCGAGGGTGTGTGTGTGTGTGTGTGTGTGTGTGTGTGTGTGTGTGTGTGTGTGTGTGTGTGTGTGTGTGTGTGTGTGTGTGTGTGTGTGTGTGTGTGTGTGTGTGTGTGTGTGTGTGTGTGTGTGTGTGTGTGTGCGCACTGGCTAGGTTTAGTGAGTCTACAGGTATGAACCTGCCCTTCATGCATAAGATAAGGAATCCTGGTATCAGGTAATTGCTTCCACCCTGTCAAACAAAATAATTATGATGACATTACTGCTCCACCTCTCTTCTGTGTGTGTGTGTGAGTGTGTGTGAGTGTCTCCCTGTTGAATTCATTCATTCTCACTCTTGCGCCGACCCTAATCCAACAAAATGCGCCATTTGAAAAAGCCATCTCCATTGTCACTGCATGGGGCAATGAGAGGGCATGGGCTTGTGCAACAGTGAACCTTCACTGCTCGTGCAATGTTTGTCTGGTTTGACTTTCATCTCCTCCTTTAAGGGACCGTTTGTCCAGTTGAACACACTCATAATTGAGTGCTTGTCCATAGCATTTAAAATGCCCCAGAGTTATTTCTCTTGAGTCTTTTTCATTTTCAAAAATGTATTTTGTCCAACATTCAAGCTCCAGGGTTGTAAATGATGTGTGTGTGAGGTTAATCTGTAAGGTTCCAGCAACAATATGTACAGTTCACACCACAAACCTTACATATGAGGGTACCTGTAAAGGAACATGCTTGGTTGAAATGCCCAAGTTATTCATTAAGAAAGAATCAATAAATCATTGGAATTGGGCTGTGGAAGCAGCTCCTGGCATCCATCACTGATGAGCTCAAAAATCACTCAAGATGTTTTCCATTGCGATCAACAAGTTTCAGTCCTGTTGAAATGCAGGTTTCAAGACTAATTGACAAATACTTTTGTTAAATTTGCCAGCGTATGAATACCTGAAACAGTAAGATTTTTTAAAATGTTGGATTTTAAGAACTTTCAAAAGTTGGTGCTCAGGCCCCCCCCACTGCTGCTGGCTTGCGCCTCAAAGCCGTCACAGATACGGGATAACCCTACCCCCGATCTCCCCCCGATCTCCCCCCGATCTCCCCCCGATCTGCCCCCGATCTGCCCCCGATCTCCCCCCGATCTGCCCCCGATCTCCCCCCGAGCATTGGGAGCACAGGACCAAATTGTGTCTGATTTTCCTGTGGTGTGGGGGGTGTTAAGAGTGATTTTGTCAGGTCCGATCCGCCCGGAAGGTCTCGAAGGAGAGATCGTAGATAATGAAGATGTTCAATAGTTGCGAAAAGAAATCCTGTCGTGTGTTCTGCTAGAGAGGAGCCGACCAGCAGGGGGCGTGATGTCATGAGTATCAGTATAAAACCCAACCAGGCTGAAAGCAGCACTGCTGCTGCAGCCAAAGCCAGAAAGTTCCTAACTTGTTAATGCGTGACTTCACGAGAATGTACGATATTAATTCATTGGACAATATAAGCAGACCTGCATGGCACTGTGATCACTCAGTTTCACTAATTTAACTTTATATTTTCACTAAGTTTGTTTTGAGGCTGTTTCTCCTGTGTGAATGCATTTTGTGTTGGAATATTACTTCATCGCCATGACGGCATGGCTTGGTTGGTAGAGCGGTCGTCTCCCAATCGGAAGGTTGCAGGTTCTATTCAAATGTTGCAGGTCCACATGTCTAAGTGTCCTTGAGCAAGGCACAGAACCCCAAATTGCTCCCATTGGAGTGACAGCACCTTGCATGGCCGCAGCCTTCATTAGTGTGTGAATGTGGTGAATGTGGTTGACGATGTAAAGCGCTTTGGAGCTGCTCATAAGTGAAGTCCATTTCTGATTTAAAACTGGTTCGGGCTAACCCTGACCCTGAGCCTGACCCTGACCCTGAGCCTAAAAATGTGTGAATTCCCTGCCCTCTGCATCTGCTGTAAATTATTTTGCCCATCTTTGATGTCCACTCTCTGTGTGTCTGTCAGATTGCCCACATAAAGTGTCTGATCAGTGTCTGATCCAGCCTGCTCAGACCCCCATCAGACCCCCGGCACCTTCTCTCTCGCAAGGTGCTGCTGTGACGCTCCTGCGTTACGTTTCACTTTTACCTCACACTGAAATTGAGCTGCTGCTATTTAAACTGACTTTAGCAGCCAAAAAACTGTGTTCAGTCTCTTCTACCGAGCGCACCCCAAAACCTTAATGAATAATTGATTAAATAGTATATATTTTTATATATTTATTAAATATTACAAAATGTGTATTTTTACGATGGTGCTTCGCTGTCCAGTGTTTCGGTTTCACTGGTGCCCCTGTTAACTGGTGACTTCTGCCACCAGCCGCAAGCAGCAGCTGATGTTAAAATAAGACAAACAAAGGATATGATATTTTAAACTTTCAAGGAAATGTGGTTAAACGGCGTTCCCCACGACAGCTACAGGTTTTTGGTTGGGTTTTTAACATCTGCTGTGAAAAGGGGACGCTCAAGGAAGCCGGTCACCAATTAACAGGGAAACCAGTTAATCCAAAACACTGCCGCTTGGCGACGTCTTGATACTCGTAGCAGGTTGCTCCATGGAGCTGCCACTGAATCCCCTGGTCGCCACCAGACAGAAGATGCCTGCACATTGTCGCTGCTCCACAGGGTTTATTTCTGTGTGTCTTTCTCTGTTTCGGAGTGTTTTTGTTGTGATCGGTTTTAAAAAATGGCGGGGTGAATGGCTCGACATCTGACTCATCTGTGTCATGACGCGCTGGCCAATCAGAACTGCTGTCTGCTGACGTCACATTTTCTACTCGACTTAGCTCGCTTGGAACGTCGGCTGCGCAGCGACCATGAAAGTACCTGGTAGCGGGTACTAACACGTAGTGGGAAAGCATGGAAAGCGAGTAGAGTACCTCGAACCACTCACTGCCAGTGCACATGGCAGGGCACTCATTTTCAGCCCTGGAGTTTCAGACCGGCCCACTTTAGATCCCCATCTATTAAAATCATGTGTCATCTTAAGTCCATAGCACTATTGTGTAAAGCCTTGTAATTCAGTGTATTTTTCGAAAGTATTTCCATTTCATTGCAAGTAAGGGTTCGTTCATAATGAACAGCGGAAACAGTGTGTGATCAACCCAGTGCTGTGAAGAAAAAAACACCACCAGCCCGAACGGCCCAAACATCAGACCGGCCCACCGGGAATCGTCCCGGTTCTCCTGATTAGCCACTCCAGTCCTGCACATCGCCAAACAGAACCAATGTCTCCTCTTACTAATTACCTAACCAAATCAATTAACTAACTCACCTAACTCTGCCTAGATCTATTGATTAGTGACCATAGTCACTCATGTACTGCTGGACTAGATCCATTGATTAGTGACCATAGTCACACAGTGACGGATCGGAGGAGGAGGGCTCTGTATATATGGAAACAAGAACTGGTGCACGCAGAGCCGAGCCATAGACAGTTACTGCTCACCAGATCTGGAAGCTCTGACAGTGTCCTGCTGGTTTTCCCACTTCTCCAGAGAAATGTCAGCAGTAAAAACAATGGCTGTCTATATCCCTCCTGGTGCCTACGTTAGGCCAGCCCTCTCCTATCTGCACCACACGGTGAGCAGGCAGCAGAAGGCTCACCCTGATGGGGGGAATATAACTGACATAAAGTGATGTAAGAATGTCCGGCACTGATGATCCAGGAGAGGAAACACCATCCTGGGGGGTCGACCACATGGAGAGGAGCCACAGCCTGGAGCTATGGGGGGCCCCGCCGCAGCGGACCGCCCCGACCCAGCCGGTCAGGAGCCCACACCACGCTCAGTGAACCACAGTGCAGAGCTCCCACCGCCGTGGCCAGAACGGTGCCCAGGACGAAGCCCCCTCCAGGCAGACCGGACTCCCAATGAGGACACACTGGGGTCAAATAAATAAGATCTTTTAACGTGAATCAATAAATGAAAATAAAAGAAATTGAGCTAAAACATTGGCTTCATCAGAAAAATAAGAAAAATAAAAAGTAAGTAAAATAATCAACTAGTAAAAATAAATAGGAGCTTATAAAATGAATTGATAAATGAAATAAAATAAATTAAGATTGAACATTGGCTACATTAGGAAAAAGAAGAAACATAAAAAGTAAGTCAAATAGTCAACTAATTAAAAGCTAAATTAAAAAAGTAGGTTTTGAACCTGCTTTTAAAAACACCAACAGTCTCTGTGGCACTGAGGCCCCCGGCAGTACCGTCTTACTCACAAAGCAAGATGCTTACAGAGCAGTACCTCAGTAACCACCTGATTCACAAAGCAGATGCTTACAGAGCAGTACCTCAGTAACCATCTTACTCACAAAGCAGATGCTTACAGAGCAGTACCTCAGTAACCATCTTACTCACAAAGCAGATGCTTACAGAGCAGTACCTCAGTAACCGTCTTACTCACAAAGCAGATGCTTACAGAGCAGTACCTCCGTCCCACATGGACAGTCAGACCATCTACCGCATCACCTTATCCCAGCTTACACCCCACTCAGGAGAAAATACAAACCCACCATCAAAATCATCAACACTTGGCCTGCAAATATACTTTATCAGCTTCAGGACTGCTTCATGAATACACAGTGGAGTGTATTCCAAATCCGGGACCTGGAAGAGTACACACCAACTATACTCTCATATATCTTCTGTGCTGAGAATGTGACTGTGAAAATACTAGATGTGTAAATCACCAGCTCCATCACGATACGATACCGTGTCGATATGTCTGGATGATGATACGATGTTTGCCGATATCATAAAGTCTGTCACGATTTCTATTCCATTTGATTCACAAGCCTGAGATCGATATGATGTGATGTCATGAGCCCATCTCACATAATCATTTACGTACATTCATATCAAACCACAAAAACCTCCTGAAATATGATTTGACTATTTCATTTTGAAGGTCTTTCAGGTATCAGGCATTAAATAAACAATGTAAACATTATTCTTCTAAGATCTCTTATCTTTACAATAAAAAGATATGAATGAAATAGCGATCATGGAGCTGGTCACTGCAGTGCATCATGGGAGTATCTGTTAGTCGTGTCTTAGATAATGTTGGGGTTATATTAGGTTTGCAGAGTGTGTATGGTCGTGTCGTGATTTTGTTCTTTAGTTCATGTAGTTAATTAATTCATCTAATTTAGTTTGGTTTATTAGTTGTGGGTGGGAAACCAGGAGTGAAGAGGGTCTTGTGTGGGCTGTCATGGTGTTCCTGTTGAATTGTATATGTCGAAATAAAAGCCTCTTTTTCTGAGATATCATAGAAGAGAGTCTCTGTCTTGACTGTTTCTTCTGCATCGCTTGCTGATATGATGACGGAGCTCAGTGAAAGCGGCACGAGTGTGCAGGAAATGGTGACACAGATGTGCTATCTGCATTTCAAAATAGAGGTGTATCTTAAAGCTATCAATGTGGATTGATGTTGTCATTGTGCATCGATGTACTTGTATCATTAATAAATGAATTGATATATTGATGTATTGTTACACCCCTAGAGAAATCGTGTCCGGGTTTTTCCCAATCCAAAACCCAGGATGAACAGTGAAGTACAACAGCTGATTTACATCCACAACAGGAGATAAAGCTCAGTAGAGCACAGCCAGGGCAAACCTGAAGAGGGCCATCAGAGCAGCCAAGACCTCATACAAACCATCTCCTGTTAAAATCACAGTGTGGGGAAGCCTCAAGGAGACTTTCCTGGTGGGTGTCTCCAAGCAGTTGGACGCTATTGGCTCATCTGTGTCCATCACCTACTGTATTTCCTCTGAGTAACCATTTAGGAAACAGTACCATGGAAAGAGACAGTAATTCACCCAATGGCAGAAGAAGAGAGACGGCGTGCTCACCGGGCTAACAACACATTCACTCTGCTCCCTGGACAACAAGATTCATCTGAGTGGGCGGAGCCACAACAGTGATGGGACATTAACTCGCGGAGAGGACTTTAGTGCACCAGGCCTGTGGACGCACGCACACACACACGCACGCACGCACGCACGCACGCACGCACACACACACACACACACACACACAGTGGCCTGTGAAGTATTAATACAAAATGAATTGTAAAACCAAAGCCCTGCGGTCCAGAGGGGCTTATCGAACCGTGCGAGGAGAAGCTATGGCTCAATAATGTACCCAGAACTGTTGCATCCCAACTATTCAGCCCACATATTCTCAAAATATGTGGAGTAATCAAAATATACAAAATGTCCAACAGTTTAAGCTTGATTAAGGCAAGAAGAAATGAAATAATCAAAAGCACATACTTGTACTTTGGGTACTTTCCATTGACAGCTACCTGTTGGACTGTAGTAGTCATCATGAACCACCTCAAACTTTTGGGTCCATGTGAGAAACCTGCAGTGGTGTTTGTGATATTGTGCAGTCCAGCATGTGCAGCTGAT
Organism: Lipophrys pholis; assembly: GCF_963383615.2. Taxonomy (NCBI): domain Eukaryota; kingdom Metazoa; phylum Chordata; class Actinopteri; order Blenniiformes; family Blenniidae; genus Lipophrys; species Lipophrys pholis. The sequence goes on along the minus strand of NC_137647.1, from coordinate 24,781,526 downwards.
CATTGAGGAGAAACTTGACTGACTGGTGTGAGCAAGCTTTCATTGTGTGTGTGTGTGTGTGTGTGTGTGTGTGTGTGTGTGTGTGTGTGTGTGTGTGTGTGTGTGTGTGTGTGTGTGTGTGTGTGTGTGTGTGTGTGTGTGTGTGTGTGTGTGTGTGTGTGTGTGTGTGTGTGTGCCTGGGTCAGGAAGTCATGGGACCCTCACTGATCCTGGAGGAGCGCAGTACCAGTATGCGACAGGAGTGAGAGGGGAGCTCTCAGTTCACCCTGATCTCCCTTAAGCTCCTATGTCACTAATTTCAAAGTAAACTGGGAGGTGGAGCCAATGTATTGCCTTCGATGTAACACAGATACACTTTGAATAATATCATTTGTCCCAACTTCAAGCAAACTTTGGGCCTAACAAGATCATTTGAAGACATTTAGTCAGAATGAGAGAAGTACCACTGTGATGGCACAATTTTCCAAACTCCACTAACAATAAAAAGAAACCCAGTCGGAACACATCACAGGGTGACCACTCGAGTGGTGTTAATATTTAAAGGTTAGTATTTCGACATTTATGAGCTCACATTATAAACCATCAAGTATTTATTCAGAGTCATTCCACTGTGAGACAAATCTTTTTACAAGGTTGTGTCTCTAAGAACGACAGCTCATTCATCCAGACGGGTCAAAACGGATTTTATGCATTGTAGCTTATCCCAAAGGTGATGGAGGTCAGAGCTCTGTCAGAGCTCTGTGCAGGCCAGTCAGGTTCATACACACCTAAACATTTTTGAAGTAAGCTCACTTTGTGTAGTGGGGCACCGTGGTGCTTGGACAGAAAGAGTTTCTGCACTGCTTAAAGCTCCAGACTCTCTGAGCAATAAGATTTTCTCTTCAACGGAACAGTCCGAGGAGCTCGGAGAACAAGCCCATACCCAGCACAGTTTAAGTACTCATGTTAAGGCAACTGTTCACTTATTGAGTCATCACAGCCTTGATAAGACACACACTACGTTCCAGCTCGGGAAGCACCGATCCACGTTTTTTCACTTCCGATCCAATATCGATACCTGAATTTGGATATCTGCCGATACCGATACTATTCCGAAAACAGAGTTTTGTTCGCTTTAAGATTATTATCATCATTGTTGACTTTATATGAGGCTGTAATAAAGTCCTCTTTACAGTAAAGTATGAAATGTACTAATGTATACATGTATTCTCTCAAAAGACAACTTGAGGTTAGTATCAGGACAGAAAAGGAAGCAGTACAAACTATTTGAGTTCAGTTTGGACAATGTGGGGTCTGTGTGACATCATCATCTCATAATAAACTTTTTATATCTTCAACATCTCAGAATCACTTTATTAATCTAGTGTTCTGAGTGTAAAATCCGTCCAAACAGCAACATGTTGCCATGAAAAGTTGGATAGCACAGTGCTACTTCCCTAGCCTGCTCGCTGGCTGCAAACTGTGGACTGGACTTCCTGACTCATTCCTCCTGGTCTCATTGAGACCCGCCTCCCTTCAGGAAATCCAGTCCACAGTTTGCAGCCAGCGAGCAGAGCAGCAGCAGGGAAACACTGTGGAGTCATTTCAGCAGACATTTTATTCACATTTATAGTGTATTGTTCTTTGCACACATGTCTGTGTCGTTTCATTACAGAATCAAGCAACAGCGCCCTCCCATGGCCCGGCATACTAACTACACCGTTGTCTGTGTGTCCGCTGCTGCAGTGTAAACACACTCCTTTTTTCACGGATTAGGTGTTGTCAGGTGAAACGTTGTGGTGTAAACGGGGCCTGAGTTGTTCACCCCACAACCACAACTCACATCCATTTCTTCTCCAAATCATAACCACATTAACTGCCTGCTGGCTCACTGGTCTTCAACAAGTTCAGCTCACTTCCAACTACAAGTGAGTATCCTTCAAACAATTTATTAAACTCTTTAATTTCAGTGATATTTCAAAACTATAAAAGCCATTAACTATTTCTAACAAGGTACTATTTTAAAAAAGATTTTAATTGAGTATTTTTTTTCTTTTAGTCATTATTATAAAGACATCCCTGTACCATTAGTAATAATTCTATTGTAGGTTATTTTGTGTATGTACTTATTGTACACTTGTAGCTCTTAATTCTTTGTTTGTATTGATCAATGTCAATATTTCTGTCTTTTCAGGGCTCTATTTTAGTCTTCATTGCCAGTAAAGACGAGAACAGTAGGCAAGGCCATAGCTACCATTGAGGACAACGAGGTCTAGACCTCTGTATTTTTACAATGTGTATGTGATAAAAAATAGTTAAAGCAATGCTTTGGAACTGGGTCTTTTAGTAGTAGTTCCACCAGGTTACCATTGGAGGCGCTGCAACTGCACAAGGCAGCCAAACTAAACGTCTACCAAGAAGAGCGCAGCTGATGGTGAAACAACAGAGATAGCTTGCTGTAAATATTGTACTTCAATTCCATTTTACTCCAAATAACAGTTGGGACACGAGTCTTCACTCATCATAATACTGCTTGTTAAGTTCAGCTTGAGTCAATACTGCTTATTGATGACGTTGTTTGATTTGTGTGCATGGTTTAGTGAGTCGTGTCTGCTAACAGACTAGTGACGGTTCTGTTTCTAGACTTAATCCATTCAGTAAGACAGAAGTTTTACTTTTGTTTTACCCGTAGCTTTAAATAAATTTACAATGATCCTTTATTGAGAGGATGACGAGGCTGCACCAAACAGCTCAGCTCTGGGAGGGAGAGTGTGAAGAAAAGGCAGAGAGATGAGGAAGGCTAGAGAGACGAAATATTTGTGTTTCTTACTAAACATATTTCATTGGGTGAAATCTGAAGTGCATTCGGGCATACGAAGGTAAATAAAACTAATCTATGTTTTTATTTGTCAGAAGAGGTGAAAGTTTTGGTGCAGAGGCAAGAAGACAGTCGAAAGAAAAGTAGAGAGAGAAAAAGGACGAGGACAGACTTGATGAGAGATATGACAGAGGTTTGTAAAAGACGAAGACAGAAAAGGAGTCTGACAGAAAGATAATAAGACTCCAGGAGAGTTGGAAGAGAGCAGGCTGAAGGAGAGGCTACTGAAGCAGTGCCATAACAATAAAACATTAACAGATGAAAATAAGTTCTCTTTTCTGAAGCAGAACTTTAAGTTCTAACCCAAATCAAAGTTCGGTGAAAAGCATTTATAGAATGTTTAAAAAAATTTTAATTGAACTTTAATTGAACCAGGAAAGTCCCGTTGAGATTGAAAACCTCTTTTTCAAGGGACTCATGAAGTGTGAGGAGAAACATCTTAGATCTTCAGCTTCAGAAGATTCTTCCTCCCGGTCTGTAGGTCATTTAGCACAAAAACAACAAATGCACTTTCCATCAATGAAGGATTTCAAGACTGCAAAAAATACAGTTGGAGACAACGAGGAGTCTTTTCCAGTCACAGAAGGATCTCCCTGGTACTTAAAAACAAAATTGAATTTATATTTTTTGAATCTTGTATGTTTGTCGATGTGAACAATCAACACTCATGAAATCTAATCCGTGTGGTTTCAGTGAGTCTTCATGGTCGAGCTCTTGTAGCTGCAGATGATGATGTCACTCTCCATGGATTCTCACACACACATATACATGTCATATACACATAGAAGTCACTTGTGTTTAAAATAAATGAATCCGTCTTACTTTGGTTCCTGCTATCCTGCACCCCATACCACCACTAGACACCAGCTTCACCCAGGTTGGGATGGACCTTGTGGGGCCTTTGACCATATCGGTCAATGAAAACCGCTACGTCGCCGTCTTCACAGACTGTCTGACGAAGTGGTCTGAGGCAGAGGCCATACCCAACAAGGAAGCCTCAACCTTTGCCAAGATACTCGTCAAGCTTGTCTGCCGCTACTCCAACGTTACATTCCTGATCACTGACCGGTTCTGAGAGTTCTGCAGCAGTGTCAACAAGGAGCTATGTAGACGTCTTGGTATAGACCACCGCACCACCACAGCATGCCAAACGGAAACGGCAAAACGGAATGGTACAATCAGACCCTCGGAAATGCCATTGTGAAGTATGTCAACGAGAAGCAAGACAACTGGGACGAGTCCATCAAGCCCACCCTGCTGGGCTATGGAACCACACACCACATGGCGACCAAGAAGTCTCCCTTCCATCTGACCTTTGGGAGGCAACCAACCCTGCTCAGAGAGGAGGGATGTCCCTTCGGAGAAGCCAGCAAGCCACAGCAGGAGAGGATGGTCATCTAGAATAGAGGTTAGATTCCGTGATGAATCTTTTCAACCGGCTGTAAGAAGCAATGGTTAACGTCACTGATGCACAGTGGAAGCAGAAGTCTTACTTGGATGAGCATCACCAGCCTCCCAGCTACAAAGGCTGTGCTGCATGGCAACATGCAGCATATCTGACAAATAAACTTTGAATCTTGAATCTTGAATCAAAGTTGGAGACGTTGTTCTTCTCAACAATGCCAGACGTACACAGGGCAAGGGTAACAGGCTTGCACCCAGATGGACAGGAGCACATGAAATTGAAGAGGTACTATTTATTTTTAATTTATTTTATATTTCATTAAACCCCTCTAAATGGAAGAAAACAACATATAATCATAATAAAGTAAAGTAATAAAAGTCTAGTAAAAGAGTATTTTATATATTATTTTGTGTTACATTATGCTACAAGTTCTTCTTCATTTTGGAATTCATTTTATTCTCTTTTGTTATTCAGGTCCACCCTAAAGGAACCTTTCGTCTGAAGGGCATCAAGCCACAGTCAATGCCGTGAGGATCAAACCTTATCGTGACCTGGTGCCAGTGTACCGCCTCCAAGCAGCTGTCCTAGCTGGACGTCACCCCTCCACCCCAGTTGATGAGGACTGGCAGGCTGACCGTGACAAACAGATTGGCTTCAGTGTCACAAAGAAACTTGAACCATCACCAGCTGGACAAATCATTGACTATGAAGAGGAACCAGACGAGACCATTGCCATGCCAGGTTTTTGTCCATCTACTGATTATATGCAGAAGAACTATTCATCCAGCGGTGGTGCAGATGTGCAGTAGCAGCATTTCCACCGTCTACATGGCTCGTGTGTTTTGAAAAAGTTGCTTTTTTCTATGTTTCCACAGAGACAGAGTCGGAGTGTTTTCTAAAAATGTCCATCTTGGGAAACGTTTCATTACATTTGGAATGACTCCGAGCACCATTTCTGTTTGAACCCATCATGAGATCACTGGAGATCACTAGGTTCAAAGCTCTGGTAACCGGCAACCCAATTGATAGTTTGTGGCAGAGCTCATAAAAAATCCTAATGACGCCATATTATGGAGTGGTTATGGGCTCTGCCATAAAAATGCTTTATTACTTGTGAGTCCTTCATCTTCAATTCCTTATTGCACTAATCTCTAAAATGAATGTACCTAAACAAATCCCAATGATGGAGGCAAAACTTTTCCTTTAGTGTTTGAAAAGACTGCAGTTCATTGTTCTCCATGACGGTACCTTTCACACACACACACACACACACACACACACACACACACACACACACACACACACACACACACACACACACACACACACACACACACACACACACACACACACACACACACACACACACACACACACACACACACAAAGTTCATGACCAATTCATTTAGTAAAATAGGACATTTTAAAGGATTTGTTTTCTTCTTCTGGTCACTGTATAAAGGTTTGGAGGTATAAAGGTCGGTGTGAGTTCTCCAGCACCTCCAGATTATTTCTCCTGAAAGCTGTCCTTGTTTCTTCAATCTGTCAGATCACACCTGCAGTATGCAGGGGGACAGGTTTCACTCTTAGTTCAGACTCCGTCTTCTATGCAGACACAAGATGATTTACTTTGTGGTCAGACTTCTCGGGGGCATTCTGCATACCACTGAGAATGCTCCCAGCAATTAGGCGTCTGGGTGAGACAACAACAGGCCACACATTGCTTAATAGGAAGCAGATATGGCTGTAATTTCACCAATCTCAAGTGGGAGGTAAAAGATCCAAAAGAAGACAAATAGAGTCAGCAGGCTTGCTTGTCTGGTAAAAGTTATGGTGAAGGTTGTGTTTCAATGGATTTAAAAGATCTGTGCCTGTGGCATTATCCTGAAGCTATGGAGGAGAAACTATTGCATGTAGTTAATTCTTTATGGCGCTTAAAGAAATGTTTTTCAGGGTTATTGTAACTTGTAGTCATCCAAAGAGACCTTCAGCAGAGAACAGGTTTCAGCATGTTGGATTCCAGTTCCTTTAACAGGAATGAATGTACTGCACCGTCGCTCTGGGTTGGCGAGAAGTCAGCCTTCTAGAGATGTCACTACAATTCCCAGCATTCAGACCTCTATGTTTCTCTGATATTTTAAAAAGTGGATTGGCGTGTCTTCTATAAGCCTATTTGCTTCTTTCTGTATGAAAATACACAGGCAGAACTGTGAAGTGCTGTCGTCCCTATTCTAGCCCAATGAATGGAGGGATTGTCTCGTCTGCGCAATCAAGTTCATACCAAGTGAAACTGGAAGCTTTCAGTCCATCTCTGTCACAGAGCAAGCAGAACAATATGCAAGCTGAAGCTTCAGATGTTCACCATTCCTGATGATTTTTTAATAGTTTCTGCGATGTGGCCAGAAATGCATTTTATTTGTATAATTTATTTGTATAATGGTGGAGCAAGTCAGGTGGATTAATGTACTAAATTAAAGTATGATGGTGTAACTGTAACAGCTTTATTTTGTTAATTGTTCATTAAAAGTGAAATAAATCTTTGGTATCCTCATTGTCCTTTAATGACATGTAAAGTGGATTGATTCCCCACTGGTGATTAAGTCGCCTTGGCAGGACACCGAACTTCAAGACGCCACTTTTGGGTCACGATTAGAACAACATCACCTTCATGAATGTGTTCACTCTACACAGCAACGATTTCAAGTGTTTGTCCATATTATTCAATATTTATTACATTATTTCTACTAAAACACAAATTTCAAAAGGTTTTTTTGTACTCAAATATACTAATGCAAAGCAACAGATTTACTGTTATCATTATGGAAAAATACATGTATTCCTCTATGTGCTTGTGTGTGTGTGTGTGTGTGCGTGTGTGAGAGAGAGAGAGAGAGAGAGAGAGAGAGAGAGAGAGAGAGAGAGAGAGAGAGAGAGAGAGAGAGAGAGAGAGAGAGAGACAGTGTGCCTAAAAAACGAGGCCCCATGTGTGTGTGTGGGCTTCGTCTGTTTATACGAGGTTTGCGTACCATTGTTGTTCATATTACAGCAGGATCTACTGTATTTAGTAATGCTAGCCAAGTGGGGTAATATATTTTAATATATTTCCTTTTCTCATTTCATTTTGGAAGTGAAGGATTTGAGAGATCATAGGTCCGTATAAATAATAACCTGTGTGGATTCTGCAGATATAATTCCTCAGCATCTTGGAAAGGAAATTCCTCCTCTCTGCTTCAGCACTTCAACGCACCAGGAAGAGTCCGAGAATTACAAACCAATCAGAGGCTGCCTTTCAAAAGATATAGACCACATGGTATCACCAGGCTCCGTCCTATATGGAGAAACTTCTAGAAGGGTCTCACCCTCCACGAGCCCTTGGCTCTGAGGATGCAGGACTGTTGGTAATCCCTAAAGTCCTTCAAAGTAAAAGAGGAGGCAGGAGTTTCAGCCATATGGCTCCTTTACTCTGGAATCAACTAGCAGCCTCGGTCCGAAGGGCCCACACCATTAGTTTATTTAAGAGGAGACTAAAAAGCTTCCTCTTTGATAGAGCTTCTCATTAGGAATAGAATAGAGCACTAAGTTGAGCTGCTCTAGGCCTAGACTGCTGAGGGGATTTCCTCTCTCCCGTTAAAGGGAGGAACTCTACATTTGGAGCTTCTGTTTCTTGTCTTTCTTTCTTTCTCTCTGTGTAACAACATTACTGGAGCCACCAGATCCTGACAGGAGGGGAGCAGGATCCAGGGGATCAGACCCAAGACTCCCAGAGTGGAGTTACCACGGTCCTACTACCCGACCCCCCCACAGCACCGGGACCCCCCCACAGCACCGGGACCCCCCCACAGGACCGGGACCCCCCCCACAGCACCGGGACCCCCCCACAGCACCGGGACCCCACCGCAACGGCACGGCCCTTAAACTCCAGACTGAGATTGGTTCATCATCAGACCAACGCTCATCATAGACTTTTCTTAGTATTTGTACTTCTCTGTCCTGTCTGCCTCTCTCTCTCTCTCTCTCTCCCTCTTCTATTCCTCTCTCTCTCTCCCTCTTCTATTCTTCTATTCCTCTCTCTCTCCCTCTTCTATTCCTCTCTCTCTCCCTCTTCTATTCCTCTCTCTCTCCCTCTTCTATTCCTCTCTCTCCCTCTTCTATTCCTCTCTCTCTCCCTCTTCTATTCCTCTCTCTCCCTCTTCTATTCCTCTCTCTCTCCCTCTTCTATTCCTCTCTCTCCCTGTCCTATCCCATGTACTTCTCCCCCCAACCGGTCAAGGCGGATGCCCCCCCCCCCCCCCCCCCCCCTTCCAGAGTCTAGGCTCCGCCCCCTTTCTTCCTGAAGAGGGACTTTTTATGAACTGTTCTTCCTGAGAGGGAGTTCTTCCTGGTTTCCTCTGTTGCTTGTTCCATCTGCTGCTCTGGAAGGTTTAGTTGGGTTCTGTTGTTCTCTATCATTGTAAGAGGTTCTGGAAGGTTTAGTTGGGTTCTGTTGTTCTCTATCATTGTAAGAGGTTCTGGAAGGTTTAGTTGGGTTCTGTTGTTCTCTATCATTGTAAGAGGTTCTGGAAGGTTTAGTTGGGTTCTGTTGTTCTCTATCATTGTAAGAGGTTCTGGAAGGTTTAGTTGGGTTCTGTTGTTCTCTATCATTGTAAGAGGTTCTGGAAGGTTTAGTTGGGTTCTGTTGTTCTCTATCATTGTAAGAGGTTCTGGAAGGTTTAGTTGGGTTCTGTTGTTCTCTATCATTGTAAGAGGCTCTGAGATGTTTGTTGATGTGATTTAGCGCTTTACAAATAAAATTGAATTGAATTGAATTGAATGGTATCAATTGACCAATCACGTTGGTCGTTACTGGGCGTAATACAAAAGGAGAAGTCTAATAATAATGATAATAATATAATTTGCTATATTTCAGTGAAAAAAGATGAATTCAGGCAAAATTAGATGGTGACGGCCATTATACACATATGTTAGAGGCTTTAAGCCCGTCTCCTATTTGTTAGGCCGTCTTTTCCAAAAATTGACCATCCAAATGAGACTGGACGGCTCGCTGCCTAAAAATATGACCGGGAGTGAAGTACTGATGGAAATGGTTTTGCTGTTCCAAAACCTGCTGCTGAAACTGGGGATCGGGCCTATTTGATCCAGTATTGGTATCAGGTTCCAATATCAACATAATTCACGGATCTGAAATTTCTGATCCAACCAGCGAAGATTCCTGATCCATGATCCTGGTCTGATCCATGATCCTGGTCTGATCCATGATCCTGGTCTGCTTCATGGTGCTGAAATGATCCACAGTGTTTCCCTGCTGCTGCTCTGCTCGCTGGCTGCAAACTGTGGACTGGATTTCCTGAAGGGAGGCGGGTCTCAATGAGACCAGGAGGAACGAGTCAGGAAATCTATAATATATATATTATAAGTACATGTTGTAAGTAATTGCATATTTATTTAAATATTGTCAGATTTTTAAAAATTCTCAAAAAAAAATCAAAGGAAATAATGAGAGTGAGAGAGAGATGAGTGGGCACACCGTCCTGAATAACTTCAGAAATACTTTTATTGTCCCTGTGGGCATTTTATTTTTAATCAGCCTGTACACCATTGCATGTATTGGGTGTAATTTAAGCGTGTGATTATGAAACATAGCTGCAGTACCTGAGGTCATGTAAGAATGGACAAGACAGAATGTGGTTTGCTGGAAACAACTTGATTTAAATTTTTAGGAAATGTACCTGTACACAATATATGTATTGTGTGTGATTTAAGTGTGTAATTGTAAAACATTTTGATGTCGATGATCACATCAACATAGGCCACAGAGAGTACAGTCTACACTATTTAAAAAAGAAAAGAACATAAGCTGCAGCCCCCACATTTAAAAAGAAAAAAAAAAAATTGCGAATGCCCCGATCTGATCGGTAGATATCGGATCGGGGCCGATATTAGTGATTTGTGAGTGATCGGGAATCGGCAAATCCAGCCGATCACCCCGCAGATCTAAAAAAAATAAATAAATAAATAAAAAAACGCGGTCCACAACGTCCCCTAATAACCACAACAATCAGGGACTAGAAGCTCCAGTGGAGCTGCAGAAGCTAGAAGCAGGCGGAGCGGGGCCATAGACCTATAAAACTAGAGTGATATATAGTGGGTTATGTGTTTATGTTTTAGAAGTCTACTTCTAAATTTCTATGTGGTCTGTCTTCTTCTGTTTTTTTATTGTGTTTGGTGAGTCACAGCGCCCCTAAAGGCCTGGCATGTGACTACATGCCCTGAAGCCTCGTGTTGAGCCGTGTTCATAGTGAGGTGTGGACGGTTTGTTGGGAGAAGGCCAGGGAGGACAAAGATGGTTTTTTCATCGTGTGGATGTTCTTCAGTTTACAACTACAACTAAAGAGAAAGCTGCACTGAAGCAGGAAACTCTCCACTTTAAAATAAAGGATTTAAAAATAAAGGTAGATATAAATAAAGTACCCACAGGGGAGCGATATGGTGAAACAAGAACCCAGAAGGTTCCTCTAGTTTGAAGGGAGACTGGGATATTCTGAATAAGTTTTTGAGAGTACTATGTTCAGAGTACTTTTGTCAAACAGGTTTTACCACTTTGAAGTAGAATGAAGTGTTTATAATTCACATTGAAATGTAAATGTTTAGTGACATTCAGGTCAAACCTCTCATACTGCTTTAAGGTAAACTGGAATTTAATACACAAAGAAGTTACATTGGAGCCTCAGAGTATTTATGTTTAAGTCATTTTGAGAAGAATTTTGATTCAATAAGTGAGTTTTACAATAATTTCTAGGGAAACAAAGCTTCTACCAATAGTGCTTTTAGCTTCAGACGTCTTAGTTGCTCCAAAAATACACTATTGAGTATCTTTGCAATAGCATGAAAGTATCGAATCGGGGAAGTATCGGTATCGGCCGATACTCAATTCTGAAAAATCGGATCGTATCAGGGGCAAAAAAGTCTGATCGGGACATCCCTAAAGAAAACATTTGTGCATAAACAGTATAGGTGCCCACGATGTAACAGGGCAGGAATTTCACAGTGGGATCGCGTTTTACCTTTTTTTTTTTTTTTTTCTTCAGAAAAAAAGAGTTTTAAACACGGCTTCTGTGGTGGGGCAAGGGAGAGACGGAGAGAGGGCAAGTGAATTACAGCAAAAGTACACAAACACTGAGGGTTTTATCTCTGTTCATAAAGTATTTGCTGATTGTGATTTTGAGGAGAGGAGGTTTTCCTCTGAGGAGGACCATTGACCCAGCCATGGGGCACAGTCGGGCGGAGTTACGTGATGCACCTGAATGCATCACCCATGTATTATCTTCATGAAGCTCCTTTAACCGTAAAAATCCATAAATGATCCTCATTGTGTCAGCCTGTAGGATCTAAGTGTGTTAAAAAAAATAGCGGCTTATCGTCCAGAAATTACGGGAAGTTCCGGTACGTGCCGTACGCTAGAAAAAAGTCCCAGTCCGCTGAGGGGTCAAATTTTAAAGTGCCGGTACTGTGTACCGGCCCACTTAAAGCGCTGGGCGCAAGATATTTCCTCCGTTGTGGTCTAACTGGACGTCCACTGTGACCCATCAGTCAGCGCTGCAGCAAGGGAGCTGCCGTTAGCCGCCTGCTAACACACCGCTGAGTCGCAGCTAATCGCTCAGTTACCCAGAGACACCGGCATGAGCGCATCGACTCGAGTAGTAGTTTATCTGTGAGCCCCCGCTTAGTGTGGTGCTCCGTCATGTTGCTATCTGACAGGCTAGTTAGCATCTATATGTGCTAATGGCTAACATGCTAACACTCCGACTGCACAGATAAGACAAGCTAAGATGAGATGAGATGGGACGGAACGGGACAGGACGGGATGGGACGGAACGGGACAGGACGGGATGGGACGGGACAGGACAAGACAAAAAACAACAAGACAAGAAAGGACAAGCTAAAATAACAAGCTAGGATACGTCACAGTCGTCTTGTTTTTACATTTTTCACACTCTTCATGATTTATCTCTCCTCCGCTGCTGTGGGAAACATTGAGGTTGAATTTCTAGTAATAAATGTTTCATTCCTCCCAACAGCTGATGCAGGATTACAGATTGTTCATTTTCTATAAAGAAAAATGTTGTACCTATAAAGGTACAACATTTACAAAATACCTGTTGAAGTTATTAACATCATTCATATCATCAAGGATTTTATCATTAAAATAAAATACTGTGGATAGCGAGTTAGTCTACAACTTATTCTAATGATAATTGTTCAGTATATTCCAAACGCCTCTCATGTATTCATAGTATTCTTGTTTTGATATTCTTAAAATAGTTGTTACTCTATATTTATTTTTTTCACATGTGTTCAAGAGAATATTTCTGTAAATGTCTTCAAAATGTCAGAACTATCGGCGACAGTTGGTTTAAAATAAGATTAAGTCACAAATACACACTGTGTTTAACCCAAAACCAGAAAAACTATGATCAAACTCTAATAAACAGTCAGTAAGCATTCAGTGTTTCTGGAAGGAGAAGTGAACCGTCAGACCAATGGCTCTGCAACAAGGTCACTGGAATAAGAAGCCTGCTGACAATTAAATCAATGAAACCAGATGTGAGCAAGAAGTAAAATTGTGTAATGTCAATCTCAACAAAGCGTCACAGAAAGAAATCTGAAGACCTATTGAAGAGTTGATCAGCATCAGACTGGAATGAATTCCAAAGTTGACTTCAAGACTAACTAACCAGCCGTTCACACTCAGACACTAAGTCCACTCATATTCATTTAAGTAGTGCGGATCACCTGGATGAACCTCCAGCCACGTTGACCACCAACATAGAAAGCAAAATGCTCATTGTGGTAAAATACCAGCTGAGAGTAAAAATGAATCATCACAACAAGTTGTTGTGTTCTTTGTTGACTTCCATCCTGAGCAGCGTGCCATAGAGGGAGAAGTACTACCTGAAGTGTATCCTGTGGGATATACGGACAAAACGGCCCAGTCTCACTGTTTCAAAACGTTCAGTTGTCCACAATGTTTTGTTTTTAAGATTGTTTAGTGAAAAGATGTTCTTTTCGTGTATTTTCTTTCAGAGCCATGACGTTTAGCCCTGACGCTAATCTGCTTCCTGTGTGTGGTGAGGCTCCCTCCGCCCTCAGCTCATGAAAACAATGCTGGCTCAGTTTTCCCTCACACACCCTCAAATGCTTTAACGTCTACCACTAACTTCACATTTTACAGTCATTGGATTAAAATATGATACTACTTTAAAACTGATTAGAATCTTGATTACAATAACCCAATGTCTAAAAGTATTCACTGACAGACAAGACCGGCTCTTCAATGTTGCTCATTAATGTAATGAAGAATGATCATCATTACAATAGCACACACACACACACACGCACACGCACACGCACACGCACACGCACGCACGCACGCACGCACGCACACACACACACACACACACACACACACACACACACACACACACACACACACACACACACACACGCACACACCCGTACGCACGTACGTACGAACGCACGCACGCACGCACACACACACACACACACCCGCACGCACGCAGGCAGGCAGGCACGCACGCACACACACACACACACACACACACACACACACACACACACACACACACACACACACACACACACACAGGAACACTGTTGCATAATTTGTGTTTGTTGTCTAAATTAGTTTTCACTCAGTCCCAACAAACAGATGAATTAAATACTGTAAAAATGAAAGCAACAATTACTTTAGTTGTGTTGATAATGATTGTGCCTCTTTGTTTATTATTATTTTTTGTGACACAGTTAAGACCATTTTTTGACTGCTTCTGTATCCGGTAGTGGATTTTCCCTGGTTGCGAACTGACTTTCAGCTTTTGAAGTGGGTTTGTGAAATGTTGCTGAACATCCAGAGCAGGTTTGGGACGTTGGCTCCGTTCTGTTGAGACCACCGACCCCTCGTGTTCTCTGACTTCTGATTCAAACACACGGCTCATTATCACTGCAGAGCTTATCTATGTGAAGACATTGAAAACAAGAAGGACTGCTTCAGGGTTGAGCAGCACTGGCCATGGTAAACTACCTCTGACTTCATGTCTTTCTGTTTTCTATTCACACATTATATGCGTTAGGACTTCAACTGTTCTCTTTAAATTCTATTCACACTGTTTTCAGTGTTTTGTTTTTTGGACGATGAAGTGGTTCCAAACTGCTTGTGGACTGTGTTAACACTGCTTTATATTTGGTTCCGACTGTTTGTTCTTGATTTGGGACTGCTGTTTGCAGAAGATTATATCTGGTTCCTGTGTGATTTGAGGAGTACAAGCTTTAAATGTTCTTGGAAAAGTGGTTTAAGCTGGTTTTCAGACTGTTTTGCAAATAATTTTACACTTTTGGACTCTGTTTCAACTGATATTCAACCGTTCAGACTAGTTTGGAACTGGATTTAAGACTGTCGTCTCGACTGATTTCCATGTGTTATGACTGTTTTATGACAAAAGAGTTTCAAACTGATTTATCATAACATCAGTTGGGGGGCTCCATTAAACTTAAACTGTTTTCTGACTTTTGTTTGGTTTGCTTTGCTTCATGGATTAAAACCATTTTTTAACCTGAATGTTTCCAGCAACACAAATTTAAAGGTTTTCAACCTAAAATGTCATTAAATTCAACACATTTCTAAATACAAAACAGATGAACATCACTTGATGAAATACACAATGCATGGTGGCACCAAACCAACCACACACCCAGAGGTTATTCTTCATTCACTAATAAAACTTGAATATGGTGCAAATCCTTGAAATTGGGGTTCAATTAAAATATTGCAAGGTTTAATTTGACATCATTAAGCTGCAGAATCACGACGCAAGCTGAAGTAGTTTGAGCATAAATCAGTGAACATCCTGCTGTAATTTGCTATTTTGAAGAAAATGGACAGAAAGCTGCAGATCAGAGCTCAGTTGACTTCTGGATTAGAGAAATGGAATGCTCCTGCACACATACCTTCAAAATCTGATAAAATACCTTCGAGGTGGTCGTTCATGGGAAGGTCCGACATCCTCTCCAGCGTGCCTGGGTCTCCCCAAATGGTGCCCAAACGGACAGAGACTCGCTTTAATCTCCTTCGTGAGGCAGAATGCAGAGCTGGGAACGTCCGATCTGCAGGCAGGCAGGTTGAGATAAGCGCTGGCTTCAGTGTGCCCCTGAGCAAGCTGCAGGAGGGCTGGGATCCCACCCACCAACCCGGAGCCCACTCCCCCTGTTCCCAGCCGAGGGGACAGGACTGGTGGCAGCTGGGGGGCGGGGCCAGAGGCAACACCTGGAAAAAGGTGCAGAACCCCCTCCCCCCGCTCCCTGCTCCCCTCCTCTCTCCCCCCTCCTCCCCCCTCCCTGCTCCCCGCTCCCTCCTCCCCTGCTCCCTGCTCCCTCCTCCCCCCTCCCCCCCCTCCCCGCTCCCTCCTCCCTCCTCCCCTGCTCCCTCCTCCCTGCCCCCCCCTCCCTGCTCCCTCCTTCCCTGCTCCCTCCTCCCCCCTCCCCCCCCTCCTCCCCCCTCCCTCCTCCCTCCTCCCCTGCTCCCCCCCCCCCCCCCCCCCCCCCCCCCCCATTCCTACATGCTGTAATGCAAATTGAAGTTTATGCACAAGGCATCCTTTGTTGTCTGAATTTTAGGCTTGCCGTCAGTTTGGAGAGCTGGCTTTCACTGATGCATTAAATAATATCACTACCTTAACTCATATTGTCATAAACCACCTGAAATCATCATGATGAAACAGATTAGATTCAGATTAGATTCAGATTAGATTCAGATTAGATTCAGGCCACCCAAACTCTCAAACTTCTGAGTCCAAATTGTTAGACAGAGTCTGAAAATAATCAGAGTTTTGATAAATAAAAGCAATGATTTAATCTGATTTAGAATAAAGTCAAAATTCTTATATTTAAGAAATGATTGTGACTTTTTTCTAGAAGAAATCATAAAACTTTAACAACATTAGCAAATGTGAAGTTGAACCAAATGAGAGTAAAGTCCAGTGAAAGTCAGAATTCCAGGAGGGAAATCTGAACTGTGACTTATTGATGTGTAACTTACTTATTCTCAAATCATACTGAGTCATAACATCATGACTTCAATTTCTGATGTGAAAGTCAAAATTCTGATTATTGTGTTTTCCTGAATTCTTTCTCAGAAATGAAAATGTTTTCTGTTTCTTCTGACGAGATTCATGTCAGGACAGTCCTATTCTTATTATGTACACGGCTCTGAAAGTCTTCCAGAGTGATGAATGGCTCGTTTCCAGTGTCTATTAAAGGCGTTCTGGACTCAACTGGAGAAAAAAGAAGTCAAACATTGAGTTTTCTTGATGTGCCAAGTAATTAAAAAAAAAAAAAAAAGTATTTGAGTATTTTCACATTCAAGTTCCAACTTTTTTCTGTTTATCAAATCTATAATGACTCCTCCTGAACATGAGGGTGTGTCCTAATACAGCAGACAATTGGAATACATGTGTTGACAAATGTTGTGTTAGACGTGTTGATATTTTGGTATTGATGTGCACGAGTATTAGTATTTGGTATTTGGGTCTCTGTTCAGGTTCGTCACACTGATCTTTTTACACAGAAACTAAATCAAAATATCTTCAGACCCTGACTGTGCCTCAGTTTGCAATGCATGATGGATGACCCCCACCATCCAGCACACACACACACACACACACACACACACACACACACACACACACACACACACACACACACACACACACACACACACACACACACACACATTCCAGTGTGCAGATCATGCAAAGCCACAGTGACATTAATCCTGCAGGTTGGAGACTCGGGGCTTAATGACAAACCCTGATTCTACGTTCAAACTGACACTGTGTGGGAGAAAGGCTGAGCAGCCTCAGAGTTACACTTTAAAATGTGAAAAATATAGTTTACAGCCATGATTTTTCTCAGGATGACGTATAATGAGCATTCCTTTGTGTGTGGGTGTGAAATTGTTCCCATATGACACGTCTTTGTTTTTTAAGAAAACGTGTGAGGTTGTCGTGTGAGGTGTGTGGAGGATTCAGTCGCCGACAGGACGAGGAAGGTTAGTTGGAAAAAAGAGTTTATTTAGGTGATCCTTCCAGCAGACGAGCAATCCTCGGAGAGTGGCGTGAAGGCGGAGGTTGACGTCACCGGGCAGCGATCTCCCGAGCAGGACAGAGCGGAGCACACCGGGACTGCAAAGGAGAGTAGACAAACAGATAACTCCAAGTACCTTTGTACACGAAAAAACAAACGGTCATACAAAAGGCTCGAGGGGCCGAGTCAAAGTACCGCGGGGGTAAACGTGACGATCTGGCGATGAGAGCCTGGAAACCCGGTTCCTAAATACTGGCCTCACTCATCGGTTTCAGGTGAGCATCCTCCTCCGTCAGCTCCACCTACACACCCAGGCCCACATACACACACACACATGCAAACAAACCCAGCAGTATACACCTGCGAAACGTGACATGACCCCCCCCTCAACGGACGCCTCCTGGCGTCCTACCAGGCTTCTCCAGATGCTCCCGGTAGAAGTCGACCAACAGACTCCTATCCAAAATGTGGCCCCTCAGCACCCACGACCGCTCTTCAGGCCCGTAACCCTCCCAATCCACCAGGAACTGGAACCCCCGGCCCCGGCGACGAACATCCAAGATCTTGTGCACTGTGTAGGCAGGATGGTTATCGATGAGCAGGGGGGATGGCGGGGGCTCTGTAATGGGGCTAAGAGGGCTAGAGAGAACCGGTTTCAACAAAGAGACATGGAACGAAGGATGGCTCCTTAAGGATGCTGGCAACTTTAGCTTCACCACCGCCGGGTTGATGATTTCCTCGATCTGGAAAGGACCGATGAGTCGAGGCGCCAGCTTGCGAGACTCCACCTGGAGTGGGAGGTCGCGGGAGGAGTGCCATACCTTTTGTCCGGGGTGATATGAGGGGGCGGGAGACCTCCGACGGTCAGTCAGTCTCTTGTTGCGAGCCGACGATCGAACCAAGGCGGCCCTAGCCTCCCTCCAAACCCGCCGGCAGCGTCTAAGATGGGCTTGCACTGAGGGCACGGCAACGTCCTCCTCCTGGGTGGGGAACCGGGGGGGGGGGGGTTGGTAACCCAGGGCCACCATAAACAGGGACATACCAGTGACAGAGCAGGTGAGAGAATTGTGGGCGTACTCCACCCAAGGCAACTGTGAGCTCCAGGAAGATGGATGCCAAGCCGTCATGCACCACAGTGCAGTCTCCAGGTCCTGGTTGGTCCTCTCCGTCTGACCATTGGTTTGAGGGTGGTACCCTGAGGAGAGGCTGGGAGATGTTCCAAGAGCTTTACGGAAAGCCTTCCATACCTGGGACGTGAACTGCGGGCCACGGTCAGACACTACATCCAGGGGGATCCCGTGCAGCCGGTACACATCCCTGACCATCCAATCCGCTGTCTCCATAGCTGAGGGCAATTTTGGGAGAGAGACAAAATGCACAGACTTGGAGAAGCGGTCCACAATAGTCATTATTGCCGTGTTCCCTTCGGACGGGGGGAGAGTGGTAACAAAGTCAACGGCAACATGGGACCAGGGTCGGCTAGGGATGGGTAATGAGCAGAGCAGCCCCGCAGGAGGTTGGTGGGATGCCTTGCTTCGGGCACAGACGGCGCAGGCAGCCACAAAGGTTCGGGTGTCCTGAGAAATGGAGGGCCACCAGAAACGTTGTCTCAGGAAGGAAAGGGTTTGTTGAAAACCAGGATGGCAGGTTAATCTGGAATAGTGCCCCCACTGAAGAACCTTGGACCTCATAGAGCATTACCCGGATCGTGATGGGTGAGTAGAGCACGTCTGACCTGACTCTCGATGTCCCAGGAAGAGGACGCGACCATGCAGGTGGAGGGGAGGATGTTCTCTGGCTCCACCTCAGTCCTCTCGACGGTAGTCTGCTGGGACAAGGCATCAGGCTTTGTGTTTCAGGATCCTGGCCTGTAAGTGAGCGTAAAGTTAAACCGTCCCAGAAACAACGCCCAGCGCGCCTGCCGAGAGTTTAGTCTTTTCGCGGTCTGAAGATAGGAGAGGTTCTTATGGTCCGTCCAGACCACGAACGGTTGGGAAGCACCCTCCAACCAGTGCCTCCACTCCTCCAATGCCAGCACCACCGCCAGCAACTCCCGGTTACTAACATCATAGTTCTGTTCTGCCAGAGTGAGGCGTCTTGAAAAGAAGGCACAGGGGTGCACTCTAGAATCCTCGGCACACTGGGATAATATTGCTCCCACGCCAGAGTCCGAGGCATCGACCTCCACAATGAACTGTCTGAGGGGGTCAGGATGGCACAGCACCGGAGCCTGGGTAAACAGTTGTTTAAGCCTACGAAACGCCTGTTTGGCGGTCGGTATCCACAGAAAAGAGGTTGCGGTGGATGTGAGTTGAGTGAGGGGGGTTGCGACCTTGCTGTAGTTTCTGATGAACCTCCGGTAAAAGTTGGCGAACCCAAGGAACCGCTGCAACTGCTTACGGGTCATCGGTCTGGGCCAGTCCACCACCTCTTGAACCTTGTCCGGATCCGCCTTCACCTGCCCCTGTTCAATGATGTACCCCAAAAAACTGACGGAGGTCGCATGGAGGACACACTTCTCTGCTTTAACGAACAATCGGTTCTCCAGAAGACGCTGTAGAACTGCTCGAACGTGTAGAACATGCTGCTCCTGGTTGCGAGAGAAGATCAAGATGTCATCTAAATACACAAAAATGAATCTGTTCAGCATGTCCCGCAACACGTCATTGACCAAGTGCTGGAACACCGCGGGTGCGTTTGTGAGTCCAAACGGCATCACTAAATACTCGAAGTGCCCGAGGGGAGTCTTAAACGCCGTCTTCCACTCATCACCTTCACGGACCCGAATGAGGTGATAAGCGTTCCGGAGGTCCAGTTTGGAAAACACTGTAGCGCCACAGAGCGGCTGAAAGGCGGAGTCCATCAGAGGCAGGGGGTACTTATTCTTCACCGTGATATTGTTCAGACCTCGGAACTCAATGGATGGCGGTCAGGTACTGTCCTTTTTAGCCACAAAAAAGAACCCGGCTCCCAAGGGTGAAGATGAGGGACGGATCAGGCCCGCGGTGAGGGACTCGTGAATGTACTTCTCCATGGTCTCTCTCTCTGGACGGGACACATTATACAAACGGCTAGAGGGAAGAGGCGCCCCTGGAAGAAGCTCAATGGCACAGTCATATGGTCGGTGAGGGGGAAGGGAGGTAGCCCGCTGCTTACTGAACACCTCTCTCAGATGGTGATATTCAGGAGGGACGGAACCCAGGTCAATCTCCTCCTGGTCTGTGGAGGGGGGTGTCAGGGAGCGCCCCGGAGCTGATTGGAGGCAGTGAGTATGACAAAAAGTACCCCAACTGGAAATCGTACTCAGGTTCCAGTTAATGTGGGGGTTATGTCTCTTTAGCCAGGGGAGACCCAGGATCAGCGGGACGTGGGGTGATGACAGAACCAGGAACATAATCTCCTCACTGTGGTTCCCAGAGACCAGAAGATGGAGAGGAGCGGTGCGATGGGTGAGGTTAGCCAACATCCTGCCGTCCAGGACACTCACGGTCCAGGGGTTCGGAAGAGGCTCCAAGGTGAGACCAGCCTTAACAGCAAACTCCCGGTCCAAAAAGTTGTCATCCGCCCCAGAATCTATCAAGGCCTGCAGGGAGAAACTGCCCTTGTCACCATCAAGGGAGGCTTGGAGTTGGAGGCGTGAGGGAGCCGAAGGCTGAGGGCTGAGGGCTGGGGCTATGGCTCATCAGGACCACCTCCAATCCTGATGAGCCTAGGCTTTTGGCTGATGGGGACAGGTGGTTCGTTGGTGTCCCACCTCCCCACAGTACAGGCAGAGACGGGCATCGAACCTGCGCTTCCTCTCTGCGGGAGACAGGCGGGCTTTCCCGAGCTGCATGGGTTCCCCGGGACCCTCCGCGGCCGGATGAGCTGGATGGGAGAGAATGGAGTTACCAGGGGTGACCAAAAGGGTTCCAGGACGATGAGGGAGCTGACGGCTCCTCTGGTTCTTGCAACGGTACCGGAGTCGATTATCTATCCGGACCGCCAAGGAGATGAGCTCCTCCAAATTGGTCGTGTCGTCCCGGGCTGCCACTTCATCATGGACCTCGTCGGAGAGCCCCTATAGGAACACTCCTTGGAGCGATAGATCATTCCAGCCGCTCTCCGCTGCGTAGATCTGAAAATCTACAGCATATTCAGCAACCGACCGCGATTGCTGGGAGACAGACATCAGACGTCGCGCTGCCTCCTTGCCCTGGAGAGGATGATCTCGAAGACCTGCCTCATCTCCTCCATCAACCAAGTGCATGATCTACATATGGGTGATTCCCGTTCCCACAATGCCGTCACCCATTTGGCCGCTTTACCAGACAGTAATCCAATTACATAAGCAACCCGAGAGTCATCGGTGGAGTAAGTGGCCGGCTGCTGCTTGAACACCAGCTCACACTGAAGGAGGAAACGGCCACAACCTCCCAGTTCCCCAGAATAACGTTCCGGGGTGGGGATATGCGGCTCCCTGGTGGCGGTCGGCGGTATTGTCACGGGAGGAGGAGCTGCAACCGCGGCCGTGTCACCGGGACGTTGCTGACCGGCGACGAGCCTGTCCAGGCGGCTGGTGAGGAGTGACATCTGGGTGGTCAGTTCATTTAACGTTGTCCCAATCTCCCGGAGGAATGTCTGGTGTTGGGACAAGAGATTACTGTGGGAGGATATGACACGCTGGAGGGCTTCCGGGTTGGCTGAATCCATCGTGGCCAGATCGTTCTGTCGTGTGAGGTGTGTGGAGGATTCAGTCGCCGACAGGACGAGGAAGGTTAGTTGGAAAAAAGAGTTTATATAGGTGATCTCTCCAGCGGACGGGCAATCCTCGGAGAGTGGCGTGAAGGCGGAGGTTGACTTCACCGGGCAGGGATCTCCCGAGCAGGACAGAGCGGAGCACACTCGGACTGCACAGGAGAGTAGACAAACAGATAACTCCAAGTACCTTTGTACATGAAAAAACAAACGGTCATACAAAAGGCTCAAGGGGCCGGGTCAAAGTACCGTGGGGGTAAACGTGACGATCTGGCGATGAGAGCCTGGAAACCTGTTTCCTAAATACTGGCCTCACTTATGGGTTTCTGGTGAGCATCCTCCTCCGTCAACTCCACCTACGCACCCACGCCCACACACACACACACAAACCCAGCAGTATACACCTGCGAAACGTGACACTGGTCCTAGAAATAGAATATGTGAATCTCCAGGCTGTTGGTTGACTGTGGCAAATTATTGGGGCCAAAGAATTGAGTCTCTCCATTCCAGTAATTTAGATAGAAGAGCATTCCCAAATAGATATATATATAGAGAGAGAGAGAGAGAGAGAGAGAGAGAGAGAGAGAGAGAGAGAGAGAGAGAGAGAGAGAGAGAGAGAGAGAGAGAGAGGTAAATAGAACAAAAGAAACCCAGAAAACGTTCAGATGTGATCCGGGTTTATTGACATTATTGCTCAGGGCAATGGCTATACATTGCATTTGAAAATTATTATTGTATAATTGTACTACTACAGTGTTATTGTTATTGCTATTCTTATAATTATTATATTCTCATATTATAATTTTAATTTTATATTTACTGTTATTCTCATTGTACTATTATTATTGCTTCATATGAATTACAGCTCAGTACAACAAAGTGTATACTGCACATTAACACACACTAAACAAAGTGTATACGGCACATTCACACAAAATAAAGTGTATACTGCACATTAACACACACTAAACAAAGTGTATACTGCAAATTAACACACTAAACAAAGTGTATACGACACATTCACACAAAATAAAGTGTATACTGCACATTAACACACTAAACAAAGTGTATACGGCACATTAACACACACTAAACAAAGTGTATACTGCAAATTAACCCACTAAACAAAGTGTATACGACACATTCACACAAAATAAAGTGTATACTGCACATTAACACACTAAACAAAGTGTATACGGCACATTCACACAAAATAAAGTGTATACTGCACATTAACACACACTAAACAAAGTGTATATTGCACATTAACACACTACACAAAGTGTATACGGCACATTGACATGCTAAACAAAGTGTATACTGCACATTAACACACTAAACAAAGTGTATAATGCACATAAACACACTAAACAAAGTGTATACGGCAATTTAACACACACTAAACAAAGTGTATACTGCACATTAACACACTAAACAAAGTGTATACGACGCATTCACACACTAAACAAAGTGTATACGGCACATTAACACACACTAAACAAAGTGTATACTGCACATTAACACACTAAACAAAGTGTATAATGCACATTGACATGCTAAACAAAGTGTATACTGCACATTAACACACTAAACAAAGTGTATACGACACATTCACACACTAAACAAAGTGTATAATGCACATTAACACACTAAACAAAGTGTATACTGCACATTAACACACTAAACAAAGTGTATACGACACATTCACACACTAAACAAAGTGTATAATGCACATTAACACACTAAACAAAGTGTATACGGCACATTAACACACACTAAACAAAGTGTATACTGAACATTAAGACACTAAACAAAGTGTATACTGCACATTAACGCACTAAACAAAGTGTATACTGCACATTAACACACACTAAACAAAGTGTATACTGCACATTAACACACTAAACAAAGTGTATAATGCACATTGACACACTAAACAAAGTGTATACTGCACATTAACACACACTAAACAAAGTGTATACGGCACATTAACACACTAAACAAAGTGTATACTGCACATTAACGCACTAAACAAAGTGTATACGGCACATTAACGCACTAAACAAAGTGTATACTGCACATTAACACACACTAAACAAAGTGTATACGGCACATTAACGCACTAAACAAAGTGTATACGGCACATTAACAGACACTAAACAAAGTGTATACTGCACATTAACACACAGTAAACAAAGTGTATACTGCACATTAACACACTAAACAAAGTGTATAATGCACATTGACACACTAAACAAAGTGTATACTGCACATTAACACACACTAAACAAAGTGTATACGGCACATTAACACACTAAACAAAGTGTATACGGCACATTAACACACACCAAACAAAGTGTATACTGCACATTAAGACACTAAACAAAGTGTATACTGCACATTAACACACTAAACCAAGTGTATAATGCACATTGACATGCTAAACAAAGTGTATAATGCACATTGACATGCTAAACAAAGTATATGCTGCACATTAACGCACACTAAACAAAGTTTATACTGCACATTAACACACAGTAAACAAAGTGTATACGGCACATTAACACATACTAAATAAAGTATATACTGCTTATTAACACACTAAAAAAAGTGTATATTGCACATTAACACACTAAATAAAGTGTATACTGCACATTAACACACTAAACAAAGCGTATAAGGCACATTAACACACACTAAATAAAGTGTATACTGCACATTAACACACTAAATAAAGTGTGAACTACACACTAAACAAAGTGTGTACTACACACTAAACAAAGTGTATACTGCACATTAACTCACTAAAAAAAAGTGTATACTGCACATTCACAAAGTGTATACTGTACATTGACACACTAAACAAAGTGTATACGGCACATTAACACACACTAAACAAAGTATATACTGCACATTAACACACTAAACAATATGTATAATGCACATTAACACACTAAACAAAGTGTATACGGCACATTAACACACTAAACAAAGTGTATAATGCACATTGACATGCTAAACAAAGTATATACTGCACATTAACACACACTAAACAAAGTGTATACTGCACATTAACACAAAGTAAACAAAGTGTATACAGCACATTAACACACACTAAACAAAGTGTATACTGCACAATAACACACAGTAAACAAAGTGTATACGGCACATTAACACATACTAAATAAAGTGTATACTGCATATTAACACACTAAAGAAAGTGTATACGGCACATTAACACACACAAAATAAAGTGTATACTGCACAGTAACACACTAAACAAAGTGTATAAGGCACATTAACACACACTAAATAAATTGTACACTGCACATTAACACACTAAACAAAGTGTATACTGCACATTAACACACACTAAACAAAGTGTATATTGCACATTAACACACTAAACAAAGTGTATACTGCACATTAACACACTAAACAAAGTAGCTACATGTATGACGTTTTTAAAATACTCAAACCGTTTTGAAATCGGTTTAAAATTCAACTTATAATTCTACTTAGAGATTAAGCAGAACCTCTTTCCATCGTCCATGTTCATTCACCCCTGATGGCGGCGCTGTTGACCTGTCCCTACCCAGTCAATGAGGAGTCTACTCAGTACGGTCGCACTGCGGATCATGTACTCCTGCCTCCCACCGACAGTGGCGCTGTGATTGTGCTTCGTAACGAAATGGTGGCGACCTGCCGGAAGCGGCCATATTTCATGTACCGAGGGTGGCGCTGTCGTGGTGATACGGAACATAATGGCGGAACAATGTGGCGGCGATCACAAGGAAGCAGCCATATTGTCGGCCATCTTGGATTCCCCACTGGCAGCGTCTCCAATCCTGGTAAAATACCTGCTGCTACCACAGAATCAGCAACTATATGCACCTCAGGACAGTTCACTCGTCCATAGTAGTACAAGTGGGCTCTTTACACATTGTTTTCTCGAATTTATTGTAGTTTTATCCATTTTTAAAATACTTGAAGTCTATTATATTATGAGTTTTCTATCAATTTTATTCTTGTGTGAAACATTTTTCCTCTGAAATTTGCACTAAAACAAGACATGGTGTTACTGACCAACAACTTAGTATTTTTTACAGCACTTTTAATCTTTATTATAAGCCTTTATTATGTAATTTTAAAATATTGTTTTGTGTTTTTCTGTATTGTTAAAATGTTCTTGTGTGGACATTTTGCACTAAAAGCTTTTGTATGGAACTTCATTGTCGCCTGCTTTGTTATTTATTGTGCATTTATACGTAAGTGTTTAGGTGTTGCATGAATAATACAAGTCAAAGTAGTTTTACACACAATACACATACTTTATACAAAGGGTAAATAGTGATCTCACTGTCACTCAGAGGGATATGGCAGTGGAATATTTACAATGAATCCATATCAGACTTAAAATCTTGTCCACACATGTCAAATGAAGCTATAATCAATATTTCCAAATAATTCAAACTGAAATATTGGTGGGAAATCTGAGTTATAAATTATTCTGATCCAAATCTCAGCCCATCATTCCTGCCTGTGATTATTTCCAGGATGAAATGAATGAACCCCAGGCTGACTTCTTAAAAGTGAATAAATATAAAAATGAGCCAAATGAGCCAGTCTTTAGAATGGCTCTTTGAAATGAACGGATCCCAAAGATCCGGCTCCCTCCACAGAGCCATAAATTACATGTCTCATGGATAGGACACGCCTGGACAGATCAGCAGTCTGTCATAGGACATGCCTGGACAGATCAGCAGTCTGTCATAGGACACGCCTGGACAGATCAGCAGTCTGTCATAGGACATGCCTGGACAGATCAGCAGTCTGTCATAGGACACGCCTGGACAGATCAGCAGTCTGTCATAGGACATGCCTGGACAGATCAGTAGTCTGTCATAGGACACGCCTGGACAGATCAGCAGTCTGTCATAGGACACGCCTGGACAGATCAGCAGTCTATCATAGGACACAGAGAAAACCACACACCCTCACACAGAAAGGCCCCAGGTGGTTAACATCCACGACCGTCCTGCTGAGAGGCGTGGGCACTAACAACTGCACCACTTGTGGTTCATGTCCGTTTCAAGCGTTTCTATCATCATTTATTCATAATTTAGATATGACATGACACAAGGACCGTCATCACATCATCCTGTAGATTTTGAACTTTGACTCTGAATGAGACAATTGACAAGAAAGTGCTGATAAAAGATGTATTTATATACATAGTTATGTTCACAAAACAGGCGACAAGCTTATTTTTGATCAAAAGTAAATCTTTGGAGCCGCAGAAATATCTCCGGAAATATCTCTATGTGTAGGTCCCGTGAGATTCAGGTTTATAAAAATGTCTGTCTCAGCGTGTTTATAAAAAGTCAACCGAGCTGCTATTTTTAATACACCCAGTTTTCTTTTCCAGCCATAGAAAAGTTGACGAGGGTCTCTACCTTGCGGCCACTCTCGCTCACTGTTTTTAGAAGAGTTTAGAAGGTTTTCCTCTCAGCCTTCTTTAGTTTAGAGATGTTGTTTAATCTTGATATGACCAGTCGGCTTTAGTTTTTCATTTTGGTTGAGTGAAGTAACAGATACAGAAAAGATATTATTAGACAGATGTCCATATGTGTATATTCGTCATTGAATGTAAACATTTTATATTGTTTTATTTAAAGTAGTGACATTATAAGAAAATTAAAAAAGGAGAACATTTATATTTCTTTCTGGCAAGAAATAAACTTGTCTCCTTCTGAAAATAATCTCCACTTTGATTTTCGACTTTTTCTGAAGTGCATGAAGGTTTTTTGTTTTTGTTGCCTCCGAATTTTTTTTCTTCTTCAGTGGCCCTAATACTACTCCGTACGTAGCAGCTGATGTGAAAATAAGACAAAGAAACTACAGATACTTTAAACTTCAATGGAAATGCGGTTAAACGACGATTGCCAGGACAGCTAGGGATTTTAGTCAGGTTTTTAACATATCCTGTGAAAAGGAAGCATCCTTGGTCACCAGCTAACCGAGAAACCTCTTAAGTGAACGTTTTTGTTAGTTTCAGCTATTTTCAACAAATGGCACACAAGTAAAAGTAGTCATATGGTTTTGATGAAGGTTGGACTCTAATGCAATATGTCAAATTTGAGGCCAATCTGACCATTACAGGCTCTTTACATTGCACTTCCTGTTTGATGGCGAGATTGGCCATTGTCAACTATTGTCTGTCTGAATATGTTAATTTGCTGCACTGAATATTTTCTTTTCAAAGAAATGTGCTGTTCAAACAGAAAATAATTACTATTCAGACTAACCTGAGTGACTATGCACTTATCTAACTATGTGCATGCCACATTGAGATCCGATAATTTAATGATCCGTGTTCCGTGAACAACCCAGATTAAAGAAAATGAGGCGTTGACCAGACGTCAGCTGGCACAGTAAAAAAAATAGAAAAATAAAACTTTGCTCCGTACATTGGTCCCAGTATAAAATGGAATCTGAGAGAGAAATATGTAAGACTAAAGGCCGATCGATCCTCCATAAGAAGTAGAAGAAAATTCAGCACTCCCATTGGAAGTGAGAAATAAGCTGCTTCACAGAGGTGTCCTGCTGTGAGGGGGCGTGGTCTGCAATTAAGGGGCGTGTCATGTAACGAGGGGCGTGGTCTGTCGTGAGGGGATGTTGCCTGTGGCGAGGGGGCGTGGTCTACAGCGAGGGGCGTGGTATGTAGTGACGAGCGTGGTTAGCTACATTGGGCGTGGTCTGTCGTGAGGGGATGTTGCCTGTGGCGAGGGGGCGTGGTCTGTATTGAGGGGCGTGGTATGTAGTGACGAGCGTGGTATATATATATGGGATGGGCGTGGCATATATGGGACAGGCATGGTCTGTTATGAGGGGGCGTGATCTATATCGAGGGGCGTGGTGTATATGGGCGGGGCGTGGCATGTAGTGATGGGCGTGGTTAGCTACATGGGGCGTGGTCTCTAGTGAGGGGCGTGGCCTGTTGGGAGGGAAGTGGTCTGTAGTGAGGGGCGTGGCCTGTTGGGAGGGACGTGGTCTGTAGTGAGGGGCGTGGCCTGTTGGGGGGCGTGGTCTCTAGTGAGGGGCGTGGCCTGTTGGGAGGGACATGGTCTGTAGTGAGGGGCGTGGCCTGTTGGGAGGGACGTGGTCTGTAGTGAGGGGCCTGGCCTGTTGGGAGGGACATGGTCTGTAGTGAGGGGCGTGGCCTGTTGGGAGGGACGTGGTCTGTAGTGAGGGGCGTGGCCTGTTGGGAGGGACGTGGTCTGTAGTGAGGGGCGTATGAACTGTCTGGCTGACGTCTTCTTGTCCTTATGGGAGAATGCGAGATAACCCCGACTGTACCTCTGACCGGTGTAGCAACCAGATCTGTCCGGGGCGGGGCTTGTGCCCACACCTTGCGATGACGTGGCACATTATGATTGGCTGTGATGATGTTTCGTATTATTACTAGCTGCAAGTTAACAGTGTAAACAAGTTAGGTAGCTAACGTTAGCTTTCAGTTAGCTTCGTAGCTTCATCAACGTGTGGCTGTGTGAGGTGAAAAGACGCTACGAGTGGTTTTATGTCTCTGAGTGTCCTGAAGTGGCAGTGATCTGTCTGGTTTAACTTCAGGAGCGACTGAAGGTGTCTGGTTTAACTTCAGGAGGGACTGACGGTGTCTGGTTTAACTTCAGGAGGGACTGAAGGTGTCTGGTTTAACTTCAGGAGGGACTGACGGTGTCTGGTTTAACTTCAGGAGGGACTGACGGTGTCTGGTTGAACTTCAGGAGAGACTAAAGGTGTCTGGTTTAACTTCAGGAGGGACTGAAGGTGTCTGGTTTAACTTCAGGAGGGACTGAAGGTGTCTGGTTTAACTTCAGGAGAGACTAAAGGTGTCTGGTTTAACTTCAGGAGAG
This sequence comes from Lipophrys pholis, assembly GCF_963383615.2. NCBI lineage: Eukaryota > Metazoa > Chordata > Actinopteri > Blenniiformes > Blenniidae > Lipophrys > Lipophrys pholis. The sequence goes on along the minus strand of NC_137647.1, from coordinate 24,751,459 downwards.
ACTAAAGGTGTCTGGTTTAACTTCAGGAGGGACTGAAGGTGTCTGGTTTAACTTCAGGAGGGACTGACGGTGTCTGGTTTAACTTCAGGAGGGACTGAAGGTGTCTGGTTTAACTTCAGGAGAGTGTAGAGGCTGAAGATGTCATTAACATACCAGGATATTTCTGTTACTTGGATTAACATACCAGGATGTCTGTGTTACTGGGATTAACATACCAGGATATCTCTGTTACTGGCATTAACATACCAGGATATCTCTATTACTGGGATTAACATACCGGGATATTTCTGTTACTTGGATTAACATACCAGGATATCTCTGTTACTTGCATTAACATACCAGGATATCTCTGTTACCTGGATTAACTAACCCACACATTCTGGATCCTGATCAGCATTAACAGGAAGCAGGTTATCAATTTACTAGTTCAACCAGAGTTTCCCTTCAGGATCAGTGTTCACATGAAAGGGGCGGAGCTTGCAGTGTGTGACCAATCACAGAGGGAGAAACCCTGCAGAGCAGCTGACTTTACCATAGAGGAGCAGTTAATCTCTGAGATTATGAAGAATTCCAACACATCCAGCAGCTCAAAGCAACACTGCTGCTGCAGCCAAAGCCAGAACCTTCCTGACTTGTTAATGCTGATTTGGTGAGATTAGAGCAGATTAATTCATGGGACAATAGAACCGGAGTCACTTTCACTTTATTCCAGCAGAACGGTTCCAGGCAGAGCTTCCTCACTGCTCTTCTGTTACTTTACATTTTACCCCCACTGGTTCTGAGGCGGAGGTTCTGAGGCGGAGGTTCTGAGGCGGAGGTTCCTCCGTGTGAGTGTGTTTCCTGTTGGAATATTAATTCATCACCGTGACGACAGGAGAAGTTCTGCTTCCATTAATTCATGGTTCTGCAGTTCTGTCAGCGTGAGCATTATTATTAAGCTCATTATTCCAGATCAACCCTCGAGGAGCGATACCAGGGGTCTTCACATCTGGGCCTCCAGAGTTTTACTTCTCTCTCAGGTGCAACACACCTGAATGCAATAAGAGCTGGTTATTGGACTTTTTTACAAGCTTGATTATCGCCTCATCAGCAGATCGAGGTGTTCTGAAGCTGGGAGAGCTAGAACGTGCAGGAACCGGCCCTCCAGGCCCGGATTTGAAGACCTCTGAGCTAAACAGACTTGGAACAAGTCAAGAACACAAAACTCTTCCTGTCCTCTCTCTCTCCGTCCACCGTCCACACACCGGTCAGGGTCTTCTAGGAATGTGCAGGTCATTTTCTAAGAGATGTGATTGGTCAGGAGGCGGAGCTTTCATACCCGCTGCCCTCAGATCCAGAGGTTAAGCTGCATGTCTTCCTGCTGTTGCAGGAGGGACTGTGAGTACGTGGAGGAGTTCCCGCTGCAGGCCCTGCCTCAGTTCTCCCGGCTCTCGGGCCACCGGGTGTCCAGCCAGGGGCTCATCGTGGTGCTCCTGCAGTACGGCCAGAAGAAGGTGGACTACCTGGGGCGGCACAGAGCGGAGACCGACTGGACCAAGGCCTGGAAGTCCAACTTCCTGCACCCGGTGCTGTACTACTACCAGACTGTCCCCAGCGGTGGGTAGGAGGAGGAAAACCTGCAGAACCAGGCCAAGAAGAGGAGGAACCTGCAGAACCAGACTCAGAGGAGGAGGAACCTGCAGAACCAGACACGGAGGAGTACAACCTGCAGAACCAGACTAAGAGGAGGAGGGCCCTGCAGAACCAGACTCGGAGGAGTTTACCAGCGTAACTCGCCACAGCAGCTGATAAAAAATGCTGGCGAACGGCGTATAAATGTGTTTCCATTAAAGATTAATGTTTGGAGGTGTCAGGGAAATTCCTATGTGTGTGTGTGTGTGTGTGTGTGTGAATGTGTGTGTGTGTGTATGTGTGGGTGTGTGTGTGTGTGTGTAACCACAATGTTTGACTGGACCTGCTGTTTGTTCTGCTCATGTTTCTTTTTGTTCTGAAAATAAAGAAACTAGAAATAAAACAAAAATTGAGTCCTGTTTCTGCTCGTCTCTGACACACCGCAAGCCCCCGCTGTCCTGCCAACAGGGACACCTAAAGAACCAGGGCCTCCTGAAAAACCAGGACTGCCAGCAGAACCAGGACCACATGCAGAACCAGGACCACCTACAGCATCAGGACCACCTGCAACATCAGGACCACCTGCAGCACCCAGGGACCACCTGCAGCACCAGGACCACCTGCAGCATCCGGACCACCTGCTGGACCAGGACCATCTGCAGCATCAGGACCACCTCCTGCAGAACCAGGACCACCTGCAGCATCACGACTACCTGCTGGACCAGGACCACCTGCAGCATCACGACCACCTGCTGGACCAGGACCACATGCAGAACCAGGACCACCTGCTGGACCAGGACCACCTGCAGCCAGGTCTTCGGCAGCACTTGGACACCAGGAGCTGACCCAAGCCAGTACCAGAGTACCTGGTGCCACCTGGCCCCTCCAGGTCTGGAGGTGAGATGGATGGATGGATGGATGGATGGATGGATGGATGGATGGATGGATGGATGGATGGATGGATGAAGGGATAGATGGATGGAGGGATGGATGGATGGATAGATAGATGAAGATTTATTCCAACACAATTGAGTAAATAAACGGTGTGTTTGTGTGTGTGTGTGTGTGAGAGAGAGAGAGAGAGAGAGAGAGAGAGAGAGAGAGAGAGAGAGAGAGAGGAGAGAGAGAGAGAGAGAGAGAGAGGAGAGAGAGAGAGCGAGAGAGAGAGAGAGAGAGAGAGAGAGAGAGCGAGCGAGAGAGAGAGAGAGAGAGAGAGAGAGAGAGAGAGAGAGGAGAGAGAGAGCGAGCGAGAGAGAGAGAGAGAGAGAGAGAGAGAGAGAGAGAGAGAGAGAGAGAGAGAGAGAGAGAGAGAAGCGAGCGAGAGAGAGAGAGAGAGAGAGTGTGTGTGTGTCTGAAATAGTTACATTGAATTGAATAAACTCACAGAAACACAAAAACATAAATATGAAGACATGCTTGTTTCTTTCTCTTTCTCTCTCCTTTTCTTAATGGAAACATTTGTTAATTTGCCATATCAGACGTCGGTCTTTGTAGAAAGAACAATACAAAGTATCTCAGCATTAACGATCATATTAGTTATGTGTGTAAATTGGGATAATGATTATTACAAGCAGACTAAACCTTCCTGTGTAGAATCAATACACTGGCGGTGCAGGGGGACTCATCCAAGACTCCAGCAGGCGGCGCGCAGTCAGGCGTCTTTGGTTCAACACGCTCCACCACAGAAGAAGAGGGCGCTGCAGTTTGAAGACTCCACCATTGAAGAAGAGGGCGCTGCAGTTTGAAGACTCCACCATTGAAGAAGAGGGCGCTGCAGTTTGAAGACTCCACCATTGAAGAAGAGGGCGCTGCCGATTGAACACTCCACCACAGAAGAAGAGTGTCCGGCGGGCTCAGTTTGAGCGCGATTATCAGGTAGGATGTTTTCTTACTTAAACTCGAACAAACGTGGTGTTTCGGCTGATATAAGCTCGGTTCAGCTTGAGGTTCCGGCGTCCTGGAGGACTGAGTTTCTTTGTAGCGTCTTTAGCTGCAAACTGTCGACGTTTCTGGTCGAAAGCAGAGAAACAGAACGAGTCTGTTAAAGTGATCAAAGTACGTTTTAATCGAACATATGTCGACCAATCGGTGCTTCAAGTAATCCTGAGTTACGAGAGACCAATTCGCCGATTTCTTTCCAAGATTCTGTTTTGTCGGCTTTTAATTTGAAAGACGTCATCAGAATGGGTACATAATTATTGTATTATAGTAATATCAATACACCACTTTGTGTTGCTTTTTCAGGCAGTAAGTTTTATGAATATTTGATTCACAATAGTTATCCAAGTATTAATGCATTGATTTATTGTCTTTCTTGTTGCCTGTTATTAGCCATAGTAATTTGAGTTTTATTAACTGTCTGAATGAAGGAGGGATCTTGTTCATTGAAACGTCACTTTTATTTTGAAATCCGTTTGAGTATGGTCTTAAGGTAAAGCCTAGTGTATAGGCACACCGCCAAACAGAGTGGCAGCTGGCTGGACACCAGTTGATTGATCGATGGACAGAAATACTCCGATCGATCCGTCCATCAAGTACTCAAGTACTCCATCAAACCATGACAGTAACGTGATGGATTCCAAATCGTTGTGATCCCTCTATAGCCCGGTCCCCCTGTAACCTGGTGCCTCTATAACCTGGTCCCTCTATAACTTGATCCCTCTATAAACTGGTCCCTCTATAACTTGGTCCCTCTACAACCTGGTCCCTCTTTAACTTGATAACTCTATAACCTTGTTCCCTCTATAACCTGATCCCTCTATAACTCTGCCCCTCTATAACTTGGTCCCTCTATAACCTGGTCCCTCTATAACTTGATGCCTCTATAACCTGGTCCCCCTATAACCTGGTCCCTCTATAACCTTGTTCCCTCTATAACCTGATCCCTCTATAACTCTGCCCCTCTATAACTTGGTCCCTCTATAACCTGGTCCCTCTATAACTTGATGCCTCTATAACCTGGTCCCCCTATAACCTGGTCCCTCTATAAACTGGTCCCTCTATAACTTGGTCCCTCTACAACCTGGTCCCTCTTTAACTTGATAACTCTATAACCTTGTTCCCTCTATAACCTGATCCCTCTATAACTCTGCCCCTCTATAACTTGGTCCCTCTATAGCCCGGTCCCTCTATAACTTGATGCCTCTATAACCTGGTCCCCCTGTAACCTGGTGCCTCTATAACCTGGTCCCTCTATAACTTGGTCCCTCTACAACCTGGTCCCTCTTTAACTTGATAACTCTATAACCTTGTTCCCTCTATAACTCTGCCCCTCTATAACTTGATGCCTCTATAACCTGGTCCCCCTGTAACCTGGTGCCTCTATAACCTGGTCCCTCTATAACTTGATCCCTCTATAAACTGGTCCCTCTACAACCTGGTCCCTATTTAACTTGATAACTCTATAACCTTGTTCCCTCTATAACCTGATCCCTCTATAACTCTGCCCCTCTATAACTTGGTCCCTCTATAGCCCGGTCCCTCTATAACTTGATGCCTCTATAACCTGGTCCCCCTGTAACCTGGTGCCTCTATAACCTGGTCCCTCTATAACTTGATCCCTCTATAAACTGGTCCCTCTATAACTTGGTCCCTCTACAACCTGGTCCCTCTTTAACTTGATAACTCTATAACCTTGTTCCCTCTATAACCTGATCCCTCTATAACTCTGCCCCTCTATAACTTGGTCCCTCTATAGCCCGGTCCCTCTATAACTTGATGCCTCTATAACCTGGTCCCCCTGTAACCTGGTGCCTCTATAACCTGGTCCCTCTATAACTTGATCCCTCTATAAACTGGTCCCTCTACAACCTGGTCCCTCTTTAACTTGATAACTCTATAACCTTGTTCCCTCTATAACCTGATCCCTCTATAACTCTGCCCCTCTATAACTTGGTCCCTCTATAGCCCGGTCCCTCTATAACTTGATGCCTCTATAACCTGGTCCCCCTGTAACCTGGTGCCTCTATAACCTGGTCCCTCTATAAACTGGTCCCTCTATAACTTGGTCCCTCTACAACCTGGTCCCTCTTTAACTTGATAACTCTATAACCTTGTTCCCTCTATAACCTGATCCCTCTATAACTCTGCCCCTCTATAACTTGGTCCCTCTATAACCTGGTCCCTCTTTAACTTGGTCCCTCTATAACCTGGTCTCTCTATAACCTGGTCCCTCTGTAACCTGGTCCCTCTATAACTTGATCCCTCTATAACCTGGTCTCTCTATAATTTGATCCCTCTATAACTCTGCCCCTCTATAACTTGGTCCCTCTACAACCTGGTCCCTCTTTAACTTGATAACTCTATAACCTTGATCCCTCTATAACTTGGTCCCTCTATAACTCTGCCCCTCTATAACTTGATAACTCTATAACCTGGTCTCTATAACTTGATAACTCTATAACCTGGTCCCTCTATAACCTGGTCCCTCTATAATTTGATCCCAGCCACTGCAGCACAGATCTTAGAAATCTTATAAAGTTACTATTACTTAGTGAACCTGTTAGTATCTTGGTTTTTTCATGGTTTAATGTGTTTATTGAAATGTGCATTAGTTGATGGCCAGAAGGTTTTTCTCTGGCTCCAGTTGGTTTTATTAGAAAGTCAAGTAAAGGTTTGTAAAAAAAAAAAAACAGAAAACAAAAAACCGTGTGTGAATTTCTGATCCCAATAAACTGACTCCACAGAATTCATTATTTTCACTGTAACCAAAATAAACCATTCATCCATTCATTCTAAGGTGAAGATTCCTTGGTGGTTGTTTTTGTTGTTGACTGAATGTTTGTTATTTCCAACTTTAATAAAGTGTATTGAAGGAAAAAACAGCTGAGCAATCGTTTTATTGTCATTAGGAAGTATTTAATCAACATCTAGTTTCAAATCACATTTCTCAAACAGTCGATAAAGAAAGTTGACTCTTGTATTCAAATGAAGATATAAGGCAGGTTGTTACTGTGACTAGTTTATTTTTCACTCAAATTAAAATCAAAAGGTTTGTGTGTGTCGCTGTATAAACTCTGGGTTTTAAAACTGCTATTGTAAAACATTTAAAAGCACCCCAAATACTACTATGTTGTATAAATGTGAATACTTCTAATGGGTTACTTCCACCCTGGGTGTAACGTTTCAGATCAGTTTGCACGATGGCTCAGGCACACAAGTTCCAGGACCTGGAGGAGACGGGCGAGGCCTTGGTGGCCTTCATCACCAGCAGCCGGCCGGAGAGCCTGATGAGGGCCAGGAGGGAGCAGCAGGCGCTCCTCGACCAGCAGGGGGAGACAAAGAGCATCGTCGCCCACATCCTGAGAGGTCAGCTTCTGTCTCATAGGCATGAAGGACCTAGATCATAGACATATATACACGTCTAGACATAGACATATATACACGTCTGGACATAGACATATATACACTAGACCACAGCCGTATATAAACTGGACACCAGCACTCCTCAATTATTTCCCCTCGAGGGCCAAAATCAGACCAGCATGATAAACCAAGTGCTGGAACAGTCACAGGTTTTTTTGCACTATGTCAGTAAAACTTGTTTTAATTGCAGATGTTTCAGCTGATGTTACCATTATCAAACTCTCTATTATTGTGCCTGCCTCTGTGACGCAAGGCGCAAAAAGGACTATCGTAGGCGGCCGTTTAATCTTATTATTCCTCTGCCATGGTAACTTCAGCGCATAACTAGTCCCGCACCGTTTGGAGCAGGTACACAGAAAGCACATCAAAACGTGCGGGAAATGCGGGAGAGGTGTGCTTCTATTTGGATAAGCGCCACGGCTAACTGTTTTGGTAAAAACCAAGTTAAAAAAACGGCAAATAATTTTATATTCAAAGCGGATGGGAGCCGAGGGAGGAAAAAAATCCTCAATTTTCAATGCTGAGGTTATGTCGCCATATTTTCAGCTAGAGACTTGATTTGAATTTTAAAACGTTGCCACTCTTGTCCTCGATTCAGAAGTGAAAACATATTTTTCACATCTCTGCCCAATTTTAATCTGTGAGCCTTCAAGTTTGATAAAGTTTTCAGCCGTTTTGGGAGTTTAACATGGTTGTGTATTGGAATAGTTTTGTGTGAGTGGAGGAAGCTGTCGACGTTCCCCCCCAAAAAACGTCTCTCACTGATCGCCATGGCCACATTTCTTCCTCTTTCTCATCATATTAGACATGAAAACGTGGCTACAGGTCATGTGCTTCTAACAACGGGTCCCCTTTGTCTCGGAAATAAACAGTTCTCTCTAAAAAAGACTTAATTGGCAGCAAGTGCGCAATTTCCTCCCTTCCACTCTAATGTGTTTTGGAGAGACATTTTGTCACTCAAACCCTAAAGTTGAGACGCTTGTCTCAACTCCGCACGGCGGGACAGAACGTTTTTAAAACATGAGAAGCTCACCACACACACACACACACACACACACACACACACACACACACACACACACACACACACACACACACACACACACACACACACACACACACACACACACACACACACACACACACACACACACACACAGAGTATCCTGGGTAGCATGGTTTTTAATGCTAATGCTCGGCTAGTTTGCAGATTAGCATGTGAGATAAGACTCGGGCTGAACGATTTTGGAAAATAATGTAATTGCGATTTTTCCCCTCAATATTTCAATTGCGATTTAATATGCGATTATTTTTTCAAGGTTCTCTTCTCATGTGCTTTTCAACAAACACAAGAAATAAATCAATGTGTATTATAATAAAGAATATCAGATTTATTATATATAAATTGTTCTTTCTTATAGGCGAGGCTTATGTTAAGATAAAGTCAAATGAAGCATGTATTAATATGAAAGACAATTACAGTAGTAAACTTACTAAGTACTGTGACTTGCAGTCTTGTAAGCGTTCACCACAACAAGCCAACCGCTTGTCCATTGTGCTGATCAAAGCCCTGAACCAGGCTGGGTCACTATACTAATGCTGCGCTGGACATGAAGGATCAAAGCCCTAAACCAGGCTGGGTCACTATACTAATGCTGCGCTGGACATTAAGAATCAAAGTATTTTTGTTCCATGTGGACAATGTGGGGGTCTGCGTGACGTCATCATCTCATAATAAACTAGTTCTATCACTTTATTAATCCCTGGGGAAATTCTTGAGCAAGGCAGCAGCAACACAATGTTTCCAGCTCTAACGCAGCTCCAACCATTGGGACTATTTCCAGGGAGTTTAGTGTGGAGTAGGACGCAGCTTCACGGAGGTGTGAATCTCCTGCTGACAGCCTGGAGGAGCTGCTGCTCATTGTTCTGATGTCAGAGCTGTTCTCCTCCAAGAGCTGGAGGCTGAAAACACTGAGGTCTGACTGCAGAGCGCCGCCCTGCTGGACTACAGCTTTGCTAACATCCACGTTGCTGTGTTGCTTTGCTAACATCCACCTTGCTGCGTTGCTTTGCTAACATCCACGTTGCTGTGTTGCTTTGCTAACATTGCATGTTGCTGTGTTGCTTTGCTAACATCCACGTTGCTGTGTTGCTTTATGATGTTTTGAGTGTAAAATCCGTCCAAACAGCAACATGTTGCCATAAAAAGTTGGATAGCACAGTGCTACTTCCCTAGCCTGCTCGCTGGCTGCAAACTGTGGACTGGATTTGCTGACTCATTCCTCCTGGTCTCATTGAGACCCGCCTCCCTTCAGGAAATCCAGTCCACAGTTTGCAGCCAGCGAGCAGAGCAGCAGCAGGGAAACACTGGGGATCATTTCAGCAACATGAAGCAGACCAGGATCACGGATCAGAAACCTCTGATCCGTGAATTACGCTGATATCGGAACCCGATCCCGGATCGGATCGGCTCCGTCCCTAAAAAACACGAGCCCGTTCGGGCAAGGTGGGCAGATGACCGAGCAAAACTTTTACCAGCCCCGGACGGTGGGACAGTCCTTAATGTGGAGCTCTGGTCATGTTTTCTGTTTTGTGGCTGTGGGCCTTTGGAGGCTCGTTAGTATTAAAGCTGCTGCATGCAGAGAGTTGAAGTGCTGATCCACTCTGCTGACCGCTCTGGTCTGCTGCAGATCTAGTATGGGTCGGTAATATCAAACTAACCTGTTCAGTCCAGTCAGAGTTCAGCTGAAGCTCTTCCTGCTGCAGCTCAGGTTGGTTCTTAGTTTAATGCTGACTCACTGCTGGTGACGGAGGTTTGGAGGGTGGTGGAACTGAAATCCGTGGACGTCGGAGCGGAGCAGCATTGACGTGATTACATCAGATGTGCTCAGACTCCAGCGCCAACTACGGTGTGGGATGAGGTCCAAACAAGGTGGAGCAGCGCTTTGTTCCCCACAAAATTCCACTTTATTTCACCTTGATGTGCAGCTAGGGGGCGCCGCCGGCCAGGCAGCTGGCTCCACCTATTGAGGACCCCTTTGTTTAGACATAGATCAAGTGTTCCCTGTTTCCTCCCTCGAGTTTCCTGCTTCTTAATTCCTCCTTCATGTTTCCTGCTTCTTATTTGCTGCTTCCTGTTTCCTTCCTCGTGTTTCCTGTTTGCTGTTTCCTGTTTTCTGCTTCCTGTTTCCTCTCTCATGTTTCCTGCTTCCTGTTTTTTCCCTCGTGTTTCCTGCGTCCTATTTCCTCCCTCGAGTTTCCTGCTTCCTATTTCCTCCCTTGTGTTTGCTGCTTCCCGTTCCCTCTCTTGTTTCCTGCTTCCTATTTGCTGCTTCCTGTTTCTTTGCTCGTGTTTCCTACTTCCTGTTTCCTCCCTCGTGTTTCCTTCTGTTTCCTCCCTCATTTTTCATGCTTCCCATTTCCTACCTTGTATTTCCTGCTTCCTGTTTCCTCCCTTGTGTTTCCTGCTTCCTGTTTGCTGCTTCCTGTTTCCTCCCTCGTGTTTCCTGTTTTCTGCTTCCTGTTTCCTCATGTTTCCTGCTTCCTGTTTCTTCCCTCGTGTTTCATGCGTCCTGTTTGCTGCTTCCCATTTCCTCCCTAGTGTTTCCTGCATCCCATTTACTCCCTCGTGTTTTCTATTTCCTCCCTCGTGTTTCCTGTTTCCTCTCTTGTGTTTTCTGTTTCCTAGTCACTGTTTCCTCCCTCATGTTTCCTTTTTCTGTTTCCTCACTGATGTTTCCCATTTCCTCTCTCGTGTTTCCTGCTTCCTGTTTCCTCCCTCGTGTTTCCTTCTGTTTCCTCTCTCGTGTTTCCTGCTTCCTATTAATGTTTCCTGTTTCCTCTGTCGTGTTTCCTGCTTCCTAATTGCTGCTTCTCGTTTCCCCCTTGTGTTTCCTGCTTCCTGTTTTCAGCTTCCTGTTTGCTGCTTCCTGTTTCTTCCCTCATGTTTCCTGCTTCCTGTTTGCTGCTTCCTGTTTCCTCCCTCATGTTTTCTGCTTCCTGTTGTCTGCTTCCCGTTTCCTCCCTCGTGTTTCCCAAGTTCTGTTTTCAGCTTCCTATTTGCTGCTTCCCGTTTCCTCCCTCCTGTTTGCTGCTTCCTGTTTCCTCCCTCATGTTTCCTGCTTCCTGTTTGCTGCTTCCCATTTCCTCCCTCGTGTTTCCCAAGTTCTGTTTTCAGCTTCCTATTTGCTGCTTCCCGTTTCCTCCCTCATGTTTCCTGCTTCCTGTTTCCTCCCTCGTGTTTCCTGTTTCCTGTTTCCTCCCTTGTTTTTCCTTTTTCCTCCGTTGTGTTTCCTGCTTCCTGTTTCCTCCCTCGTGTTTCCTATTTCCTCCCTCGTGCTTCCTGTTTCCTCCGTTGTGTTTCCTGGCTCCAGTTCTATCACTACTTGCGTTGTGTCGACTAGACTCTTTCAGTTGGTTTCCATTAAAATATGGCGCCACCTCAGCATGGGCGGAGTCGTCAGAGCTTTTCCCTGTTGTGCCACAGCTGGTCACTCCAGCTCCTGAACCCTCTGGTCAGGTGGTTGCACTAGCTCCTGAACCCTCTGGTCGGCCGGTCGCTCTAGCTCCTGAACCCTCTGGTCAGCTGGTCGCTCTAGCTCTTGAACCCTCTGGTCGGCCAGTCGCTCCAGCTCCTGAACCCTCTGGTCAGCTGGTCGCACTAGCTCCTGAACCCTCTGGTCGGCCGGTCGCTCTGGCTCCTGAACCCTCTGGTTGGCCGGTCGCTCTAGCTCTTGAACCCTCTGGTCGGCCGGTCGCTCTAGCTCCTGAATCCTCTGGTCGGCGGGTCGCTCTAGCTCCTGAATCCTCTGGACGGCTGGTTGAACTAGCTCCTGAATCCTCTGGTTGGCCGGTCGCTCTAGCTCCTGAACCCTCTGGTCAGCGGGTCGCTCTAGCTCCTGAACCCTCTGGTCTGCGGGTCGCTCTAGCGCCGGAATCCTCTGGTCGTCGGGTCGCTCTAGCTCCTAAACCCTCTGGTCGGCGGGTCGCTCTAGCTCCTGAACCCTCTGGTTGGCCGGTCGCTCTAGCTCCTGAACCCTCTGGTTGGAGGGGCGCTCTCACTCCTCTCGATCTGAGTCTGATGAATCTAATAGATCTAATCCAGATGTGTCCCGGGTGGAGGAGGGTGCGGGTCTGATCATTGAGGGTGTAGTTGTGTTCCAGATGTGTCCCGGGTGGAGGAGGGTGCGGGTCTGATCATTGAGGGTGTAGTTGTGTTCCAGATGTGTCCCGGGTGGAGGAGGGTGCGGGTCTGATCATTGAGGGTGTAGTTGTGTTCCAGATGTGTCCCGGGTGGAGGAGGGTGCGGGCCAGATGCTGCTGGACATGGAGGTGGAGAAGAAGAAGATGGAGGTGGAGCTGCAGAACGTCGAGGAGAAGCTGAAGCAGAACAACGCCCGGAACCAGATGACTGACTCAGAGCTGCAGTATCCAGTAGAGTCCAGTAGAGGCTCAGTAGAGTCTCAGTAGAATCCAGTGAAGTGTGCCAGGGTTTGTTCTCCTTGACATTCCCCCAGGTTCCTGCAGGGGGAGCTGGAGAGTCTGAGGGAAAACGAGTTGCAGCTGTCAGCTCTTCAGAGCGAAGTGGACGAGGACACAACGGAAGTCATCCCCTCTGCAGTGTGAGCATCCACCCTACAGACACCCTACAGCCACCATACATCACCCTGCATCCACACTTAATCCGCCTTACATCTACACTACCCTACATCCACCCTACATATACCCTACATCCACCCTACATATACCCTACATCCACCGTACATCACCCTGCATCCACACTAAATCATCTACATCCCCCTACATACACACTAAATCCACCCTACACCACCCTGCATCCACACTAAATCCACCCTACATCTACACTACCCTACATCCACCGTACATCACCCTACATCCACACTAAATCCACCCTACACCACCCTACATCCACACTAAATCCACCCTACATCTACACTACCCTACATCCACCGTACATCACCCTACATCCACACTAAATCATCTACATCCACACTAAAGCCACCCTACACCACCCTGCATCCACACTAAATCCACCCTACATATACACTACCCTACATCCATCGTACATCACCCTACATCCACACTAAATCATCTACATCCACACTAAATCCACGCTACACCACCCTACATCCACACTAAATCCACCCTACATCTACACTATCCTACATCCACATTAAATCCACCCTACATCCACACTAAATCGACACTACATTCACCCTACATCCACCCCTACAGCCACCCTACATGTAACCTACATATACCCTACAGCCACACTAAATCATCTACATCCATCTTAAATCCACCCTACATCCACACAAAATCCACCCTACACCACCCCAAATCCGCCCTACAGCCCCCCTACATCCACACTAAATCCACCCTACAGCCACCCTACACAACCCTACATACACTACAGCCACCGTACATCCATCCTACATCCAAACTGCACCCACACCACATCCACCCTACATCAACCTTCCTTCCACCCTACATATACCCTACACCACCCTACCTACACGCTGCTACAACATATAGACCAGTTTAGAGGTTCATGGTGACAGAGCTGTGTACTTAGTGGTTTAAACCAAACGTTGAGGCAGGATGGTTAGGGTAGTTCTGAAGTGATTCTGGAGTTGTACTTGGGGAGTTCTGGTGGAGTTCTGGAGGAAGTCTGGAGGAGTCGAGCGATTCTGGTGGAGCTACTGGAGTAATACTAGGAGTTACTGAAGTAGTTACTAGAAGAGTTCTGGAGGAGTTACTGGAATAGTACTGGAGGAGTAATGGAGTTGCTAAGTTGCTGGAGGAGTAATAGAGTTTCTGGAGGAGTAATGGGTTTGCTGATGAGTAATGGAGTTGCTGGAGGAGTAATGGAGTTGCTGAGTTACTAGAGGGGTAATGAAGTTGCTGGAGGAATAATGGAGTTTGCTGGAGGAGTAATGGAGTTGCTGGAGGAGTAATGGAGTTGCTGACTTACTAGAGGAGTAATGGAGTTGCTGGAGGAATAATGGAGTTTGCTGATGAGTAATGGAGTTGCTGGAGGAGTGATGGAGTTGCTGAGTTACTAGAGGAGTAATGGAGTTACTGAGTTGCTAGAGGAGTAATGGAGTGACTGGAAGAGTGATGGAGTTGCTGGAGGAGTGATGGAGTTGCTGGAGGAGTAATGGGTTTGCTGATGAGTAATGGAGTTGCTGGAGGAGTAATGGAGTTGCTGGAGGAGTAATGGAGTTGCTGGAGGAGTAATGGAGTTGCTGAGTTACTAGAGGAGTAATGGAGTTGCTGGAGGAATAATGGAGTTTGCTGGAGGAGTAATGGAGTTGCTGGAGGAGTAATGGAGTTGCTGACTTACTAGAGGAGTAATGGAGTTGCTGGAGGAATAATGGAGTTTGCTGATGAGTAATGGAGTTGCTGGAGGAGTGATGGAGTTGCTGGAGGAATAATGGAGTTGCTGGAGGAGTAATGGAGTTGCTGGAGGAGTGATGGAGTTACTAGAGGAGTAATGGAGTTGCTGGAGGAATAATGGAGTTTGCTGATGAGTAATGGAGTTGCTGGAGGAGTGATGGAGTTGCTGGAGGAATAATGGAGTTGCTGGAGGAGTAATGGAGTTGCTGGAGGAGTGATGGAGTTGCTGGAGGAATAATGGAGTTGCTGGAGGAGTAATGGAGTTGCTGGAGGAATTATGGAGTTGCTGGAGGAGTGATGGAGTTGCTGGAGGAGTGATGGAGTTGCTGGAGGAATAATGGAGTTGCTGGAGGAGTGATGGAGTTGCTGGAGGAGTGATGGAGTTGCTGGAGGAATAATGGAGTTGCTGGAGGAGTAATGGAGTTTGCTGGAGGAGTAATGGAGTTGCTGGAGGAGTAATGGAGTTTGCTGGAGGAGTAATGGAGTTGCTGGAGGAGTAATGGAGTGATGACTGATGATCTTCTCTCCACAGACACGTGGCCCAGCTCTACCACGTCATCACCAAGATGCAGTGGGAGTACGACTCCGCCCCCGGCAGGCTGACAGGAGGTACAGGCCACCCCCCTGTTTTATCACTGTTGACCGCAGCTCCAGGGTCTGGAATCTGAGCTGCATCATTAGTTGTTCTCCACCAGGTGGCAGGAGAGTTGAACATTTCCCTCCATCTGTTGATGGTTGTTGCCTCCTGCTGACCTTAGGTGCGGTTCCACCGCACCTTCTTTTCACGCGGTCCTACGAAAAAGTTGTGGAAGGTCCAGAAAGAACCCGCGACCGCCGGCTACGATGTTCCGCTCCCCCTCCGTTGAGGTTCCTAGCAGCGAGGAACGGGTCTGTGAGGAGGAGGAACAACGCAGCCGTCTGCTGATTGGTCGTGAGGATCGTTACTCTCTACTGGCCCACAATATTTCAATATTTCAATATTTCATCCTGGTAAACATCCTGTTGTTGTTTACATACAGCGCTTTGCTCACTGGTGGATTTGTTTACTGGTTTATTGAAATGACAGCGTGCAAGACAACATGGCGTCTTTAAACGAGGAGGAGGAGAGTCAGCAGGAGCTCCTCCTCAGGAACAGGAGGAGATACAGGAGGAGGAGATACAGGAGGAGCTCCTCCTCTCAGGAACAGGAGGAGATACAGGAGGAGGAGATACAGGAGGAGATACAGGAGGAGATACAGGAGGAGATACAGGAGGAGCTCCTCCTCTCAGGAACAGGAGGAGATACAGGAGGAGCTCCTCCTCTCAGCAACAGGTGGAAATACAGGAGGAGCTCCTCCTCTCAGGAACAGGAGGAGGTTCAGCAGGAGCTGGACGCTGCTGTTCACAAAGAGAAAGTTTAACCTGAGTCCCAGAGAACAACTGGGACGTCCTCCAGCAGCTTCCATGTTCTTCTCTAGACGTTCTCAACCCCGCCTACATGATCAGCGGCTCTTGTTGCTCCCTGTTGATCTTGTTGGCCTTGTTGCCCCCCACAGTGCACTACGGGGCAGATTTGGCGACTCCCATCAACATTGACTTGTCAACACGACGCCGTACCGAAGTCAGTGACCAGCTGTGGAGCTTCATCAGCACAGAGTGGTGACTGAGACCAGTCCAGAACCGGAACCAGACCCAGATGGGGCCGCCTCCCTCTGCTTTCTCTCCTGTTTGTCTTGTTTTGAAATTCAAGCTGAAATAAAGATGAAGGGGAAAAAAACGTATGCGTGTTTTATTGTGAATCAACCACTACAGGTAACTTGTGGTCACTAGAGGCGACTCGAGGTGACGAAGTCACTTGAGGCGACTTGAGATGACTTGAGGCAACAAAGTCACTAGAGGTGACTTGTGGTCACTAGAGGCGACTTGTGGTCACTCTAGGTCACTAGAGGTGACTTGAGGCAACTAGAGGTCACTAAAGGTGACTTGTGGTAATTCAAGGTCACTAAAGGCGACTTATGGTGACTAGAGATGACTTGAGGCGACTCAAGGTCACTAAAGGCGACTTGTGGTCACGAAAAGTGAGTTCAGGCGACTAGAGGTCACTAAAGGTGACTTGTAGTCACTCAAAGTCACCAGAGGTGACTTGTGGTCACTAGAGGCGACTGGTGGTCACTGGAGGTAGAGGCGACTTGAGGCCACCAGAGGTGACTTGTGGTCACTACAGGTGACTAGAGGTCCCTAGAGGTGACTTGTGGTCAATAGAGGCGACTTGTGGTCACTCCCAGTCACTAGAGGTGACTTGTGGCATCTAGAGGTCTTTAAAGGTCACTTGTGGTCACTAGAGTTGACTTGAGGCAACACAAGGAGACAGTCACAAGAGGTGACTTGTGGTCACTAGAGGTGACTTGTGGTATATAGAGGCCATTAAAGGTCACTTGTGGTCACTAGAGGTGACTTGAGGCAACACAAGGAGACAGTCACAAGAGGTGACTTGTGGTCACTAGAGGTGACAAGAGGAACTTGTCACTAGAGGTGACTTGTGGCATATAGAGGTCTTTAAAGGTCACTTGTGGTCACTAGAGGTGACTTGAGGCAACACAAAGACAGTCACAAGAGGTGACTTGTGGTATATAGAGGTCATTAAAGGTCACTTGTGGTCACTAGAGGTGACGAGGTCACTAAAGGCCACTTGTCACGAGAGGTGACTTGAGGCAACACAAGGCAACGAAGTCACTAGAGGTGACTTGTGGTCACTAGAGGCAACTTGTGGTCACTCGAGGTCACTTGAGGTCACTAAAGGTGACGAGACGTGGTCACGAGAGGTAACTAGAGGTAGAGGTCACTGGAGGTGACGAGGTCACTTGAGGAAACTAGAGGTCACTTGTGGTCACTAGAGGTGACTTGTGTTCACTTGAGGTCACTAGAGGTGACTTGTGTTCACTTGAGGTCATTAGAGGTGACTTGTGGTCACTTGAGGTAGAGGTCACGAGAGGCAACTAGAGGTGACTTGTGGTAACTAGAGCAGCTAGTGGTCACTAAAGGTATAGGTAACTGGAGCGATTAGATGTCACTTGAGGTGACTTGTGGTCACTCGAGGTGATTTGAAGCGACTAGTGGTGACTTGTCTTAGCTTGAGGTGATTTGAAGCGACTAGAGCTGTCTTGTCGTAACTTAAGGTCACTTGTGGTCACTCGAGGTGACTTGTGTTCACTAGATGCAACTTGTGGTCACTAGAGGTGACTTGTGTTCACTAGAGGTGACTTGAGGCGACTAGAGGGCATTACAGGTGACTTCTTGACAGTATTGGAGAATTTGTGTCGACACTGTTGGGCGAGTTCGGCTGGGGGTTTTCAACAAGTCCTCCAGGTCCTCCGTGTTGCTCGTTGCGTTGCTCCTCCCTCCCACTGTGCCCCTCTACATCGTCTTTGCAGCTTGGGTTCTTAAGGAACAAACAGGAAAGGGCAGTTGTTTACAGTGACGCCGACTCTGTTCTGAGTGAAGTGCTATAGCCTGTTTAGGCCTATAGGGGGCGCCTGGAAACCACAAGGGGCGCTCCAGGTAGAGTTGCATGTGTTCTCGGGAGCGGACCATACCTGTGTGTTGTTGTTGTTGTTGTTGTTGTTGTTTTCTCTGTCGGTTCTGTCTGGAGACAACATCTTTCTTTACAGTTGCCGTCATCAGAAGGAACTTCCAGGCCTCTGCTGCACCGCCGGTTCTTCTCACTGCCGCCGTTTTCTCATTCAGGTTCAGTGTGTTGAAGCTTTTGCAGGAGTAGAGCTTCCTCTTCTGCCCCCTCTGTCCCCAGAGGACACAGCCAAAGGACTGGCTGCTCTCTTGGCTTGATGTTCTAGTCCAGGCTTGCCTTGACTCGGGCCTTTGAGGAGGTGGACTGTCTGGGCCGGGGTCAGAGAGGGGTCTTCTTTGCAGAGAGTAGCCGCTCCTTCTTTAGCACATCTGGAAGTCTACTCTGGATGGACCTGATGAGCAGCAGATTGCTTATCACACCCCCCTCACTCTGTCTTTCACATCTACCAGGGCTTCCTCGACCGTCTGTATGAGCTCAGTGACCCTCTTTGGTTGGTGGATCTAATTGCTGGGTGTTCTGGAGCTCCTCCACAATGTCAGTGGCGATGAGGGCTTGTTTCCAAAGTGGTTCTCCAAACAACGAAAAGGTCCTCAGCTGAGTGGAGATCTGTCCTGACCTCATCAATGCAGTCTGAGCTGAAACTTCTGAACTTCTTTTGAAGCTGATGGTTCTCCTCCCAGTCCCCTTTTCAGTGACGTAGGTAGAGAACTGGACCATAGAACATCTGCTGACCTCGGTCCTGCTGGATACCAGCCTGGGCAGGAGTCATTCCAGCCATCTCAGGTGACCATGAAGCTCTTCACGCTCAGCAGGGGGCGCCCACTGTTCCTCTTCGTCCGGGCCTTCTTTGCCGTTTCCACCAAACCCTTCAGGTTCTCGATCAGAAAGTCCAAAGCTTCTTCCTGTTCTCCACCGTTCTGCTCTGCTGCTCGCACCACTGGGTCACGTCACATCCTCCAGGGTTGGTTCCTTAACCTACCTTGAATGAGGTCCTCAGCTCTTCTTGCTTCTTCCCTCTCTGTTGCAGCTTCATCCCGCTCAGCTTCAGTGTCGGCCATGGACTGAGCTCCAACATCATCGTCTGCTTCAGCTGAAGGTTTTCTGAAGGTGTCATCAAGGTGGATGTTCTGCATCCAGGGTTTGCCAGTCCTGCAGAGGTTGTGCAGGACCACAGATTCAGCCGTCTTTTCTTTCTTTCATTATTTCTCTTGAACCTTTGACTCGTGGCGGTTCTATCCAGGTCCAGTGGTTTTACTGTCGTCCCTTTAGGTGCTGTGCTGCTCTGGACTTGAAGAAATCTTTCTCTTCATGGGAAGTTTTCTCCTGGACTTTCCTCCAAGAAGAAGACCTTTAAGTTCCTTTTCTTTAATGAAACAGCAGGTCGATTCTTTTAGGAAAAAAAACGAAAGAAAGAAAATGAAAAATGCAACGAGGAATCATTTGTTTAAAACATATTGAAAATAGGTTCCTTCAGTTACTGGACTTGTTTTAACTTCAGACGACCAAGAATCCAACAAGCAAATTAAAGGAAGCATTTCATTACATTTGTACGTTTCTTCTTCAATGCACCGTTTGTTGGCCGATATTCCAACATGGCTGCATTGGGCAGGTTGCCAGGCGCTCACCAGCTGTTCATCCACCTTTTAAAGAGACTGCACACCATCGGGAGAGGAAGAAGTTTTCACTGCCAGGTGAGTTCCTCCACACCTGGCAGGTCCGCCTCTTATACCTGGGCGATGTCACTCCGGACCCCCGTTGACGGTGGAGAGGGGGGCAGAACAATATCGACTGTTGGGATTTGTGATCTATGATAGGTCATTTATTAAACACAACACACACACACACACAGATAAATATATGAAGTAGAAGCAGTACTCAGCCATTTTATTATGTTGAAAAAATAACATTAATACAATATAAGCTCATATATAAGATACAACACAATAGACAAGTTATCGATCAGAACAAAATCTAGATTTTTTTATTAACTAATTTCAGGCATGAGGCACTTCACATGTGTAGAATCACATACTTACCTATATCCATATACTCTGTATATACACACACATACATATAAATACAGCCTATGATGATAATATAACTAAATGATACCTTATGAAAATACATTCAGAGCAGGGGCGACTGGTCAGTAGGGGCGGGTGGGGCTGAGCGCCACCTTGTGTCATCAGAAAGGACTGCATGCAAAGTATGTTAATATTTATTTAAGATTATCTACTATGTTTTCTTGTCTGTGAATAAAACTTCCCCCTATATAGTACATAATTACTGTGAGGACTGTCCTCCCTGGTCACTGTCTCCTCTTGCTGCTTCAGGTTGTTTCCTCCTGATCTACACTGATGGAGCATTAGTGTAGCTCGCCCCTCTCTCACCATGCAGTGTGTATTACATTAGTGTAGCTCGCCCCTCTCTCACCACGCAGTGTGTATTACATTAGTGTAGCTCGCCCCTCTCTCACCATGCAGTGTGTATTACATTAGTGTAGCTCGCCCCTCTCTCACCGTGCAGTGTGTATTACATTAGTGTAGCTCGCCCCTCTCTCACCGTGCAGTGTGTATTACATTAGTGTAGCTCGCCCCTCTCTCACCGTGCAGTGTGTATTACATTAGTGTAGCTCGCCCCTCTCTCACCATGCAGTGTGTATTACATTAGTGTAGCTCGCCCCTCTCTCACCGTGCAGTGTGTATTACATTAGTGTAGCTCGCCCCTCTCTCACCGTGCAGTGTGTATTACATTAGTGTAGCTCGCCCCTCTCTCACCGTGCAGTGTGTATTACATTAGTGTAGCTCGCCCCTCTCTCACCATGTAGTGTGTATTACATTAGTGTAGCTCGCCCCTCTCTCACCATGCAGTGTGTATTACATTAGTGTAGCTCGCCCCTCTCTCACCATGTAGTGTGTATTACATTAGTGTAGCTCGCCCCTCTCTCACCATGCAGTGTGTATTACATTAGTGTAGCTCGCCCCTCTCTCACCGTGCAGTGTGTATTACATTAGTGTAGCTCGCCCCTCTCTCACCGTGCAGTGTGTATTACATTAGTGTAGCTCGCCCCTCTCTCACCATGCAGTGTGTATTACATTAGTGTAGCTCGCCCCTCTCTCACCATGCCATGTTGAGGTTGATTATTTACGACTATGAGTTTTAAACTCTTCTTTACTCTAAAATAAACTGAAAGGTGAATGATTGACCAACACTTTTTAAAAAGCAGGTAAAGTCCATAGATAAGGAGTTAGGGGACTATTTGGACGTACCTCAGGTTCCAGGTCAAGGACACTTGGGGAGGACCCCGTGTGGTTTTCAGGAAGGTACCAGGTACCAGCCTAGCACGCTGATATTACGATCGTGGCCTAAATTTAAATTTGATTAATATTTTAAGAGGCCAGCCAGAAGCCATGATTGGACCAGACCCCAGATCAAGGCTGCGTGCAGCTTTAATTATCATTAATAATGCACTGGTTTTATAAAGCGCTTTACATTGCATTATTCATCCCCTCCATACTGGATGGTGGTAAACTACAGATGTGGCCACAGCTGCTCTGGAGCAGACTGATGGAGGAGAGGTGGTCGGTCCTCCAACCACCACCCACTCACTCTCACACTGCATTCACCCAGGCAGTTTGGGGTTCAGTGTCTTGCCCAAAGACACTTTGTCATGTGGGCAGGTAGAGATGGGAATCAAACCTGTAACCTTCTGATTGGGAGGCGACCGCTCTACCAACAGAGCCATCATCATCATCATCATCATCATCATTATTATTACTATAAAAATTAACTCTTTGAAGTCATTTACTTTTTCAGAAAACCAGAAGAAAATGAAAATGCAGTTTGGATGATGCATTAATAATCTTATTTGAGTCAAGTAAATGCAGTTTTAATGATAAAATGAAAAGACATTTCTGTTAAGACATTTCAAATTGAATTCTGATCCATAGTCGCTTCTCGTCCACGGGGCCGTACAGTCAGAAGATTCGCGATGGAGTTTGGCAAACAGCCAGCAGATGGCAGCAATACGCCAATGTCACATTGAGTCTGCCTTAATCAAGAGAAGAAGAAGCAGAGGGTTGCCAACCGCCATAAAAATTGTAGAAGAAGAAGCAGAAGACGGACCAGCAGAAGAAGCAGAACGCGGAAACTCCTGCCCGGAGTAAGATGACGGCTGGGCGGCGCGTGTGTAACGGAGTGTGTGTGTGTGGCTGTAGTTTGTAACGGAGTGTGTGTGTGGCTGTAGTTTGTAACGGAGTGTGTGTGTGGCTGTAGTTTGTAACGGAGTGTGTGTGTGGCTGTAGTTTGTAACGGAGTGTGTGTGTGTGTGTGTGTGTGTACTGTGAGTAACAGACTGGATGAAAGCTACTCAGGTCAACGGGATGACAGCACGTCACTGACAGTGGTTTATCAGGTAACGGCTGTACCTGCAGTTTGTAACCTGAACCCGGTCCAGATTCAGGTCTGGTCCTGGCTCAGGTCCAGTCCAGGTTCAGGTCCGGTCCTGGCTCATGTCCGGTCCTGGCTCAGGTCCGGTCCAGGTTCAGGTCTGGTCCAGGCTCAGGTCCTCATTGGACCGGTTGTCTGTCCAGAAGCAGCATGGCGGAGGCGGGCGCCCACCTGACCTCCAGCGCCGCCCTGGAGCAGCCGTCCCTCTTCGAGGTCCTGGCCCAGGAGTCCCTGATGGAGGCTGTTAGACCGGCGCTGAGACACGCCCTCAAGGTGAGCAGGGAGTGTTGAGCTGTGGGCGGCGCCGCGGCGCCGGTCCTCATGACGGTCTGTTCTGAGCCACTCAGGTCCTGGCAGAGTCCAACCCGCCGCGGTTCGGCTTCCTGTGGCGATGCTTCGACGAGCTGTACCTGCTGCTGGACCTCCTCCTTCAGAACCACTTCCTGTCCCACTGCGCCGCCTCCTTCTCCGAGAACTTCTACGGCCTGAAAAGAACCGCGTGTGGGCGGGGCCTCTCTGCCCGGCTGGGGCTGCCCGGTGCGGCCCGCCGGCGCTCGCTCCTGCTCCTGTGCCTGGTGCCGTACCTGCGGGCTAAGATGGAGGCCACGTTGGCCCGACAGCGGGACGAGGAGGACTTCTCCATCCGGCCGGCGCCGAGTCCGAGCCGCCGACTGTACCGGGCGGCCGTGGCGGCGTTTCCGTACGTCAGCTCGGCCTGGCAGGCCTGGATCTTCTGCCAGCAGCTGCTCTTCGTCTTCGGGAGGACCAATACCCACAATCCTCTGCTGTGGCTGGCGGGAGTCCGGCTGCTCCGGCTCAATGCCGCAGATCTCCGAGACATGCAGCAGGGCGGCGGTGGCGGGGCGGGCGATGGAAGGTACTGGCTGCAGCACATCAGGTCCTCTGGGCCGTGGGTTCCTCCAGGTAACGGTCTCTGTGGTGTCCACAGCCTGCTGTCCCGGGCGGCGAGGGGCGTGGCCTTGTCCCTGTCCAGCTCGCTCTCGCTGGGCGTCTTCTGCCTCCAGTTCCTGGACTGGTGGTTCTCCTCAGACAGCCAGAGCGCCGCTAAGAACCTGACGGCGCTGCCCGCCCCGCCGCCGCCGCTCCACCTACAGCCGGGCGCCACCGGTGGACGCTGCCCGCTGTGTCTCTGCCCCCGAGCCAACGCCACCGTGCTGTCCACCTCCGGCTACGTCTTCTGCTACCGCTGCCTCTACGCCTACGTGAAGACCAACCGCCGCTGCCCGCTGACCGGGATCCCCTCCCACCTGCAGCACCTGGTCAAGATCTACTGCCCCGAGAGCTGATGTCCGGGGGCATCAGGGGGACAGTCACACAGGGGGCATCAGGGGGACATGGGGGGACAGTCACACAGGGGTTATTGGGAGGACACAAGGGGCATCGGGGGAGAGTCACAGGGGGCATCGGGGACAGTCACACGGGGCCTCTGGGGGACAGTCAAACTGGGCATTGGGGGGACAGTCACACAGGGCGCATCAGGGGAACAGTCACACAGGGGTCAATGGGAGGACACAAGGGGCATCGGGGGAGAGTCACAGGGGGACAGTCACACGGGCCTCTGGGGGACACGGGGACAGTCATACTGGGCATTGGGGGGACAGTCACACAGGGCACATCAGGGGGACAATGGACACCAGGGGGCATTGGGGGGACAGTCACACAGGGTGCATCAGGGGGCATTGGGGGGACAGTCACACAGGGCGCATCAGGGGGACAATGGACACCAGGGGGCATCGGGGGGACAGTCACACGGGGCGCATCGGGGGGACACCGGGGGTATGGGGGGGCCCTCAGTCTCCCTGAGTTCAATTTCAAACTGGCAGATTTTCTAATCTGGAGGTTCCTGGGATTGATTTGTGAATCTCATAAAGTTTTGAATTCCATCAAAGACTTTCATGTTTCCGTTTCTTCTCCCTCCAACAACATATCAATCGTTAATCCACCAAAGCTCAACTGGAGATCCAGAACCGAACCTGGGCCCAGATTATCTGCCCACGGGTCTACAGATTACGACTCAGTGGAACATTGCAGTGGAACCAGCTGAAAAAACAAACCAGCTGAAGAACCAGACAAATGAGCAGAACCAGCAGAAGAATCCGAGGAGGAACCAGCATTAGAAACAGGAACCAGCAGATGAACCTGCTGAGGAACCAGAGAAATGAGCAGAAGAACAAGAGGATGATCCAGCAAAGGAACCAGAGGAAGAACCAAGAGAAGCACCAGGAGATGAATATGTTACTCTCTCTCCTGTTGGTCAGTTATATGTTACTCTCTCATACACCATGAGACCATAGGAACACAACACCATGAGACCAGAACGCAATAAGACAATGAGACCAGAACACCATGAGACCAGAACACCACGAGGCCATGAGACCAGGACACTATGAGACCAGGACACTATGAGACCACACCACCATGAGACCAGAACACTATGAGGCAGGGCACCATTAAACCAGGACACCATGAGGCCAGGACACTGAGACCTGGACCCAGCAGACAGTCAGTGAATTTCTTTAATGATTTTCCAGACAAAGTCACCAACAAGCCACTTAAAGAAACAGTGACCAAAGAAACAGATCAGGGTTGAGGATGAAGGAGGCTCCATGTGTACTTGAATACACTTTCTATACATGTGAGCATGTGGACTCCATGTTTGTGATTCAGGACCATTACAATAAGTCCCGCCCCTCAAAGAGAAATAAAAAACAAATTGGTCAAAAAGGTAAAACAATGTCTCTGATTAAACACAGGACGATGTCAGACCCCCCCCCCCCCACACACACACACACAGCAGGACACTACATTACACCACAGTATCAGACAGATCCAGAAATATTGAGTTTCTGTGTGTGTGTGTGTGTGTGTGTGTGTGTGTGTGGTGTGTGTGTGTGTGTGTGTGTGTGTGTGTGTGCAGGAGGGGCTCCACAACGTACCCCGCCCCTCTGACTGTCCCTCTGCAGTCTGCTCCAGCCCCCCTCCATGATGAGCAACTCAAACACCAGAGAGCAGCTCCAGACTCTTGGTCCTCTGACCTCCTGATAGAACCTTCAACCAAAGTACTAAAACAAAGTGCTGCTCGGTTCGTAAAGAGTTTTCTCACATAAGTGTTTGACGGGTTCGACCTCGATGGAAGCCCCGGGTCTGGTCTGGGTCGGATCTGGTCTAGGTCCTGCTGGGTCTGGGATTGATCTGGTCTAGGTCGGATCTGGTCTAGGTCCTGCTGGGTCTGGGTTGGATCTGGTCTAGGTCCTGCTGGGTCTGGGTTGGATCTGATCTGGCTGGGTTGGATCTGGTCTTGGTCCTGCTGGGTCTGGGATTGATCTGGTCTGGCTGGGTTGGATCTGGTCTAGGTCTTGCTGGGTCTGGGATTGATCTGGTCTGGGTCGGATCTGGTCTAGGTCCTGCTGGGTCTGGGATTGATCTGGTCTAGGTCGGATCTGGTCTAGGTCCTGCTGGGTCTGGGTTGGATCTGATCTGGCTGGGTTGGATCTGGTCTAGGTCTTGCTGGGTCTGGGTTTGGTCTGGTCTGGCTGGGTTGGATCTGGTCTAGGTCCTGCTGGGTCGGGCCAGGTTGATGTGGTCCCTTTGGGTCAGGGCTGGATCTGGTTTGATGGTACGGGTGATAACGGCCTTGGACCAGGTCCAGCTGGGAGGGCGAGGGTTGAAGGGACAGAAGAACCGGGACTCTGCCACTCTGTGGACTCTGACTGGAAGGACTGTTGGCCTGCGGGACGTGAACCCAACAGTTCCCCAGAGGATTCTGGGTAATGTGTGACGGTCAGTTTGAACAGGAAACCCTGGACAACACCAGCCGGTGGTTATGTAGACCACCACGCTGCCACATGTGCTTCTAATTGTTACCATGACAACAAAACATTTGCTGGTATCTAGAAATGTGGATGTGTAATGTATTGATTGTAAAATGAACGAGTCCTGACAGAGTTCAACCAACGGAGCAGACGTCCTGACAGAGGACGCTGGACTGTCAAGTCTTCATGTGTTCAGCTGAGACACGTTGTTTCCTTTCTTCTGAATACTGATGGTGACACACGTCACAGGTTATTATTCTAATAACTCTGCTTTGGCTGGACGGCGTCTCACCACTTCTCCTTTAAATCCGAAGCGTTGAAATATCTTAGGATGCAGTTCTGCCTGTTGCCACAAGATTGTCAAAGCCATGTTGAGTCCACTCCCTGTTGAAGGTTGAAAGGTTTTAAGGTTCCGTTCAGAAGGTAGTTGTTGCTCACTTGTTTTCTTCTCTTGAGGTTGCACCAGCTCCAGTCCAGCTCAACTTACCAAAACAGTCCCATTCCTCCGACATACAGCAGGAGGCGCTGCTCTTACTGGACGGACAAAATAACCTTGGTGTTCACAACATTACAACAAGACACTGCACTACCTGGAAACAGGTCGACAAGCTGAGCAGCCAATCAAATCAACCAATTGAAGGTGGACAAACTAACCAATCAGAGCGGTGTGACGGACGACGGGCAGCACTGGACCGTACGTCACGCTGCTGCGAAGCCTCAACGATCCAATGACTCTCCAACCATGAGACCCGAAGGAAGCAATCCAGTCAGAGGAAACGGTGTGAAGCTAGCGTGTTAGCTTGTGTACGTCACACTGTTGAGGTTAGCGTAGTCATCGTGAGGATAGCGTGTTAGCTTGTGTATGTAGCACTGTTGAGGTTAGCACAGTCATTGTGAGGATAGCGTGTTAGCTTGTGTACGTCACACTGTTGAGGTTAGCGCAGTCATTGTGAGGATAGCGTGTTAGCTTGTGTACGTCACACTGTTGAGGTTAGCGCAGTCATTGTGAGGATAGCGTGTTAGCTTGTGTACGTCACACTGTTGAGGTTAGCGCAGTCATTGTGAGGATAGCGTGTTAGCTTGTGTACGTCACACTGTTGAGGTTAGCGCAGTCATTGTGAGTATAGCGTGTTAGCTTGTGTACGTCACACTGTTGAGGTTAGCGCAGTCATTGTGAGGATAGCGTGTTAGCTTGTGTACGTCACACTGTTGAGGTTAGCGCAGTCATTGTGAGGATAGCGTGTTAGCTTGTGTACGTCACACTGTGGAGGCGAGCGCAGTCATTGTGAGGATAGCGTGTTAGCTTGTGTACGTCACACTGTTGAGGTTAGCGTAGTCATCGTGAGGATAGCGTGTTAGCTTGTGTATGTAGCACTGTTGAGGTTAGCGCAGTCATTGTGAGGATAGCGTGTTAGCTTGTGTACGTCACACTGTTGAGGTTAGCGCAGTCATTGTGAGGATAGCGTGTTAGCTTGTGTACGTCACACTGTTGAGGTTAGCGCAGTCATTGTGAGGATAGCGTGTTAGCTTGTGTACGTCACACTGTTGAGGTTAGCGCAGTCATTGTGAGGATAGCGTGTTAGCTTGTGTACGTCACACTGTTGAGGTTAGCGCAGTCATTGTGAGGATAGCGTGTTAGCTTGTGTACGTCACACTGTTGAGGTTAGCGCAGTCATTGTGAGGATAGCGTGTTAGCTTGTGTACGTCACACTGTTGAGGTTAGCGCAGTCATTGTGAGGATAGCGTGTTAGCTTGTGTACGTCACACTGTTGAGGTTAGCGCAGTCATTGTGAGGATAGCGTGTTAGCTTGTGTACGTCACACTGTTGAGGTTAGCGCAGTCATTGTGAGGATAGCGTGTTAGCTTGTGTACGTCACACTGTTGAGGTTAGCGCAGTCATTGTGAGGATAGCGTGTTAGCTTGTGTACGTCACACTGTTGAGGTTAGCGCAGTCATTGTGAGGATAGCGTGTTAGCTTGTGTACGTCACACTGTTGAGGTTAGCGCAGTCATTGTGAGGATAGCGTGTTAGCTTGTGTACGTCACACTGTTGAGGTTAGCGCAGTCATTGTGAGGATAGCGTGTTAGCTTGTGTACATCACACTGTGGAGGCGAGCTGTGACTGGTGTGACATTCGGTCAGTCCAGTTGTGACGTTTCATGTTATTGGAAAAGTTCCTTCTAAAACCATAAACGCTAACGTGGAGCGCTGCTTCCTGCTTCTGACCAACGGTGACATTTTCTAATGGAGCCAAGAGATTCTCAAAGGCCGCCAATGATACGGATTCTGGATCTGCAAGTTCTGATTGCTGATTTCAAAAGCCACGGTTCCACCGCACCTTCTGTCGGAGCGTCGCGGGGTTTGTTGCGGTCCTACTAAAAAGTTGTGGAAGGTCCAGAAAGAACCCGTGACCGCCGGCTACGATGTTCCGCTCCCCCTCCGTTGAGGTTCCTAGCAGCGAGGAACGGGTCTGTGAGGAGGAGGAACAACGCAGCCGTCTGCTGATTGGTCGAGAGGATCGTTACTCTCTACTGGCCCACAATATTTCAATATTTCATCCTGGTAAACATCCTGTTGTTGTTTACATACAGCGCTTTGCTCACTGGTGGATTTGTTTACTGGTTTATTGAAATGTGGCGCTCCACTGCCCCCTGGTGTTCAGACGAGGTGCAGAGTGCTGGATCCTCATGGACTCTGTGACCCAGGACAGAAGGACCCTGACCTCAGAAAGACTGAACCCGGTGCTCACAGCAGGTCCTGCCTGGTCCAGGTCTCGTAGACTCCCCCAGTCCTTCACCCTAACCTGGGTCAGATCTAAGAAGTCGATGAGAGCGTCTGAATATATCCTGACACTGAAAGCAGCAAAGAGCAAAGTGCTTCTGGACTCCACAGCAGGAGGGCGGGTTCCAGACCGTTGAGCCGTTTGGCTAGCTGAGGTTAGAATTCATGAAACGCTCAAACATCCGGCGACGACCCGAACTGGAGCTCGCGAAAAAAGCCAGCGATGACTGCCTGCAAGACGTCGGAACTGGACCAGCATATTGACCCGCACGTGACCTTTGACCCTGACCTCCCTGGACTTCACCTCCTCCAGCCATCTGGCTGTTGAAAGCTCCAATCTCATTGGATAAAACAATTTACACACACAATCATAGACTATTACCTTTTTTATACAAAAGAGAAAGGTTTCTGTGATTCTATACATGAATGTATGTACAGTGTAGAAAAGTGACGTAACCACGGCAACAGGACAGGAAACAGTATTTACATCAAACGAAGGAAACAGGGACTTGTTGGGGCTGTAGTGTCATGTGACCATCCACGGTCACATGACCGTGGATGGTCACATGACCACAGAGAGCCAGTCAGAACTCACACCGCTAACCCTAACCTGATCCTGAGACACTTTTACCAGCTTCCTTAAAAATTCCACAGAGAGGTTCCTGGTATGTTGTGAAGGTCCAGGAGGAACCGGGCCCAGGAGGAACCGGTTTCCTCTCAGAGCTGCTGTACAACAAACAAAGGCTGAAGGAACAGAGACCAGAGCCTGGGGGTTCTTCAGTCCTGATGGGCTCACTTCTGCTGGTTTGAGGGTTTATGTACTGAAACCTCAGGTCACCTACTCCTGGACTCAGGGACCAGACAGGACAAGCTCTCCCAGGGACTAGACCAGTCCTCCCAGGGTCCAGACAGGGCCAGTCCTCTTTGGTCCAGAGAGGACCAGTCCTCTTAGGCACCAGACAGGACCAGTCCTCCCAGGGTTCAGACAGGGCCAGTCCTTTTAGAGACCAGACAGGACCAGTCCTCCCAGGGTCCAGACAGGGCCAGTCCTCTTAGAGACCAGACAGGACCAGTCCTCTTAGGCACAGACAGGACTAGTCCCCCCAGGGTCCAGACAGGGCCAGTCCTTTTAGAGACCAGACAGGACCAGTCCTCTTTGGTCCAGAGAGGACCAGTCCTCTTAGAGACCAGACAGGACCAGTCCTCTTAGAGACCAGACAGGACCAGTCCTCCCAGGGACCAGACAGGACCAGTCCTCCCAGGGACCAGACAGGACCAGTCCACCCAGTAACCAGACAGGACCAGTCCTCTTAGGGACCAGCCAGAACCAGTTTTCTTAAGGACACACAGGACCAGTCCTCCCAGGGACCAGACAGGACCAGTCCTTCCAGGGACCAGACAGGACCAGTCCTCTGAGAGACCAGACAGGACAAGCTCTCCCAGGGACCAGACAGGACCAGTCCTCTTTGGTCCAGAGAGGACCAGTCCTTTTAGGGACCAGACAGGACCAGTCCTCCCAGGTACCAGACAGGACCAGTCCTCCCAGTAACCAGACAGGACCGGTCTTCCCAGGGACCACACAGGACCAGTCCTCCCAAGGACCACACAGGACCAGTCCTCTTAGGGGCCATACAAGACCAGCAGCTCCTCCAGCTGGAGAGGCGGAATTCCTCGTGGCTCCACTCAGATTAGTTCCACAGGCACCTCCCCCTAAAGGTCAAGCTGTCCTCCCCCAACAGGTCAGGGGTCAGGCCACTCTCCTAGATGTGAGCCTCCTCCATAGATGTCAGGACCCTCATCCAGGACAGGCTCCTCCCCCTAGAGGACAGGTTCCTCCCCCAAGAGTGAGACCCCTCCATAGATGTCAGGACCCTCATCCAGGACAGGCTCCTCCCCCTAGAGGTAAGGCTCTTCCTCCTAATGTCAGGCTCCTCCTCCTAGAGGTCAGGTTCCTCCTCCTAGAGGTCAGGCTCCTCCTCCTAGAGGCCAGGCTCCTCCTACAGGACAGGCTCCTCCTCCATGGGCTCCTCAGTGAACCTGTAGAGGAGCAGAACATTCCAGCTCATTTTTATTGTTTTGGTTAATTCTTCTGTCCTTAAAGGTGCAGCAGTATCTTAGAAAAGAACTCTGCTCGTGTCTTGTGCAGTAGTGGTCCATCATTACCGAGGCGAGGCCCCTGAGGCTCACCTGGTTCCTCAGCACCACCGAGGAGAGGCTGAGGCTCACCTGGTTCCTCAGCACCACAGAGGAGAGGCCCCTGAGGCTCACCTGGTTCCTCAGCACCACAGAGGAGAGGCTCCTGAGGCTCACCTGGTTCCTCAGTGTCACAGAGGAGAGGCTCCTGAGGCTCACCTGGTTTCTCCGTCCTCAGGACCCGAGCCCGGCGGCTCCACGTCCACGCTCAGCGACGCCATGGCACTCAGCGTCTCAGCCTCGTCCTTCTCTGACTGGCCGTCCAGTG